>NW_022681471.1:63798996-64224771 GCF_009764315.1 Trachypithecus francoisi | reverse complement strand
AGAAATATGAAAGGCAGCCAGAGAAAAGAGATAGATAATACAGAAAGAAATCCCATCAGGTCAACGATGACCTTTTCTGCAGAAATCTTATAAGCTTTAAGGAAGTAGGGGCATATATTCAGCATCCTTCAAGAAAAGAAATTCCAGCCAAATTTTATTTTCATACAAATTAAGCTTCATAATTGAGGGAGAAGTAAAATATTTTTCCAAAAAGCAAATTCTAAGGTATTTATTATCAACACACTACCTTAAAAGAGGTCCTAAGAGATACTAAACATGGAGATGAAAGACCATTACTGGTCTCCACAATAACACACGTAAGTACATAGACTGTTGACATTATAAAGCAGGTAGACCATCAAATCTACATAACAAACAGCTAACAACATGACAGGATCAAATTCTCACATATTAATATTAATCTTGAACATAAAGAGTCTAAATGTTCCACTTAAAAGGCACAAAGTGGTGAGTGGATAAAGAACTAAGACCAAACTGTATGCTGTCTTCAAGAGACTTATCTCACATGTAATGACATGCATGGACTGAAAGAAAAGAGATTGGGAAAGCTCTATCAAGCAAATGGAAAACAAAAAGGAACAACGGGTTGTTATTCTTATTTCAGACAAAACAGACACTAAACCAACAATAATGAAAAAAAAAAAAAAGAAGATTGGCATTATGTAATGATAGAGTTTTCAGTTCAACAGGAAGGCTTCAATATCCTAAATATGTATACACTCAACACAGGAACAATGAAATTTGTAAAGCAAGTTCCTAGTGACCTATGAAGAGACTTAGATAACCCACAATAAGGGTGGGAAACTTTAGTACCTCACTGACAATATTACACAGATCTTGAGGCAGGAAACTTAGAAAGATATTTAGAACCTAAACTCAGCGTTTGCCCATATGGACATAACAGACAATGACATGGTTTGGCTCTGTGCTCCCACACAAATCTTATGTCAAATTGTTATCCTCTTGTATCAGGGAGCAACGTGGTGGGAGGTGATTGGATCATGGGTGCAGATTTTTCCCATGCTGTTGTTATGACAGTGAGTGAGTTCTCATAAGATCTGATGGTTTAAAAGTATGACACTTCCCCCTTGCTCTCATTCTCCTGCTGCCATGTAAGAGGTGCCTTGCTTTCCCTTCACAGTTTGCCATAATTGCAAGTTTCGTGAGGCTTCCTTAAACATGCAAAACTATGATTCAATTAAACATCTTTTATTAACAGATTACTCAGTCTCAGGTAGTTCTTTTTAGCAGTGTGGAAATGGACCACTACTCATATCTGTAAAAAATTCAACCACCAAAAGCAGCATATACACTCTTCTCATCTCCATATGATATGGCACAAACTCTAAGACTGACCACACTCTGCCATGAAGCAATTCTCACCAAATTCCAAAAAAAGGGAATTATACCATTTTCGATCTTGAACCACAGTACAATAAACATAGAAATAAATACCAAGATCTTGCAAAACCATACAATTACATAAAATTTAAACAACCCGCTCCTGAATGACTTTGGACAAACAAAGACATTAAGCAGGAATCAGTAATTTCTCTGAAACTAATTCAAACAAATATACAACATACCAAAATCTCTGAGACAGAGCTAAAGCAATGTTAAAAGTTTAAAGTGTTATAAACTTGAAACAAAAAGTTAGAAAGATAACCAAGTAACAACCTAACATTCAAGATGGTCGAATAGGAACAGCTCCAGCCTCCAGTTCCCAGCATGAGTGACACAGAAAATGGGTGATTTCTCCATTTCCAACCAGGTTCATCTCACTGGTGTGGTTGGACAGTCGGTGCAGGACAGTGGGTGCAGCCCAATGAGTGAGAGCCAAAGCAGGGTGAGGCATCGCCTTACCTGGGAAGCACAAGGGGGAAGGGAACTCTTTTTCCTAGCCAAGGGAAACCGTGCCACACAACACCAGGAAAATCAGGTCACTCTCACCCTAATACTGTGCTTTACCGATGGTCTTAGCAAATGGCACACCAGGAGATTATATCCCATGTCTGAGTTGGAGGGTCCCAAGCCCATGGAGCCTCCCTCATTGCTAGTACAGCAGTCTGAGATCTAACTGCAAGGTGGCAGCGAGGCTGGGGGAGGGGTGTCCACCATCACTGAGGCTTAAGTAGGTAAACAAAGCCACCAGGAAGTTAGAACTGGCAGGAGGCCACTGCAGCTCAAGGAGGCCTGCCTGCCTGTGTAGACTCCACCTATGGGGACAGAGCATAGCTAAATAAAAAGCAGCAGAAACCTCTGCAGATGTAAATGTCCTTGTCTGACAACTTTGAAGAGAGCAGTGGTTCTCCCAGCATGGGGGTTGAGATCTGAGAACGGACAGACTGCCTGCTAAAGTGGGTCCCTGACTCCTGAGTAGCCTAACTGGGAGACATCCCCACTAGGTGCATACTGACACCTCACACCTCACACGGCCAGGTACACTTCTGAGCCGAAGTTTCCAGAGCAACAATCAGACAGCAACACTCACTGTTCAGCAATATTCTCTTTTCTGCAGCCTCCGCTGCTGATACCCAGGCAAACAGGGTCTGGAGTGAACCTCAAGCAAACTGAGGCTCAACAGACCTGAGGCTGAGAGTCCTGACTGTTAGAAGGAAAACTAACAAACAGAAAGGACACCCACACCAAAACCCCATCTGTACATCACCATCATCAAAGACCAAAGGTAGATAAAACCACAAAGATAGGGAAAAAGCAGTAAAGCAAAGCTGGAAATTCAAACAATCAGAGTGCATCTCCCCCTCCAAAGGAATGCAGCTCCTCACCAGCAATGGAACAAAGCTGGATGGAGAATGACTTTGATGAGTCGAGAGAAGAAGGCTTCAGTCAAACAAACTTCTCAGAGCTAAAGGAGGAACTATGAACCAGAGTAAAGAAACTAAAAACCTTGAAAAAAGATTGGACAAATGCATAACTAGAATAATCAATGCAGATAACTCATAAACGACCTGATAGAGATGAAAACCATGACACGAGAACTACGTGACAAATGCACAAGATTCAGTAACTGACTGGATCATCTGGAAGAAAGAGTATCAGTGATTGAAGATCAAATGAATGAAATGAAGTGAGAAGAGAAGTTTAGAGAAAAAAGAGTAAAAAGAAATGAACAAAGCCTCCAAGAAATATGGGATTATGTGAAAAGATCAAATCTATGTCTGACTTGTGTACCTGAAAGTGACAGGGAAAATGGAACCAAGTTGGAAAACACTCTGCAGGATATTATCCAGGAGAACTTCCCCAACCTAGGAAGGCAGGCCAGAATTCAAATTCAGGAAATACACAGAATGCCACAAAGATACTCCTTGAGAAGACTAACTCCGGGACACATAACTGTCAGATTCACCAATGTTGAAATGAAGGAAAAAATGTTAAGGGCAGCCAGAGAGAAAGGTCGAGTTACATACAAAGGGAAGCCCATCAGACTAACAGCAGATCTCTAGGCAGAAACTCTCCAAGCCAGAAGAGAGTGGGGGCCAATATTCAATGTTCTTAAAGAAAAGAATTTTCAAACTAGAATTTCATATCCAGCCAAATTAAGTTTCATAAGTGAAGGAGAAGTAAAATCCTTTACAGACAAGCAAATTTTGTCACCACCAGGCCTGCCCTACAAGAGATCCTGAAGGAAGCACTAAACATGGAAAGGAACAACCAGTAGAAGCCATTGCAAAAACATGCCAAAATGTACAGACCATCAATGCTCAGAAGAAACTGCATCAAATAATGAGCAAAATAACCAGCTAACATCATAATGACAGGATCAAGTTCACACATAACAATATTCACCTTAAATGTAAATGGGCTAACTGGTCCAATTAAAAGACACAGCCTGGCAAATTGGATAAAGAGTCAAGACACAGGCCAGGCGCAGTGGCTCACACCTGTAATCCCAGCACTTTGGGAGGCCAAGACGTGTGGATCACGAGGTCAGGAGATTGAGACCATCCTGGCTAACACGGTGAAACCCCATCTCTAATAAAATTACAAAAACATAGTTGGGCACAGTGGCGGGTGCCTGTAGTCCCAGCTACATGGGAGGTTGAGGCAGGAGAATGGCATGAATCCAGGAGGTGGAGCTTGCAGTGAGCCGAGATCGCACCACTGCACTCCAGCCTGGGCGACAGAGCGAGACTTCGTCTCAAAAAAAAAAGAGTCAAGACCCATCAGTGTGCTGTATTCAGGAGACCCATCTCACATGCAGAGACACACATAGGCTCAAAATAAAGGGATGGAGGAAGATCTACCAAGCAAATGGAAAACAAAAAAGGCAGGGGTTGCAATCCTAGTGTCTGATAAACAGACTTTAAACCATCAAAGATCAAAAGAGACAAAGAAGGCCATTACATAATGGTAAAGGGATCAATGAAACAAGAAGAGCTAACTATCCTAAATATATGTGCACTCAAAACAGGAGGAGCCAAATTCATAAAGCAAGTCATTGGAGACTTACAAAGAGACTTAGACTCCCATACAATAATAATGGGAGACTTTAACACCCCACTGGCAACGTTAGACAGATCAACAAGACAGAAAGTTAACTAGAATATCCAGGAATTGAACTGAACTCTGCACCAAGCAGACCTAATAGACATCTGCAGAACTCTCCACCCCAAATCAACAGAATATACATTCTTCTCAGCACCACATCGCACTTATTCCAAAATTGACCACATAGTGGAAGTAAAGCACTCCTCAGCAAATGTACAAGAACAGCGATTATAACAAACTGTCTCTCAGACCACAGTGCAATCAAACTAGAACTCAGGACTAAGAAACTCAATCAAAGCCACTCAGCTACATAGAAACTGAACAACCTGCTCCTGAATGACTACTGGGTACATAACAAAATGAAGGCAGAAATAAAGATGTTCTTTGAAACCAATAAGAACAAAGAAACAACATACTAGAATCTCTGGGACACATTTAAAGCAGTGTGCAGAGGGAAATTTATAGCACTAAATGCCCACAAGAGAAAGTAGGAAAGATCTAAAATTGACACCTTAACATCACAATTAAAAGAACTAGAGAGGCAAGAGCAAACACATTCAAAAGCTAGCAGAAGGCAAGAAATAACTCAGATCAGAGCAGAATGAAAGGAGATAGAGACACAAAAAATCCTTCAAAAAAATCAATGAATCCAGGAGCTGGTTTTTTGAAAAGATCAACAAAATTGATAGACCACTAGCAAGACAAATAAAGAAGAAAAGAGAGGTGAATCAAGTAGACATAATAAAAAATGATAAAGTGGTTATCACCACCACCCCACAGAAATACAAACTACCATCAGAGAATACTATAAACACCTCTACACAAATAAACTAGAAATCCTAGAAGAAATGGACAAATTCCTGGAAACATACACTCTCCCAAGGAAGTGTATGAAGAAGGAAGAAGGTGAATCCCTGAATAGACCAATAGCAGGGTCTGAAATTCGGGCAATAATTAATAGCCTACCAAAAAAAAAAAAAAAACCAAACAAACAAAAAACAAAAAACTTGGACCAGACAGATTTACAGCCAAATTCTACCAGAGGTACAAGGAGGAGCTGGTACCATTCCTTCTGAAACTATTCCAATCAATAGAAAAAGAGAGAATCCTCCCTAACTCACTTGATGAGGCCAACATCATCCTGATACCAAAGCCTGGCAGAGACACAACAACAAAAAAAGAGAATTTTAGACAAATATCCCTGATGAACATTGATGCAAATATCCTCAATAAAATACTGGCAAACTGAATCCAGTAGAACATCAAAAAGCTGATCCACCATGATCAAGTGGGCTTCATCCCTGGAATGCAAGGCTGGTTCAACATACACAAATCAATAAACATAATCCAGCATATAAACAGAAGCAAAGTCAAAAAACACATAATTATCTCAATAGATGCAGAAAAGGCCTTTGACAAAATTCAACAGCCCTTCATGCTAAAAACTCTCAATAAATTTGGTATTGATTGAACGTATCTCAAAATAATAAGAGCTCTTTATGACAAACCCACAGCCAATATCATACTGAATGGACAAAGACTGGAAGCATTCCCTTTGAAAACTGGCACAAGACAGGGATGCCCTCTCTCACCACTCCTATTCAACATAGCTTTGGAAGTTCTGGCTAGGGCGATCAGGCAAGAGAAAGAAATAAAGGGTATTCAATTAGGAAAAGAGGAAATAAAATTGTCCCTGTTTGCAGATGGCAAGATTGTATATTTAGAAACCCCATTGTCTCAGCCCAAAATCTGCTTAAGCTGATAAGCAACTTCAGCAATGTCTCAGCATACAAAATCAATGTGCAAATTTCACAAGCATTCTTATACACCGGTAACAGACAAACAGAGAACCAAATCATGAATGAACTCCCATTCCCAATTGCTTCAAAAAGAACAAAATACCTAGAATCCAACTTACAAGGGATGTGAAAGAGCTCCTCAAGGAAAACTACAAACCACTGCTTAATGAATGAAAGAGGACACAAACAAGCGGAAGAACATTCCATGTTCATGGATAGGAAGAATCAATATCATTAAAATGGCCATACTGCCCAAGGTAATTTATAGATTCAATGCAATCCCCATTAAGCTACCAAGGACTTTCTTCACAGAATTGGAAAAAACTACTTTAAAGTTCATATGGAACCAAACAAGAGTCCGCAATGCCAAGACAATTCTAAATCAAAAGGATAAAGTTGGAGACATCATGCTACCTGACTTCAAACAATACTACAAGGCTACAGTAACTAAAACAGCATGGTACTGGTACCAAAACAGAGATGTAGACCAATGGAACAGAACAGAGCCCTCAGAAATAATACCACACATCTACAACCATCTGATCTTTGACAAACCTGACAAAAACAAGAAATGGGGAAAGAATTTCCTATTTAATAAACGGTGCTGGGAAAACTGGCTAGCCATATGTAGAAAGCTGAAACTGGATCCCTTCCTTACTCCTTATACGAAAATTAATTCAAGATGGGATAGGGACTTAAATGTTACACCTAAAACCATAAAAACCCTAGAAGAAAACCTAGACCATATCATTCAGGACATAGGCATGCGCCATGACTTCATGTCTAAAACACCAAAACCAATGGCAACAAAAGTCAAAATTGACAAATGAGATGTAATTAAACTAAAGAGCTTCTACACAGCAAAAGAAACTACCATCAGAGTGAACAGGCAACCTACAAAATGGGAGAAAATTTTTGCAATCTACTCATGTGACAAAGGGCTAATATCCAGAACCTACAAAGAACTCAAACAAACTTTCAAGAAAAAATCAAACGACCCCATCAAAAAGTAGGCAAAGGATATGAACAGACACTTCTCAAAAGAAGACATTCATACAGACAACAGACACATGAAAAAATGCTCATCATCACTGGCCATCAGAGAAATGCAAATCAAAACCACAATGAGATACCATCTCACACCAGTTAGAATGGCAATCATTAAAAAGTCAGGAAACAACAGGTGCTGGAGAGGATGTGGAGAAATAGGAACACTTTTACACTGTTGGTGGGACTGTAAACTAGTTCAACCATTGTGGAAGATGGTGTGGCGATTCCTCAAGGATCTAGAACTAGAAATACCATTTGACGCAGCCATCCCATTACTGGGTATATATCCAAAGGCTTTTAATCATGCTGCTATAAAGACACATGCACACTTATATTTATTGTGGCACTATTCACAATAGCAAAGACCTGGAACCAACCCAAATGTCCATCAGTGATAGGCTGGATTAAGAAAATGTGGCACATATACACCATGGAATACTATGCATCAATAAAAAAGGATGAGTTTGTGTCCGTTTTAGGGACATGGATGCCGCTGGAAACCATCATTCTCAGCAAACTATCGCAAGAACAGAATACCAAACACCGCATGTTGTCATTCATAAGTGGGAATTGAACAATGAGATCACTTGGACACAGGAAGGGGAACATCACACATCAGGGCCTATTGTGGGGTGGGGAGAGGAGGGAGGGATAGCATTAGGAGATATACCTAATGTAAATGATGAGTTAATGGGTGCAGCACACTAACATGGCACAAGTATACATATGTAACAAACCTGCACGTTGTGCACATGTACCCTAGAACATAAAGTATAATTTAAAAAAAAAAAGAGAAAAAAACCTAACATTGCACCTAGAAGAGCTAGAAAAACAAGAGCAAACTAACTCCAAAGCTACCAGAAGAAAAGAAATAACCAAAATAAGAGCTGAACTGAATAAGATGATGTAAAAAGTCATACAAAAGATCAATGAAACAAAAAATTGGTTTTTTGAAAGAATGAATAAGATTGACAATGAATAAGATTGACTGTTAGCTAGATTAATGAAGAAGAAAGAGAGAAGATTCATAGAAACACAAACAGAAAAGACAAAGGGGACAGTCACATTGATCTCAAATTAATACATAAGCCTTTAGGGACTAAGGACTCTTGAAAACTATGCACAGCACCTAGAAAACTTTGAAGAAATGGATAAATTCTTGATATCATACAACCTCTCAAGACTGAACCAGGAAGAAATTGAAAACATTAACAGACCAATAATGAGTAGCAAAATTTAATCAGTAATAAAAAAAAAAGCCTACCATCCTGTGGAAGCCCTGAACCAGATGAATTCACAGCTGAGTTCGAACTGATGTGTAAAGAATAGCTGGTACCAACTCTGCTGAAACTATTCCAAATAATTGAGGAAGAGGAACTGTTCTCTAATTCATTATATGAGGCCAGCATCATTCTAAAAACAAAACCTGACAGAGACACAGCAAAAAAATTCAGACCAATATATTTGATTAACATAAATGTAGAAATCCTCAACAAAATTTTAGCAAATGGAATCCAGCAGTACATCAAAAGGCTAATTCACCATGCTCAAGCAGATTTTATTCTTGGTATGCAAGACTGATTCAACGTATACAAATCAATACATGTGAATTACCACACACATAACTAAAAGCAGAAGACATATGGTCATCTTAATGGATCTAGTAAAGGCTTTTGATAAAATTCAACATACCTTCACGTTGAAAACCCTCAACCAACTAGGCATTAAAAGACGCATGAAAATAATAAGAACTATGTATGGCAAACCCACAACCAACTTCCTACTCATCTGGAAAAATGTGGAAGTGTTCCCCTTCAAAACTGGATAAACACAAGGGTGCCCATTCTCACCACTCTTACCACTCTTAATCAGTATCATACTATAAGTCCCACCCAGAGCAATCAGGTGAGACAAATAAAGAAAAGGCATTCAAGTAGGAAGAGAGGTAGTCAAACTCTATCTTCAGATAATATGATTATTTACCTAGGAAACCTTATAGCTTCTGCCCAAGGCTCTAAGAGCCTGATAACCTGAGCGTGTACTACTGAACTTAAACAACTTCAGTAAGTTTCAGAGTACAAAATCAATGCATAAAAATTAGTAGCATTTCCGTACACCAATATTATCCAAGCAGAGAGCAAAATCAAGAATACGTTTTCATTCACAATAGCAACAAAAAATAATAAAATGTCTAGGAATTCAGCCTACTGGGAAAGTGAAAGACCTATATAATGAGAATTACAAAAACACTGCTGAAATAAATCAGAGATGACATAAACAAATAGAGAAACATTAAACATTCAGTGTTCACGGACAGGAATTATCAATATCATTAAAACAGCCATACTTCCCAAAGCAATTTACAGATTTGACGTTACTCCTATCAGACTACCAACAACATTATTTACACAATCAATTAGAATAAAAACCAGTATATAATTCATTTGGAAGCAAAAAGAGCCTGAATAGCTAATCTTAAGCAGAAAAGAAACTAAGCCAGAGGCATCACACTACCCAACTACAAACTATGCTGCAAGGCTGCAGTACCCCAAACAGTATAATACTGGTACAAAAACAGACACATAGACTAATGGAACATATTAGATAACCCCAAAATAAAGCCACATACCTACAACCATCTGATCTTTGACAAAGCTGACAAGCAATGGGGAAACGACTTCCTATTCATAAACGATGTTGGGATAACTGGCTAGTCATATGCAGAAGATTGAAAGCAAACATCTTCCTTTCACCATATAAAAAATCAATTCAAGTTGGATTAAAGACTTAAATGTTAAACCCAAAACTATAAAAATCACAGAAGGAAACCTAGAAAAGATCACTGTGGACATTGGCACCAGATAAGAATTCATGATAAAGACTCCAAAAGCAATTGCAATGACAACAAAAATTGACAAGTGGGACCTAATTAAAGAGCTTCTGTACAGCCCAATGCATGTGGTGGAAAATGTAGGTAAATGCGTTGGCCGTGTGTTATGGTGATAACAAAAACTTCAGTTTAAAAATGCACCATTTGTCTGCATTGGCTTTTTTTTTTTTTTTCCTCCAGCTGATGGGATTCCAGGAACTTTTAGTAACTTAAAGCACATTTACCTGAGAAAGCAAGCAAAGTTACTGACTGGTTTGAAAATAATTGTGTGCATGGCAGGACACAAAGGTAAAGAGTGATGATGCTATTCAGTCACCAGTATGGTTTTCATTAAATTTGTAATTTGTGTATATGAGCACACGGAGAATAGATTTTTACACACACAAAACAAAATAGTAGCATGGCACAGAAGGTGTAAATATTTAATAGGGAATGCTCGTGTTGATGTATATTGAATCATAGAAGAATTTCAAAAAGAACAGCACCATGTATAATATGAATATAAATGTATTCTCTGAGTAGATCAACGTTCTGAAAGAAAGAGCTATTCATTTTGATGCAAGATTTCAAAATATAATTAGTGATCATGAAAGTTCACCAAATCTTGTGGACTGTCTTCATGCAATTGTCCATAGTCCATCCCTGTAAGAAATTTTTTCACATGTTGAATTTTCTTCTCTTTTAGTTTTTTTCACCATTTAAAATTGTTAGTATTATTTTTTACAATTTGCTATGCTATGCACTTTGTCTTCTTATCATTTTCCTGTATTAGTCTGTTTTTCAGGCTGCTGATAAAGACATACCTGAGACTGGGCAATTTACAAATAAGAAAAGGTTTATTGGATAACTCACAGTTCTGCGTGACTGGGAAGCCTCACAATAATGGCGGAAGGCAAGATGGGACAAGCCACGTCTTATGTGGATGGCAGCAGGCAAAAAAGAGAGCTTGTGCAGGAAAACTCCACCTTATAAAGTCGTCAGATCTTGTGAGACTTATTCACTTTCCTGAGAAGAGCACAAGAAGAACTGCCCCCATTATTCAATTACCTCCCACCGGATACCTTCCAAAACATGTGGAAATTCAAGATGAGATTTGAGTGGGGACAGAGCCAAGCCATATTATTTCACCCCAGCCCCTCCCAAATATCACGTCCTCAAATTTCTAAACAAATCATGCCTTCCCAGCAGTCCCCCAAAGTCTTAACTTATTTCAGTATTAACTTAAAAGTCCACAGTCCAAAGTCTCATCCAAGATAAGGCAAGTCCCTTCCGTCTATAAGCCATAGCCCACTTTTTGATGGGACTATCATTATTATTAGTTTTTTCTCGTTGACTTATTTGAGTTCCTTGTAGTTTCTGGATATTAGTCCTTTGCTGAATGTGTAGATTGTGAAGACTTTGTCCCACTCTGTGGGTTGTATGTTTACTCTGCTGATTGTTGCTTTTTCTGTGCAGAAGCTTTTTGGTGTAATTAAGTCCCATCTCTTAATGTTTATCTTTGTTTTTCTTGCATTTGCTTTTTGTTCTTTGCCATGAAGTCTTTGCCTAAGTCTATGTCTAAAGGGTTTTTCCAGTGTTATCTCCTAGAATCCTTTCCGGTCTTAGATTCAATACTTTGATTCATCTTGAGTTGATTTTTGTATAAGGTGAGAGATGAGGATCCAGATTTATTCTTCTACCTATGGCTTGCCAGCTATTCCAGCACCATTTGTTGAATAAGATGTCCTTTCCCCAGTTTATGTTTTAGTTTGCTTTGTCAGAGATCAGTTGGCTGTAAGTAGTTCACTTTGTATCTGGGTTCTCTATTCTGTTTCATTGATTTCTATGCCTAGTTTTAAACCAGTACTATCCTGTTTTGGTGACTATGTCCCTATAATATAGTTTGAAGTCGGGTACTGTAATGCCTCCAGATTTATTCCTTTTGCTTATCTTGCTTTGGCCATATTGGCCCTTTTTTGATTCTTTATGAATTTTATCATTTTTAAAATAATTCTTTGAAGAATGATGGTGGTGTTTTGATGGGAATTACATTAAATGTGTAGACTGCTTTCGGCAGCATGGTCATTTTCACAATATTGATTTTACCCATTCATGAGCATTGGATGTGTTTCCATTTGTTTGTGTCATCTATTTCTTTCAGTAGTGTACTGTAGTATTACTTGTAGTGGTCTTTCACCGCCTTGTTTAGGTATATTCCTAAGTATTTTATTATATGTACATTAATTTTCTGTCCTGAAACTTTTTTTTTTTTTTTTTTTGAGATGGAGACTCGCTTTGTAGCCTAGGCTGGAGTGCAGTGGCACAATCTTGGCTAACTGCAACTTCCATCTCCTGGTTCAAATGATTCTCCTGCCTGAGCCTCCTGAGTATCTATTCCAAGTGTGTGCCACCATGCCCAGCTAATTTTTGTATTTTTAGTAGAGATTGGGGTTTTGCCATGTTGGCCAGCCTGGTCTTGAACTCCTGACCTCAGGTGATCCACCTGCCTCAGCCTCCCAAAGTGCTTGGATTACAGATGTAAGGCACCATACCCAGCCTGGAGGAGTCTTTATGCTTTTCTGGGTATACATTCATATCACCAGCAAACAGTGACATGTTGACTTCCTATTTACTAATTTGGATGCCCTTTATTTCTTTTTCTTGTCTGATTGCTCTGGCTAGGACTTCCAGTATTATTTTGAATAGAAGTGGCAAAAGTGGTATCCTTGTCTTGTTCCAGTTCTTCAGGGGGAGTGCTTTCAACTTCTCTCCATTCAGTATAATGTTGGCTGGGGATTTGTCATAGATGACTTTTATTACATTGGGTATGTCCCTTCTACACTGAATTTGCTGAGGGTTTTAATTACAAAGCAATGCTAGATTTTGTCAAATGCTTTTTTCTGCATCTGTTGAGATAATGTTGTGATTTTTGTTTTTAATTCTGTTTATGTGGTGTACCACATTTATTGACTTATGGATGTTAAACCACCCCTGCATCCCTGGTATTAAACCCACTTGATCATGGTGGATTATCATTTTGATATGCTGTTAGATTTAGTTAGCTAGTATTTTGTTGAGGATTTTTGCATCTATGTTCGTTGAGACTATTGGTCTGTAGTTTTCTTTTTGGTTAAGTCCTTCCCTGGTAGTGGAATTAGGGTGATACTGGCTTCATAGAGTGATTTAGGTAGGATTCTCTCATTCTGAATCATCTGAACTAGTTCTAATAGGATTGGCAAAAATTTTCCTTTGAATGTCTGATAGAATTCACCTTGTCCTGAAGTTTTTACAAAAATTACGTTTTCAATTTCTCTTCTTGTTATTGGACTGTTCAGTGTTTCTATTCCTTGTTTAAGCTAGAAGCGTTGCATATTTCCATGAATTTACTCACTGTCTGTAGATTTTCTAGTTTGTGTGCATAAAGGTGTTTGTAGTAGCCTTGAATGATCTTTTGTATTTCTATGGTATTGGTTGTAATGTCTCGTTTCATCACTAGTTGAACTTATTGACATCTTCTCTCTTATTGGTTGATCTAGCTAATGGTCTATCAGTTTTATTTATCTTTTCAAAGAACCAGGTTTTTGCTTCATTTATTTTTTGTTCAATTTCATTTAGTTCTGCTTTTATCTTTGTTATTTCTTCTGTGGGGTTTAGGGTTAGGTTTTTTGTTTGCTAGTTTCTCTAGTTTCTTGGGTTATGACCTTAGATTGTCTATATGTGCTCTTTCAGACATTTTGATGTAGACATTTAATACTATGAACTCTCCTCTTCACAACGCCTTTGCTGTATCCCAGAGGTTTTGATAGGTTATGTCGCTATTACAGTTCAGTTCAAATAATTTTTTTTTTTTCTTTTTTTATTTTTTATTATACTTTAAGTTCTAGGGTACATGTGCATAACGTTTATATCATGTATAACTCCCCAATGCAATCCCTCCCTCCTCCCCCCTCCCCATGATAGGCCCCAGTGTGTGATGTTCCCCTTCCCGAGTCCAAGGGATCTCATTGTTCAGTTCCCACCTATGAGTGAGAACATGCGGTGTTTGTTTTCTCTTCTTGTGATAGTTTGCTAAGAATGATGGTTTCCAGCTGCATCCATGTCCCTACAAAGGACGCAAACTCATCCTTTTTGATGGCTGCATAGTATTCCATGGTGTATATGTGCCACATTTTCTTAATCCAGTCTGTCACAGATGGACATTTGGGTTGATTCCAAGTCTTTGCTATTGTGAATAGTGCCGCAATAAACATACGTGTGCATGTGTCTTTGTAGTAGAGTAATTTATAATCCTTTGGGTATATACCCAGTAGTGGGATGGCTGGGTCATATGGTACATCTAGTTCTAGATCCTTGAGGAATCGCCATACTGTTTTCCATAATGGTTGAACTAGATTACAATCCCACCAACAGTGTAAAAGTGTTCCTATTTCTCCACATCCTCTCCAACATCTATTGTTTCCTGACTTCTTAATGATTGCCATTCTAACTGGTGTGAGATGGTATCTCATTGTGGTTTTGATTTGCATTTCTCTGATGGCGAGTGATGACGAGCATTTTTTCATGTGTCTGTTGGCTGTATGGATGTCTTCTTTTGAGAAATGTCTGTTCATATCCTTTCCCCACTTTTTGATGGGGTTGTTTGTTTTTTTCTTGTATATTTGTTTGAGTTATTTGTAGATTCTGGATATTAGCCCTTTGTCAGATGAGTAGGTTGCAAAAATTTTCTCCCATTCTGTAGGTTGCCTGTTCACTCTGATGGTAGTTTCTTTTGCTGTGCAAAAGCTCTTTAGTTTAATGAGATCCCATTTGTCAATTTTTGCTTTTGCTGCCGTTGCTTTTGGTGTTTTAGACATGAAGTCCTTGCCCATGCCTATGTCCTGAATGGTACTACCTAGATTTTCTTCTAGGGTTTTTATGGTATTAGGTCTAACATTTAAGTCTCTAATCCATCTTGAATTAATTTTCGTATAAGGGGTAAGGAAAGGATCCAGTTTCAGCTTTCTACTTGTGGCTAGCCAATTTTGACCAGATGGATTCACAGCTGAATTCTACCAGAGGTACAAGGAGGAGCTGGTACCATTCCTTCTGAAACTATTCCAATCAATAGAAAAAGAGGGAATCCTCCCTAACTCATTTTATGAGGCCAACATCATCCTGATACCAAAGCCTGGCAGAGACACAACAAAAAAAGAGAATTTTAGACCAATATCCCTGATGAACATCGATGCAAAAATTCTCAATAAAATACTGGCAAACCGGATTCAGCAGCACATCAAAAAGCTTATCCACCATGATCAAGTGGGCTTCATCCCTGGGATGCAAGGCTGGTTCAACATTCGCAAATCAATAAACGTAATCCAGCATATAAACAGAACCAAAGACAAGAACCACATGATTATCTCAATAGATGCAGAAAAGGCTTTTGACAAAATTCAACAGCCCTTTATGCTAAAAACGCTCAATAAATTCGGTATTGATGGCACGTACCTCAAAATAATAAGAGCTATTTACGACAAACCCACAGCTAATATCATACTGAATGGGCAAAAACTGGAAAAATTCCCTTTGAAAACTGGCACAAGACAGGGATGCCCTCTCTCACCACTCCTATTCAACATCGTGTTGGAAGTTCTGGCTAGGGCAATCAGGCAAGAGAAAGAAATCAAGTTCAAATAATTTTTTAATTCCCATCATGATTTCATTGTTGACCCAGTGATCATTCAGGAGCAGGTTATTTAATTTTCATATATTTGCATGGTTTTAAGGGTTACTTTTGTAGTTGATTTCCAAGTTTATTCCACTGTGGTCTGAGGAAGTACTTGATACAATTTAGATTTTGTTAAATTTATTGAGACTTGTTTTTTGACCCATCATGTGGTCTATCTTGAAGAATGTTCCATGTGCTTGATGAATTGAATTCTATTCTGCAGTTGTTGTGTAGAATGTTCTGTAAATACCTGTAAAGTTCATATGTTATTGGATATAGTTTAAGTCCAGTAGAGTAATGAAGTCTTCCACTGTTATTGTGTTGTCATCTATTTCATTTCTTAGGTCTAGGAGTAATTGTTTAATAAATTTGGGAGTGCCAGTGTTAGATGCATACATATTTAGGATTATGATATTTTCCTGTTGGACCAGTCCTTTAATCATCATATAGTAATGTCCCTTTTTGGAGCATTTAGGACATTTACATTCAATGTTAGTACTGAGATGTGCGGTACTATTTTATTCATTATGCCATTTGTTGCCTGAATACTTTTTTCATTGTGTTATTGTTTTATAGGTTTTGTGAGATTTATGTTTTAAAAAGGTATTATTTTGGTGTATTTCAAGGGTTTGTTTTAAGATTTAGATCTGCTTTTAGCAGTTCTTGTAGTGCTGGCTTGGTATTTGCAAATTCGTTTAGCACTTGTTTGTCTGAAAAGACTGTATCTTTTCTTTATTTAGGAAGCTTAGTTTCACTGGACATAAAATTCTTGGCTGATAATTGTTTTGTTTAAGGAAGCCAAGGATAGGACCTCACTCCTTTCTAGCTTGTTGGATTGTGTTAATTTGAAAGCCTTGACTTTGGGCTCTGAAGTTCTTTCTTCCACTTGTTTGACTCTATTGTTGAGGCTTTCCAGTGTATTTTGCATTTCTCTATATGTGTCCTTAATATCCAGAAATTGTGCTCATTTTTTATGTATGCTATCTATTTCTCTGGAGAATGTTTCTGTCCATAGTTTGTTACACTTTTTAAATTTCTTTGAGTTGGTATTTACCTTTCTCTGCTGCCTCCTTGAGTAACTTAATAATTGATATTCTAAATTCTTTTTTTCTTGCAATTCAGATATTTTGTCTTGGTTTTGATCCATTGCTGCTAAGCTAGTGTGATCTTTTGGAAGTGATAAATAACCTTGTTTTGTCATATTACCAGAATTGTTTTTCTGGTTCCCTGTCCTTTGGGAAGATTTGGGACTCAACAACTGCTATTGAGATTCTTTCATTTCATGGAACGCTCCCTGAATGGGGGTGTTCAGTGATGTGGCTTTTCGAGAGCCAAACTGCAGTGATTGTTATTTCTCTTCTGGAGTTAGCCATGCAGAAGAGCTACCAGACTCCAGGCTGGTACTGGGGAGTGTCTGCAAAGACTTTTGTGATGTGATTTGTCTTCAGGTCTCTCAGCCTTGTATACCAGCACCTGCTCTGGTAGAAGTAGCCACCAGAGAGATTTATTATTTTTTTTTAGGAGCTCATGATCTCTTGCTCCCTCTTGTACCTGTCTGCTGTACCATAGGTCTTATGAAGCAGCAGTAACATGCTATGCAAGTTTTGTTTGTTTGTTCTCAGATGCTCCATGCATCTAGAATATGCTGTGTTCTGTCTATGCTTTGAGACAAACCAGACAGAAACTAATCCCTTTACCAACCTCCTCAAAATCAGAACAATGGCCATGTGCCCCACTCTTCTCTTTTATCTATACAAGAGATGTAGCAGAGCTTTATAAACCACTGTCTATCATGGGTTCAGTAAAGCAGCAGGGCATCACTTAGCTCTTTTTCTGTTCTCAGAGGCTTCTGAGCATCTGAAATATGCCAGATCTCATCAGTGCTCCAGATAAGACAGAAGCAAGTCTCTTGGGAAGACTCTCTGTAAAGTTAGAATATTGAACATATAGTCCCATCTTCTCCTTTCCTTCTCAGGAAGAAGCTAGGAGCTTGGAGTTTCCTCTTGAACTTGTGACACTGTGTCCATGGAGTGACAATGCTGAGAGGAAGCCACAGATTCTCCTACAAGCTTTTAAGGATATAAATTAGTAAAATCACTATGGAGAATAGTTTGTAGGTTCCTAAACAATTAAAATAGAACTACCGGCCGGGCGCGGTGGCTCAAGCCTGTAATCCCAGCACTTTGGGAGGCCGAGACGGGTGGATCACGAGGTCAGGAGATCGAGACCATCCTGGCTAACACGGTGAAACCCCGTCTCTACTAAAAATACAAAAACTAGCTGGGCGAGGTGGCGGGCGCCTGTAGTCCCAGCTACTCGGGAGGCTGAGGCAGGAGAATGGCGTAAACCCGGGAGGCGGAGCTTGCAGTGAGCTGAGATCTGGCCACTGCACTCCAGTACGGGAGACAGAGCGAGACTCCGCCTCAAAAAAAAAAAAAAAAAAAAAAAATAGAACTACCCTATGATCCAGTAATCCACTGCCAGGTGTATACCTGATATGGTTTTACTGTGTGTCCCCACCCAAATCTCATCTCAAATTGTAATCCCCACATATTGAGGGATGTGATTGGATCATGGGAGCAGTTTCCCTCATGCTGTTCTTGTGATAGTGAGTGAGTTCTTACGAGATTTGATGGTTTTATACGTGTTTGACAGTTCCTTCTTCACATGCTCACAGTTCCTCCTGCTGCCTTGTGAAGAAGGTGCCAACTTCCCTTCCCATTTTGCCATGATTTTATGTTTCCTGAGACCTCCTAGCCCTGCTTCTTGTTAAGACTCCAAAACTGTGAGTCGATTGAACCTCTTTCTTTTGTATTTACTCAGTCTTAGGTAGTTTTCTCTATAGCACTATGAAAACAGACTTATACAATACCCAAAGGAAAATAGATCAATGTATTGAAGAGATTTATGCACTCTCATGTTTATTGCAGCATTATTCATGATAAACAAGATTTGGAAATAACCTAAGTATCCATCAACAGATGAATGGATAAAGAAAATGTGGTATGTATACACAATGGAATGCTATTCAGCCATAGAAAGAATGAGATCCTGTCATTTGCAAAAACACAGATGGAATTGAAGGTCTCTAAGTTAAGTTATATAAGCCAGACAAAGAAAGACACAGTTGGTGTGTTATTACTTATATGTGGGATCTAAAAGTAAAACAATGGCAATCATAGAAATAGAGAATAAAAGGATGATTACCAGAGGCTAGGGAGAAGGGTGGTTGGGGATGGTGCTGAGAAGTGGGATGGTTAATAAGTACAAGAATATAGTTGAAATGAATAAGACCTAGTATTTCATAGCACAACATGGTGATTATAGACAACAGTAATTTATTTTACATTTAAAAATAACTTAAAAAATTGGATTGTTTGTAACATAAGGAAAGGATAAATGCTAGAGGTGATGGGTACCCCTTTACTGTAATATGATTATTATACAATGTATGCCTATATCAAAATATCTCATGTACCCAATAAATATATACACTATGTACCCACAAAAATTAAATTTTTTTTGACAGCTGCAATGTGGCTTGTTTTATGATTGTCCAGGGTACAGGAGCTTCTAAACTGGTTTCTAGTTTTCTTACAAAGATAATTGGTCCATGTATTATTGAATTGCTTTTGTGGGAAGAAGGAAGGTCTAGGGCTTTCTTTTTCATTATCTTGCTTAGGTTGCCTCTCCCTTAGGTATAGTTTGGCAAAGATGGGTTGGAGTACTTTTAGATAAATACCTAACCTAGCTTTCTTGACTGAATACTATGGACATTATTGGTATCCAATAAGTAGTCTTTCAGGTGTATCATTTATACAAATAACTAGTTTTTTCCATGGTGTGTTTGTAGTGTTTGTGAAGTAATTTGTGCCTTACCTTATTCCATTAGTCTTATTACTTTTGATATCACAGGATATCATTTTTGTGACCTTGTCCCTACAATTCTGATGAATATTATTCTGTTCTGTTATACACTCACTATATTACTGTTATATAAGTATCTTTGGGATACAGACTCTGCTTTTTTTTCTTCACTGTATTCTCAGTGATGAATTTAGTAGGTGTTCAGCAAAAATTTTTGGTTAATAACGCTTGTAGCCAGTTTGTATTGGGGAAGCACTTTTTTTTCTTTTCTTTTCCCTTCCTTCCTTCCTTCCTTCCTTCCTTCCTTCCTCTCTCTCTCTCTCTCTCTTCTTTCTTTCTTTCTTTCTTTCTTTCTCTTTCTTTTCTTTTCTTTTCTGAGACAGAGTTTTGTTCTTGTTGACCAGGCTGGAGTGCAACCTCCACCTGCTGGTCAGACAATTCTCCTGCCTCAGCCTCCCAAGTAGCTGGGATTACAGGCATTCACTACCATGCCCAGCTAATTTTGTATTTTTAATAGAGACGGGGTTTCACCATGTTGGTCAGGCTGGTCTCAAACTCCTGAACCTCAAGTGATCCACCTACCTTGGCCTCCCAAAGTGCTGGGATTACAGGTGTGAGCCACCGTGCACAACCGGGAAGCACCCTTAACCAAAGTTTTTGGAAGGTCCTTATTAAAACAGAAATGTGTTATCTGGAGGAATGACACACCAATTCATTAGGTTCTACTAACGCATTAGCAAAGCCCCCAGGATAGGCTTATTTTGCCTTTTGGTGGACATGTGGCATCACGGGAAAGCGAGGCAACATTAGACATTAGATGCCAAATTGGAGTACCCTGAATTATGTTTCCGTAATTTCCTTCTTTCGTAATGTTCATTTGTTGAGTGTTTCACTTCTAAGAATATTAAAATAGTTGTTACTTTTCTCCTGGACCTATGTTTTGTAATATGTACTGGGACATTTCAGATTTGGTTTCAGAGGAAGCCTATTTTTAAATTTTTTTTCTCCCAGGAGATACTTACAACTGCCATGTGAATGTTGTAAGTAAGATTTTTATATTTTTAACAGGTGAGTGTAAATATTTGGGCAAAACTTAGAGGATCCTGAGGTTAGTTAGAAAGCTAATGTTAATTAGGAACATACAAAATCCAATGCTTTTAAACCTGTTGCCAGAGCTGCTTGAATAAGAAGGTCCTGGGTTCTCTCCTGATTGTTTGTTATATCCCCAGAAACCTGAAAAGTACCCTTAGTGTCATTGTCTTTCTTCTTGCATTTTTTGAGAACTCTAACTTAGCAACAAGAACAGTTGAGATTGATGATTATGTTATCGTTTTGTTGGCCTTGCTGATGGTAAACTTTACATTCTTTCTTCACTCCCTGACACACATATAAGGTCACTGACAGCCTAGACCAAGATCTATAACTAGCACCCTCCTACCTGGCATGCAGTGCCTGAGTTATCTAATTAGAACCTCTGATTTTCTTAGTAATGTGACCTCTGGCTGCTGTGCATGATTTTCACGTGGCCTAAAGGCTGAGTTGTGGCTATCTATGCTCATATGTTATATGAAACTCTCTTTAGTTATCACATGGATTATCACATCTGGTTTTCACTTTGTTATGTCCTGATCATTGCATTGCCAGGAATGATGTCTATAATACCCAATACCTAGTGAAGCAAAAAAGAAGACCTGTGGTATTTCCTTTAGAGCTGTCATTTATTTCTGTGTTAGAGTTCTTTAGTTCCTGCTCCTGGTTGGGGTTTATTGACTTCTCTTTTGCTCATTAGTTATGTTCCACCCTAATCCTATTAACCTTCTAAATCTATGTCAGTGAAAACACAGGGCTTACTCCTGTTGGTTAAACCCATGAATTATGTTCTTCACTGGTGACTTTCTCTGGCACCCGTTTATTCCTGCACGCGAGCCCTGGGGAATTTATCTGCTTGCTTCTCTTCTTGCCAGCTGCCATTTATTACTTTTTCTTCAAGACGTCCTGAGCTCCTAGAGAGGAGCACATATATTTCTCCATTCTTTTAGAATTCTGATATTTCCAAAGCAAGAACAAGACCCCAAGCCCAGTTCTTCTGTGACTTCACATTACCCTTTAAGATTTATTTCCATCTAAAGAGCTTGGAATCAAAGTACTTTATGTTGTAGCCCCTTTCTACTTATTTAAACTTATCTCTCATTCATTTTCCAATATTACCGCTTTCAAACTATTTTTTAAATAAAAGCAGACAAAATAGAAAAGAAGGAAAGAAAACCTATGTTCAAATGAACTCTGTTGCCAAGAAGAATGTGTAAAACAAAAAATGGATGATTCTGGATAAAGAGGCAGAAAAAGGTTCTCAGACACCCCAACTACCTTCCTGTATATCCACCCCTAAGGTACCCCTAAGGCTTGAGTGTAATTTGTACTTGAATCTATGTGAATGACAGCCTTCAGAGATGTTGGTGCACAGCTGATAAAGCTGTGTGGATGGTCCTGACCCAGTGGAATCTCTTATCCAGATCGAGCCATTCTCTGTTCTCCTTGATCTCTCCCTAATGTGCCAGGCTGATTTCAAACTCTAAGCCTTTGTCCACCCTGCTGCACCACTGGGATTGCTACCCCTGCTACACTTTCCTTACAACCTCAAAATGCAGGTCCCAGTGTCATTCTACTCTATATACATTTACTAACTAGCTTATTTACACTGACATCAGGTTTCTCTAATCTGCCTTAGTAGTTCTGATTTACAGTGCTCCTCTGCAGTTCTGAACAGTTTTATAAGTGATGGCATGTTTTTCTAAGTAAAATATAACTCCCTAAAGGTCAGAAATTGGTATTTTCTAATATCTATACCTTAAAAATGCAACATAAACACAAGTCTTGCACAGAGTAGACAATCCAAACATGTTTGTGAAATGTAATTATTAAGTAACAACATGTTATTCTGAAAAAGGCCTTAAAATGTCATTGGACAATGTATTCACCATATGATTCAGAAATTATACTCCTAGGTGTCTACCCAACACAAATGAAAACATATGTTCAAACAACATATTTCTACATTAAGAAATATACATAATAATTTCTGATTTTTATTGTTTTGATGTAGCATAATCTATTTAAATATGAATGATTTGGATATTAGGTTGTTTCTAATTTTTTAAAAAAATGTTTTTATTATACTTTAAGTTGTGGGATACATGTGCAGAACGTGCAGGTTTGTTACATAGGTATACACGTGCCATGGTGGTTTGCTGCACCCATCAACCCGTCATCTACATTAGGTATTTCTGCTAATGCTGTCCCTATCCTAGCCCCCCAACACCCAACAGACCCTAGTGTGTGATGTTCCCCTCCGTGTGTCCATGTGTTCTCATTGTTCAACTCCCACTTATGAGTGAGAACATGAGGTGTTTGGTTTTCTGTTCTTGTGTTAGTTTTCTGAGGATGATGGTTTCCAGCTTCATCCATGTTCCTGCAAAAGACAAACTCATCCTTTTTTATGACTGCATAGTATTCCATGGTGTATATGTGCCAAATTTTGTTTATCCTGTCTATCATTTATGAGCATTTGGGTTGGTTCCAAGTCTTTGCTATTGTGAACAGTGCCACACAATAAACATACGTGTGCATGTGTCTTTATAGTAGAATGATATATAATCCTTGGGGTATATACCCAGTATGGGAATGCTGGGTCAAATGGCACTTCTGGTTCTAGATCCCTGAGGAATTGCTACACTGTCTTCCACAATGGTTGAACTAATTTACACTCCCACCAATATTGTAAATGTGTTTCTATTTCTCCACATGCTCTTCAGCATCTGTTGTTTCCTGATTTGTCCGTTTAATGGGCATGAGATGGTATCTCGTTGTGGTTTTGATTTGCATTTCTCTAATGACCAGTGATGATGAGCTTCTTTTTCCCATCTGTTTGTGGGTGCATAGATGCCTTCTTTTGAGATGTGTCTGTTTATATCCTTTGCCCACTTTTTGATGGGGTTGTTTGCTTTTTTCTTGTAAATTTGTTTAAGTTCTTAGTAGATTCTGGATATTAGTCCTTTGTCAGATGAATAGATTGCAAAAAATTTCTCACATCCTACAGGTTACCTGTTCACTCTGATGAGTTTCTTTTTCTGTGCAGAAGTTCTTTAGTTTAATTATATCTCATTTATTAATTTTGGCTTTTGTTGCCATTGCTTTTGGTGTTTTGGTCATGAAGACTTTGCCCATGCTGTGTCCTGAATGGTATTTCCTAGGGTTTCCTCTAGGGTTTTTATGGTTTTAGGTCTTATGTTTAAGTCTTTAATCCATTGTGAGTTAATTTTTGTATAAGGTTAAAGAAGGAGTACAGTTCGAGTTTTCTGCATATGGTTAGCCAGTTTTCTAAACACCATTTATTAAATAGGGAATCTTTCACTGTTGCTTGTTTTTGTCAGGTTTGTCAAAGGTCAGATGGTTTTAGATGTGTGGTGTTATTTCTGAGGCTTCTGTTCTCTTCCACTGGTCTATATATCTGTTTTGGTACCAGTACCATGCTGTTTTGGTTACTGTGGCCTTGTAGTACAGTTTGAAGTCAGAGTCAGGTAGTGTGATGCTTCTAGTTTTGTTCTTTTGGCTTAGGATTGTATTGGCTATGTGGGCTCTTTTGTGTTTCCATATGAATTTAAAGTAGTTTTTTTTTTTTTTTTTTTTTTTACTAATTATGTGAAAAATGTCAATGGTAGCTTGATGGGGACAGCATTGAATCTATAATTTACTTTGGGCAGTATGGCCATTTTCACAATATTGATTCTTCCTATCAATGAACGTGGAATGTTTTTCCATTTGTTTGTGTCCTCTCTTATTTCATTGAGCAGTGGTTTGTAGTTCTCCTTGAAGAGGTCCTTCACATCCCTTGTAAGTTCGATTCCTAGATATTTTGTTCCCTTTGTAGCAATTGTGAATGGGAGTTCACTCATGATTTGGCTCTCTGTTTGTCTATTATTGTATATAGAAATACTTATGATTTTTTCCATTGATTTTGTATCCTGAGACTTTGTTGAGGTTGCTTATCAGCTTAAGAAGATTTTGGGCTGAGATCATGGGGTTTTCTATACAATCATGTCATCTGCAAACAGAGACAATTTGACTTCCTCTCTTCCTATTGAATACCCTTTATTTTTTCTCTTGCCTTATATCCCTGGTCAGAACTTCCAATACTGTGTTTAATAGGAGTGGTGAGAGAGGACATCCTTGTCTTGTGCTGATTTGCAAAGGGAATATTTCCAGTTTTTGCCCATTAAGTATGGTATTGGCTGTTTATTTGTCAAATAGCTTTTATTATTTTGAGATATGTTCCATCAATACCTAGTTTATTGAGAGTTTTTAGCATGCAGGGCTGTTGAATTTTCTCAAAGGCCTTTTCTGCATCTGTTCAGATAATAGTGTGGTTTTTGTCATTGGTTCTGTTTATGTGGTGGATTTTATTTATTGATTTGCCTATGTTGAATCAGCCTTGCATTCTGGATAAACTTTTTGATGTGCTGCTGCATTTGGTTTGCCAGTATTTTATTAAGGACTTTGGCACTGATGTTCATTAGGGATATTGGCGTGAAATTGTCTTTCTTTGTTGTGTCTCTGCAAGGTTTTGGTATCAGGATGATGCTGGCCTCATAAAATGAATTAAGGAGGAGTCTCTGTTTTTCTTTTTTTTTCTTTGTTTTTTTTTTTTTTTTTTTTGAGACGGAGTCTCACTCCGTCACCCAGGCTGGAGTGCAGTGGCCGGATCTCAGCTCACTGCAAGCTCCACCTCCCGGGTTTACACCATTCTCCTGCCTCAGCCTCCCGAGTAGCTGGGACTACAGGCGCCCGCCACCTCACCCGGCTAGTTTTGTATTTTTAGTAGAGACGGGGTTTCACCGTGTTAGCCAGGATGGTCTCGATCTCCTGACCTCGTGATCCGCCCGTCTCGGCCTCCCAAAGTGCTGGGATTACAGGCTTGAGCCACCGTGCCCGGCGAGTCTCTGTTTTTCTATTCTTTGGAATAGTTTCACAGGGAGTGGTACCACTTTCTTTTTGTACCTCTGGTAGAATTTGGTTGTGAATTCATCTGTTCCTGGGCTTTTTTTTGGTTGGTAGGCTATTAGTTACTGCCTCAATTTCAGAATTTGTTATTGGTCTATTCAGGGACTCTACTTCTTCCTGGTTAAGTCTTGGGAGGGTCTATGTGTCCAGGAATTTTTCGATTTCCTCTAGATTTTGTAGTTTATTTGCATAGATGTGTTTATAGTAATCTCTGATGGTAGTTTCCCTTTCTGTGTTAACAGTGGTGATCTCCCCTTTGTCTTTTTTTATTATGTTAATTTGATTCTTCTCTCTTTTCTTCTTTATTTGCCTGGATAGTTGTCTATCTATTTTGTTAATCCTTTCAAAAAACCAGCTCCTGGATTCATCAATTTTTTTGAAGGGCTTTTCATGCCTCTATCTCCTTCAGTTTTGCTCTGATCTTAATTATTTCTTGTCTTGTAACTTTTGAATTTGTTAGCTTTTGCTTCTGTAGTTGTTTTAATTGTGATGTTAGGGTGTTGATTTTAGATCTCTCCCCCTTTCTTCTGTTTGCATTTAGTGCTATAAATTGTCTTCTAGTCACTGCTTTAGCTGTGTCCCAGAGATTCTGGTATGTTGTGTCTTCTCTCTCATTGGTTTTAACAAACTTACTTATTTCTGCCTTAATTTCGTTATTTTCTCAGTAGTCATTCAGGAGCAGGTTGTTCAGTTTCCATGTAGTTTTGTGGTTTTGAGTGAGTTTCATAATCCTGAGTTCTAATTACATTGCACTGTGGTCTGAGAGACTGTTTGTTATGATTTCCATTGTTTTGCATTTGTAATAATTTCCAATTATGTAGTCAATTTTAGAATAAGTGTGATGTGGTGCTGAGAATAATGTATATTCTGTTGATTTCAGGTGGAGAGTTCTGTAGATAGGTCTGGTCTGTTAGGTCTGCTATGTCCAGAGCTGAGTTCAAGTCCTGAATATCCTTGTTAATTTTCTGTTTCATTGATCTGTTTTCAATTGACAGTGGGGCATTAATGTCTCCCACTACTATTGTGTTGGAGTCTAAGTCTCTTTGTAGGTCTCTAAGAACTTGCGTTTTGAATCTGGATGCTCCTGTATTGGGTTTATATATATTTAGGATTGTTAGCTCTTCTTGTTGCATTGTTCCCTTTACTATTATGTAATGCCCTTCTTTCTCTCTTTTGATCTTTGTTGGTTTAAAGCCTGTTTTATCAGAGACTAGGATGGCAATACCTGCTTATTTTTTTTCTTTCCATTTGCTTGGTAAATCTTCCTGCAGCTCTTTATTTTGAGTCTATGTGCGTCTTTGCAAGTGAGATGGGTCACCTGAATACAGCACTTCGATGGGTCTTGACTTTTTATCCAGTTTGCCAGTCTGTGTCTTTTAATTGTGGCATTTAGCCCATTTACATTTAAGGTTGATATTATTATGTGTGAATTTGATCCTATCATTATGATGCTAGCTGGTTATTTCACTTGTTGACGAAGTTTCTTCATAACGTTGATGGTCTTTACAATTTGGTATGTTTTTGCAGTGGCTGGTACAGGTGTTCCTTTCCATGTTTAGGGCTTCTTTCAGAAGCTCTTGTAAGGCAGGCCTGGTGGTGACAAAATCTTTCAGCATTTGCTTGTCTGTAAAGGATTTGATTTCTTTTTCACTTATGAAGCTTAGTTTGGCTGAAAATGAAATTCTAGGTTGAAAATTATTTTAAAAATGTTGAATATCGGCCCCCACTCTCTTCTGGCTTGTAGGGTTTCTGTAGAGAGATTTGCTGTTAGTCTGATGTCCTTCCTTTGTGGATACCTGACCTTTCTCTCTGGTTGCCTTTAACATTTTTTCCTTCATTTAAACTTTGATTAATCTGACGATTATGTGTCTTGGGATTGCTCTTCTCGAGGAGTATCTTTGTGGTGTTGTCTGTATTTCCTGAATTTGAATGTTGTCCTGCCTTGCTAGGTTGTGGAAGTTCTCCTGGATAATATCCTGAAGAGTATTTTCCAACTTGGTTCCATTCTCCTTGTCACTTTCTGGTACATCAATCAAATGTGGATTTGGTCTTTTCACATAGTCCCCTATTTCTTGGAGTCTTTGTTCGTTTCTTGTCACTCTTTATTTCTCTAATCTTGTCTTCACACATTATTTCATTGAGTTGATCTTCAATCTCTGATACCCTTTCTTCTGCTATCTATCTTATATATATATGCACCCACTACAGGAGCATCCAGATTCATAAAGCAAGTTCTTAGAGACCTAAAAAGAGACTTAAATTCCCACACAATAATAGTGGGTGACTGTAACACCCCACTGTCAATACTAGAGATATCAACAAGACAGAAGATTAAAAAAGATATCCAGGACTTGAATTCAGCTCTGGACCAGGGAGACCTAATAAATATCTACAGAACTCTCTACCACAAATCAGCAGAATATGTATTCTTCTTAGCACCACATTGCACTTACTCTAAAACTGACCATATTATTGGAGTAAAACAATCCTTAGCAAATGGAAAGGAACAGAAATAATAATAGTCTCCCAGACCACAGTGCAAACAAATTAGAGTAAATAATGAAGGTAGAAATAAAGATGTTCTTTGAAACCTATGAGAACAAAGGCACAATCTAACAGAATCTCTGGGACACATTTAAAGCAGTGTGTAGAGGGAAATTTATAGCACTAAATGCCCACAAGAGAAAGCGGAAAAGATCAAAAATCGACACCCTAACATCACAATTAAAAGAACTAGAGAAGCAAGAGCAACCAAATTCAAAAGCTAGCAGAAGATAAGAAATAACTAAGATCCGAGCAGAAGTGAAGGAGATAAAGACACAAAAACCCTTCAAAAAATCAATGAATCCAGGAGCCGTTTTTGAAAAAGATCAGCAAAATAGACTGCTAACAAGACTAATAAAGAAGAAAAGAGAGAAGAACCAAATAGATGCAATAAAAATTGATAAAGTGGATATCACCACCAATCCCAGAGAATGTGAACTACCATCACAGGATACTATAAACACCTCTACATAAATAAACTAAAAATCTAGAAGAAAGGGAAAAATTCCTGGACACATACATCCTCCCAAGACTAACCAGGAAGAAGTCAAATCTCTGAATAGATCAACAACAAGTTCTGAAATTGAGGCAGTAATTAATAGCCTACCAACCAAAAAAGTTCAGGACAAGATGGATTCACAGCCAAATTCTACCAGAGGTACAAAGAGTAACTGGTACCATTCCTTCTGAGACTATTCCAAAGAATAGAAAAAGAGGGACACCTCCCTAACTCTTTTCATGAAGTAGGCAGCATCCTGATACCAAAACCTTGTAGAGACACAACAACAACAAAACAGAAAATTTCAGGCCAATACCTGATGAACATCGATGCAAAAATCCTCAGTAAAATACTGGCAAACCGAATCCAGCAGCACATCAAAAAGCTTATCCACCATGATCAGGTCAGCTTAATCCCTGGGGTGCAAGACTGGTTCAACATATGCAAATCAATAAACATAATCTGTCACATAAACAGAGCCAATGACAAAAACGACATGGTTATCTGAATAGATGCAGAGAAGGACTTTGACAAAATTCAACATTCCTTCATGCTAAAAACTCTCAATAAACTAGGTATTGATGGAACACATCTCAAAATAATAAGAGCTATTTATGACAAACAAACAGCCAATATCATACTGAATGGACAAAAAACGTGAAAGCATTCCCTTTGAAAACCAGCACAAGGCAAGCATGTCCTCTCTTACCACTCCCATTCAACATAATATTGGAAGTTCTAGCTGGGGCAATCAGAGAAGAGAAAGAAATAAAGGGTATTCAATAGGAAAAGAGGAAGTCAAAATGTTTCTGTTTGCAAATGACATGATCGTATATTTAGAAAACCCCATGATCTCAGCCCAAAATCTTCTTAAGCTGATAAGCAATTTCAGCAGTCTCAGCATACAAAATCGATGTGCAAAAATCACAAGCATTCCTATACACCAATAATAGACAAACAGAGAGTCAAATCATGAGTGAACTCCCATTCACAATTGCTACAAAGGGAATAAAATATCTAGGAATCCAACTTACAAGGGATGTGAGGGACCTCTTCAAGGAGAACTACAAACCACTGCTCTAGGAAATAAGACAGGATGCAAGCAAATGAAAAAACAATTCATGCTCATGGATAGGGAGAATCAACATCATGGAAAAGACCATACTGCCCAAAGTAAATTATAGGTTCAATGCTATCCCCATCAAGCTACCATTGACTTTCTTCACAGAACTGGAAAAAGCTACTTTAAATTTCATACGGAACCAAAAAGAACCCGTATTGCCAAGACAATTCTAAGCAAAAAGAACAAACCTGGAGGCATCATACTACCTGACTTCAGACTATACTACAAGGCTACAGTAACCAATACAGCATGGTACTGGTACCAAAACAGATATATGAACCTCGGGAACAGAACAGGGGCCTCAGAAATAACACCATGCACCTACAACAATCTGATCTTCGACAAACTTGACAGAATCAAGCAATGGGGAGAGGATTCCCTATTTAGTAAATCGTGTTTGGAAAACTGGCTAGCCGTATGCAAAAAGCTGAAACTGGATCCCTTCTTTACAACTTACACAAAAATGAACTCAAGATGGATTAAAGACTTAAACGTAAGACCTCAAACCATAAAAATCCTAGAGGAAAACCTAGGCAATACCATTCAGGACATAAGCATGGGCAAAGACTTCATGACTAAAACACCAAAAGCAATAACGACAAAAGCCAAAATAGACAAATGGGATCTAATTAAACTAAAGAACTTCTGCACAGCAAAATAAACTATCATCAGAGTGAACAGGCAACCTACAAAATGGGAGACAATTTTTCCAATCTATCCATCTGACAAAGGGCTGGTATCCAGAATCTACAAAGAACTTAAACAAATTTACAAGAAAAAAAAATCAAAAAAAGGACAAAAGATATGAACAGACACTTCTCAAAAGAAGACATTTATGCAGCCGACAAACATATGAAAAAAAGCTCATCATCATTGGTCATTAGAGAAATGCAAATCAAAACCACAATGAGATACCATCTCACATCAGTTAGAATGGCGACCATTAAAACGTCAGGAAACAACAAATGCTGAAGAGGGTGTGGAGAAATAGGAACACTTTTACACTGTTGGTGGGAGTGTAAATTAGTTCAATTATTGTGGAAGATCATGTGTCGATTCCTCAAGGATCTAGAACTAGAAATACCATTTGACCCAGCAATCCCATTACTGAGTATATGCTCAAAGGATTATAAATCATTCTACTATAAAGACACATGCATACGTATGTTTATTGTGGCACTATTCACAATAGCAAAGACTTAGAACCAATCAAAATACCCATCAATGATAGACTGGATAAAGAAAATGTGGCACATATACACCATGGAATACTATGCAGCCATAAAAAGGGATGAGTTCATGTCCTTTGTGGGGACATGGATGAAGCTGGAAACCATTATTCTCAGCAAACTAACACAAGAACTGAAAACCAAACACTGCATCTTCTCACTTGTAAGTGGGAACTGAACAGTGAAGACACTTGGACATGGCGGAGGGGCATCACAAACTGGGGCCTATCGGGGAGTTGGGGGCTAGAGGAGAGAGAGCATTAGGATAAATACCTAACGTAGATGAGGGGTTGATGGATGCAGCAAACCACCATGGCACGTGTATACCTATACAACAAACCTACACGTTCTGCACATGTACTCCAGACCTTAAAGTATAATTAGAAAAAAGAAAAAAAAATTACAAGATGGGATTAAAAGCAGATGTCTGTACACAGCAGAAGTGAGAAAACTTTGATACAGGACATTTGAAATTACAAATGCTCCTCAACTTATGATAGGCTTATGTACTGAAAAACCCATCATAAGTTAAAAATGCATTTAATATACTTAATATACTGGACATCATAAATTAGATTAGCCTAGCTTAAATGTGCTCAGAACACATATTAACTTAAAGTTGGACATAAGTAATATAATGTGAAGTGTATTTTATTATAAAGTGTTTAATATCCCCTATAATTTCTTGAGTACTGTATTGAAAACAAACAAACAAACAAACATAATGGTTGTATAGATATTCACCATTAGTGTACAGAGCTGAAAGAGAAATGACTTAAAATAATTGAAACATTTAAGTAAAATTAATTGCTGGATGATGGGATTGCTACAACATAGGCTCATCAATTTCTCTCTCTTCTGAGGAGCCTCATGAATAGCTGATAGAAGGCACTCGTTGATACTAAACTTAAAGTATAGTTTTAAATGATTGCTTGTCATTTTTGCACTGTTATAAATTCCAAGAATCATAAGCCAAATCATTATAAGTTGGGACTATTTATCTTGAATCTATGGAAAAATTGTAAAAAGAGCAAAGCAATATGAACAAAACCTGATGACTTTTGGGACCCCATCAAGTGGAACAATATATACATTATGGAAGTTACACAATAAAGAAAGAAATAATGGGCCAGACATATTGTTGAGGAAATAACGGCCAAAACTTTTCCAGTGTGAGAAAATATATGAGCCTACAAATCAAAGAAGCTGAATGAAATCCAAGTATGATAAACCCAAAGAAATCTACACCTAGACACATCGTAAAACTATCAAAAGCTGAAGACAAAGAACATCCTGAAAGTAGAAAAAAAAATTCATTATGTAAAAGAGATGCTTTATAGGATTATAAGCTAAGTATTTTTTTAAATGAGGACTCTTACTATGTTGCTCAGGCTGAATTTGAACCCCTGGACTAAAGTTATCTTCCCAAATCAGTCTCTAACTTCCCAAGTAGCTGAGACTCCGGGCATGCACCATCAGCTGATTTCTTGTCAGAAACCTTGATATGTCATAATTTCTTCCTCTGTTTTTTAAAAGATACTTTTACCAGATATATAATTCTCAGTTGCTTATTTTTCTTTTTCAGCCCTTAAATATGTAATCCTTTGCCTTCTGGCAGGTCAGAAAAAAAATGACCAGCTGAACATTCTTTATCTGAATAAAAGTGTCCTTCAAAAGCAGAGTGAGAAATCAAAACATATACAGATTTTTAAAACTGGAAGGAGATTATAGTCATTGGACCTGCCTTACAAGAAATATTAATGGGCATTCTTTCAGGTTGAGATAAAGGAAATTATCCAGTAACTCATAGTCAAATAAAGATATGAAGTTCTCCATCAAAGGTAGATACATGGGCAAATAACGAAAACAGTGTAATTGTAATTTTGGTTTGTAACTCAATTTTTTAACCCACAGTATTTAACAGACAACTGCATACAAAGTTATTATTAATCAATGTTAATGGATAAACAAAATATAAAGATTTAGTTTACAATATCAATAGCACAAAAGAGAGAATAGAGCTGTTTAAGCATACAAGTTTGTATACTATTGAAGTTAAGTTGTATCAATTCAAAATGGATTATTATAACTTTATAATGTAATATGTAATCTCCATGGTATACGCAATAAAAATATTTTTGAAAACATACACAAAAGATGATGGGAAACACATTAAAACTTGTAACTGTAAAAACTAAATAAACACAAAGGAAGACAGTTAAGGTGAAAATGAGGGACAAATAGATATGAGATATATAGAATAAGACATCAAAATGGTAAAATAATATCCTTCCCCTTCAGTAACTACTTTAAATTTAAATGAATAACTTACAGAATCAAGAGGTAGGCGGAGCTTGAGTGGAGATCATGCCATTGCACTCCAGCCTGGGGGACAGTGCGAGACTCCATCTCAAAAAAAAAACAAAAACAAAACAAGCAAAAGAAAACATGATCTTATTATATGATGTCTACAAGAGACTGGCTTTATATATAAGGACACATATTGATCGAAAGTGAGAGTGGAAAAAGATATTCTATGCAAATAATACCAAGAAGAGAGCTGGGTAAGCTCTACTAATATCAGATAAAATACTTTAAGTCAAAATTGTTGTAAGAGAAAAAGGTGAACATTATATATTGATTAAAGGATCCATTTACTAAGAAGATATGACAATTTAAAACATACCTGCACCAAATGTCAGAGCTCCAAAATGTATGAAACAAATATTGACAGAAAGGGAGAAAAGGAGAGCTTGGCAATAATAGTGGAAGATTTTGATATCCCACTTTCAGTAATGAATAAAACAAGGAGGCAGAAAATCAGTAAGGAAACAGAAGAGCTGAGCAAGGGTATAAACCAATTTGACCCAACGTACATATAAAGAACATTTCACCATCAATGGCAGAATATACATTTTTCTTAAATGCACAAGGGACATGTTCCAGGATACATTATATCTTAGGCTACCAAACTAGGTTTAATAAATTTTAAAAGATTGAAATACTACAAGGTTTTATTAACTGATCACAGTGGAATAAAGTTGAGTTGGAAATAGCTATCAGAAGAAAAACTGGAAATTTCACAAATATGTGGAAAGTAAACAGCACTCTTTTATAAAACCGATATGCCAAAGAAGAAATCATAACAGAAGATAGAAAATAATTTACATAGCATACCTTAAATACATAAATAAATGAAAGTGAAAACACAACATATAAAATGTTTAATATACAATGAAATCGGTGTTATGAGGGAAATTTATAGCTGTAAATAGTTACATTAAAGAAGAACATCAAGCCACAACCTAACTGTACAAATTAAGGATATAGAAAAGGAAGAAAAGCTAAACTAAAATCTAGCACAAGGAAGAAATAGTGAAGTCAAAAATGAAATTAAATAAAAGAGAGACTAGAAAAACAATAGAGAAAGTGAATGGAACAAAAAAGTTTTTCTTTGAAAAGATCAACAAATTGTAGAGGATTCAAAAGTCCTCTACAAAATACTAGCAAATAGAATTAAGTGGCGTATTAAAAGAATGATATGCCAAAATTAAGTGAGATTTATTCCTGGAATGAAAGGATGGCTCAATATACAAAATTGAATCAATGTAATATACCACATGGTCAGAATGAAGGTAAAAAAGCCATCATGATAATTTCAATTAATGCAGGAAAAGCATTTGATAAAATCCAACAGCCTTTCATGATAAAAACACACAAATTAGGAATAGAATAAATCTTTATCAACATAATAAAGGCCATATATGAAAAAGCCAATGAAAATAGCATACTTAATAGATAAAGACAGAAAGATTTTTATCTAATACCTGGAGCAAGACAAAAATGCTTACTTTCACCACTTTATTCAGTGTAGTATTGGAAGAGAAATTTGTCAAAATAAAAAAAAAGGTTATGCAAGCCAAAAAAGAAGTAAAAATTATCTCTGTTCACAGATGACCTGATCTTACATTATAGAAAATGTTGAAGATGCCACAAAATGTGTCAAACTAATAAACAAGTTCAGAAAAGTTGCAGGATAAAAAATTGACACAGAGAACTCAACTCAGTTGTCTTTGTAAACACTAAAAACTGACAATCCAAAAAGGAAAATAAGGGGTGAAGGTGGAGCAAGATGACTGAATAGAAGTTTCCACCAATTGTCTTCCCTTGAGGAATACCAAATTGAACAACTATCTACACACAAAAAACACCTTCATAAGAACTAAAAATCAGATGAATGATCAAAGTAGAAAGTTTTAACTTTATGTCATTGAAAGAGGCACTGAAGAGCATAGGGAACACAGTCTTGAATTGCTTATGCCACTACTCTTCCACCTCCCAGCAGTGGCCATGTGGCATGGAGATAGAATCTGTGCACTTGGAGGGGAGACAGCAGTGATTATGGGATTTTTCATTGGAAGTATGTGATACTCTGTCAACAGCAGAAAGCAACACCAGACATACATTGGCCAGTGCTCATGGAGGGAGTCTTTAGACCAACCCCAGCCAGAGATGAATTGCTCATGCCAGCAGTCAGAACCTGAGTTCTGGCCAGCCTCACTAGCATGGCCCAATGTGCTATGGAGTAATAAATAAACTGGAAATGCAGCCTAGGCCACAAGAACTATAAATTCCTGTGCAAGTCCTGGTGCTGTGCTGGGCTTGAATTCAGCAGACTTGGTGAGCATGTGACCTAGTGAAACACCAGCTGAGGTGGCCAAGGGGGTGCTTATTTCAACTCTACCCCAAACCAAGGCAGTGTACCTTTGCAACTCCAGAAAAGACTCCTTTCTGCTTGAGGAGAGGAGAGGGGAGAGTAGAGAACTTTGTATTGCAACTTCTATACCATCTCAGCCACAATAGGAAAAGGTACCAAGTAGAGTCTGAGGTCCCCTTCCAGAGTCTGGCTTGCAGGTGACATTAAGAGACACACACTGGGGAGAAGGGAACCCTCTGCTTTTAAGGGAAGGGCCCAGTTCCGGCAGAATTTATTACCTGCAGACCAAAGAGCCCTTGTAACCTGAATAATAAGTCAGGCAGTACTTGCCATGGGCCTTGGGTGAGACTCAGATATGTGCTGGCTTCAGGGGTGGCTCAGCACATTCCCAGCTCTGGTGGATACAGGAAGAGACTGCTTATGCTTGAGAAAATAACAAGGAATAGTAAAGGGGATTTTGTCTCATAGCTAAGGTACCAATTCAGCCACAGTGGTATATAGCACCAAGTGAGATCCTGGGGTCCCCAATTTCAAACCTTAGTTCTGAAACAACATTTCTGGACCTGCTCTGGGCCAGAAGGGAAACCACTGTCCTGAAGGGAGAGTCCCAGGCTTGGCAGCATTCACCACAAGCTACCTGCAGAGCCCCTGTATCTTGAATGAACATTAACAGTAGCCAGAAAGTATTTACTGCGGGTCTGGGATGATAATGACCCCAGGGAGACACTCCTCTGCTTGCCAAATGGGGAGAGAAGAGGGAGAAGAACTTTGTCTTACGGCTTGGGTGCCATAAGACACTGTTCCCCCAGCTCCAGACAGCTCAGCACAGATAAAGAGACTCTGTTCTGAAGAGAGTAAGGAAAGAAAACAGGACTCTCTGCTCAGCAATCCAGAGAATTCTTCCAATTCTTACCCAAGATAACCAAGGTGATAACCTCTATAACTCTGCAAGAGTCACAGTGTTATTGGGCTTGGAGTGTCTCCTAATACAGCTATGGCTTCAATGACCAAAAACTCATATCATAACATCTGAGACCCTTCAAATACCTGAAAAGCATTCCCAAGAAGGATGGGCACAGTTAAACTTATATACCTATTATGTACCCACAAAATTAAAAAATACATTAAAAACATAAAAGTCCAAAATCAAAAAAGAAATTAAGGAAACAATTTTATTTACGTCTTCTTTTTTCATTCTTGAAACGTTAACATTCAAAAGTCATAAATATTAACATAGATATAAGCTAGATGTTAACAATGGTTTTATTAAGATATATAATTTCAATTAGGTTACTTGAAACCTCATTTAATACCCTAATAGCTGTATGACCACCTGTTCTAGATGTTCATAGTTCTCAAGGGGCTTCTCAAAATCACTGATGCCTAAGAGGTTATTCATTCATTCTCATCAAATATTTATTGAGCACTACTATGCACCACCCCTGTTTTAAGCTCTTGGTATTATTGAGCCAGCCCTTCTGATGAATTAGGTCAGTTTTGGGACCATCTGGCCATTCTGTCTCTGTCTGTTTCACACCACATGGACCCAGATGAAGAAACTGGCTTTTCTCATTACCTTCACCAAACCACTTCTTTAATAAAATCTTGTGTCAAGGTTTTCCTGAATTTTTGACAATATGGAGAATTTAACAATGAGGTAATACATACAATTTAAAATTCACCATTAGAAATTCTTGTTTTGGGAAGTTCTGTAGCTTTTTTTTCTGGTTCAAATTATATTTTATTTATTATTATTTCCATAGCTTTTGGGGAAACAGGTGGTATTTAGTTACACAAGTTCTTTAGTGGTGATTTGTGAGATTTTGGTGCACCCGTCACCCAAACAATATACACTGAACCCAATTTGTAGTCTTTTATCCTTCACCCCCCTCCCATCCTTTCTGCCAAGTTTCCAAAGTCCATTGTGTCATTTTTATGCCTTTGCATCCTCCTAGCTTAGCTCCCACTTATGAGTGAGAACAAATGATGTTTGGTCTTCTATTCCTAAGTTACTTCACTTTGAGTAATAGTCTCCAGTTCCATCAAGGTTGTTGCAAATGCCATTAATTTGTTCCTTTTAATGTCTGAGCAATATTCCGTTGTATACAAATACCACAATTTCTTTATGCACTCATTGATTGATAAGCATTTGGGCTGGTTCCATATTTTCGCAATTGTGAATTGTGCTACTATAAACGTGCATATGCAGGTGTCTTTTTCGTACAATGACTTCTTTTCCTCTGGGTAGATACCTAGTAGTGGGATCGCTGGATCAAATGGCAGTTCTACTTTTAGTTCTTTAAGGGATCTCCACACTGTTTTTCATAGCGGTTGTATTAGTTTACTTTCCTACCAGCAGTGTAGAAGTGTTCTCTTTTCATCACGTCCACACCAACATCTATTAATTTTTTATTTTTTGATTATGGCCATTCTTGCAGGAGTAAGGTGGTATCGCATTGTGGTTTTGATTTGCATTTGCCTAATCATGAGTGATGTTGAACATTTTTCTATATGTTTGTTGACCATTTGTATAACTTATTTTGAGAATTGTCTATTCATATCTTTAGCCCACATTTTTTATAGAATTACTTTTTTCTTGCTAATTTGTTTGACTTCCTTGTATACTCTGGATATTAGTCCTTTGTCAGATGTATAGATTGTGAAGATTTTCTCCCACTCTGTGGGTTGTCTGTTTACTCTGCTGACTGTTCTTTTTTGCTGGGCAAAAGCTCTTTACCTTAATTAAGTAACACCTATTTATCTTTATTTAGTTGCATTTGTTTTTGAGTTCTTGATCATGAAGGCTTTGCCTGGGCCCATGTCTAGAAAAGGTTTTCCAATGTTATCTTACAGTAATTTTACCCACAGCCAACATAATACTGAACGGGGAAAAGTTGAAAGCATTTCCTCTGAGAACTGGAACAAGACAAGGATGCTCACTTTCACTGCTTTTATTCAACAGCGTAATGAACGTTCTAGACAGAGCAATCAGACAAGAGAAAGAATCGGGCATCCAACTCAGTAAAGAGAAAGGCAAACTGTCACTGCTGATAATATGATCATATACCTAGAAAGCCCTAAATACTCCTCCAAAAAGCTCCTAGAACAGATCAAAGAATTCAGCAAACTTTCAGAATACAAAAGTAGTGTACACAAACTAGTAGCTCTGCTATACACCAACAGCGACCAACCTGAAAATCAAGTCAAGAACTCAATCCCTTTTACAATAGCTGCAATAAACAAAAACAAAAACAAAAGCAAAAAACAAACTTAGGAATATACCTAACCAAGGTGGTGAAAGACCTCTACGAGGAAAACTACAAAACACTGCTGAATGAAATCTTAGATGACACAATCAAATGGAAACACAGCCCATGCTCATGGATGGGAAGAATCAATATTGTGAAAATGACCACATTGCCAAAAGCAAGTTACAAATTCAATGCAATTCCCATCAAAATATCACCATTATTCTTTACAGAACTAGAAAAGACAATTCTAAAATTGATATGGAACCAGGAAAGAGCCCACATAGGCAAAGCAACACTAAGCAAAAAGAACAAATCTGGAGGCATCACAGTACCTGACTTCAAATGATACTATAAGGGCATAGTCAACAAAACAGCATGGTACTGGTATGAAAAATAGGTGCATAGACCAATAGAACAGAATAGAGAACCCAGAAATAAAGCCAAATACCTACAGGCAACTGATCTTTGACAAAGCAAACAAAAACACAGTGAGGAAAGGACACCTTATTCAACAAATTGTGCTGGGATAATTGACAAGCTACATGAAGGAGAATAAAACTACATGTCTTCTTTTGAAAAATGTTTGTACATGTGTTTTTGCCCTCACTTTAATGAGATTATTTGCTTTTCTCTTGTTTATTTGGACTTTTCTTGTTTCTTTTTCAATTTTTATTTTAGGATCAGGGTATAAATGTGCAGGTTTGTTGCATGGGTAAATTTCATGTAGTTGTTTTTTTTGTACAAATTATTTCATCACCAGGGTAATGAGTATAACACTGAATAATTTTTTGACCCTCAACCTTCTCTCACCCTCAACCTTCGAGTAGGCCCCAGTATTGATTGTTCCCCACTTTGTGTCCATATGTACTCAGTGTTTAGTCCTTACTTGTAAGTGAGAACCTGTGGTATATGCTTTTCCATTTCTGCATTAATTCACTTAAGGTAATGATCACCAGCTGCATCCATGTTGCTGCAAAGGATGTGGTTTCATTCTCTCTTCAGTTCTGCATAGTATTCCATGGTACATACATATGACATTTTTAAAATCCAGTCCAACATTGATGAAAATCTAGGTTGAGTCCATGTTTTTATTATCTGGAATAGTGCTGCAATAAACATACGATTGCATGTGTTTTTTGATAGAATGATTTACATTCTTTTGGGTGTATACCCTGTAATGGGATTTCTGGGTTAAAAGTTAGCTGTGCTTTAAGTTCTTTGAGAAATTTACCAACTGCTTTTCACAGTGGCTGAACTAAATTACATTCCCACTAACGATGTATTAGCATCCTTTTTTTTTTCCTGCAATCTCATCAGCATCTGATATATATATATACTTTAACTTTTTAGAAATAACCATTCTGGATGGTCTGAGATGGTATCTCATTGTGGTTTTGACTTGCGTTTGTCTAATGATAAGTCATATTGAGTGTTTAAATATATTTGTTGCATATGTGTATATCTTTTGAGGTGTCTGTTCACATTCTTTACCCATTTTTAATGGGGATGTTTGTTTTTGCGTGTTGGTTTATGTTTTTACAGTTTCTGGATATTAAACCTTTGTGAGATGCATAGTTTGTGAGTATTTTCTTCCATTCTGTATGTTATCTCTTTACTCTGTTTATTGTTTCTTTTGGTGTGCAAATCCCTTTATTTTAATTAGGTACCACTTGTCCTTTTTTGTTTTTGCTGCAATTGCTTTCAGAGGATTAATCATAAAATCTTTGCCAAGGCCTAGTCTACAATGGTATTTCCTGGGTTTTCTTCTAGGGCTTTCATTGTTTTACATCATATTTTTAAGTCTTTAATCCAACTTGAGTTTGTTTTTATTTTTTTATAGGGTGAAAAGGAGTCCAGTTTTAATCTTTTGCATATGGTTGGCCAGTTGATCCAGCACAATTATTGACTATAGAGTTTTTTCCCCATTGCTTATTATTGCTGACTTTGTTGAAGATCAGATTGTTGTAGGTGTGCAGGTTTATTTCTGAGTTCTCTAACCTGTTCCCTTGGTCTATGTATCTGTTTTGTTACCAGTACCTTGCTGTTTTGATTACTATAGTGTTGTACCGTAGGTGAAAATGGAGGGAGTCTGTGGGTGGTATGCACTGGTGGGGTTCTGTTTGCAAAAGCACTCCAATAGGTAGGCAGGGTCTCCTGGTGAAGAGCTATAGAAGTGGTGACAACTGGCAAGCTGAGGTTAGGCTACAAGTGGTTATGGCCAGGCAGGACCCTGGGAGGGGCAACAGGGGAGCACACAGAGAAGACTGGCTTTATCCCATGAGTCTGGAAGCTAACAAAGGCTAAAGCTGCCTGGAGGAGTATAGTGAGCTTTGGGATATGGCTGCCCGTGTCTGTGTTCCACTGAAGCCCTTCTTTCGCCAAACCTTCTAGGCTTCATGCAGGCAGGAGTTCGGTCTCTTAAAACTCTGTGCAGTTCTACCCAACAGTTCAGAATTCCATGGGGTTCGTGGTGTCTCCTGCAGCTAGGAAGGATCCCAGAGGTTCATCGTGAGAGTGGGCCACTCTATGTCTACTTTACTCACCCCTTCCCTAGAAGCCAGTTATTTCTATGAGTCCTGGTGCTCAGCAACCACATGCAGAGTTCCCAGCTTTCTCCCTTTTCATCCCAGTGCCTATGTTCTCTCCGTGTCTATTCTCAATGCCTTCTTTCCAAAGATATCTTTAGATCATACCAGTCTGCTTGATGGTCTTGTCTCTGTCATTGGAAAAAGCCCTTCCTGGCTGCTTGTAGTCAGACATCTTAGCTCTCCTCAAAATCTTGTTGAATTGTTTGAGGTTCATTGTAGGTACCGGATTTTAGCCCTTTGTCAGATGCATAGTTTGCAAATATTTTCTCTTAATGTGTATATTGTCTATTTACTCTGTTGATTATTTCATTTTCTCCGTGGGGGCTTTTTGGTTTAATCAAGTCCCATTTGTCTATTTTTGTTTTGGTTGCATTTACTTTTGAGTACTTAGTCATAAATTCTTTGCTTAGGACAATGTCCAGAAAAAATTTTTCCTATGTTTTCTTCTAAGATATTTATATTTCTAGGTCTTAAATTTAGGTCTTTAATCCATCTTGAGTGAGGAATTTATATATGGTTAAGATATGGGTTAAGTTTAATTCTTTTGGGTATGGCTAACCAATTTTCCCAACACCATTTATTGAATAGGGTGTTTTTTGCCTAGTGTATACTTTTCACTGACATTGTTGAAAATGAGTTGGTTGTATGTGGCTTTATTTCTGGTTTCTATATTCTGTTCCATTAAACTATGTGTCTATTTTTTTGTTGGTGCTATGCTATTTGGTTATTATAGTTTGAGGCACTAACAAGTATCAGACATCAGTTCGAAAAAACTCGATCAGAGCAACATAAATTCTGCTAAAATTGAAGAAACAACATCAAAAGTATAGTAAAACCTTGGTGGAAGAATAATAAAATCATCGATGCTTTACGAAAAGCTTATGGGAAAAATACCACAAATAAATCAGCACTTTCCAATGGATAACTCACTTTGAGATGGGACAAGATGATGTGGAAGATAAAACTCATAGTTGCAGACCATTTACATTGATTTGCAAGGAAAAATTAATCTTGTTCATGCCTGATATAATTTGGATTTTGTACCTTCCAAGTATAGTTCCCAGTGTTGGAGGTGGGACATCATGGGAGGTGCATGGATCGTGGGAGCACATCCCTCATGAATGACTTAGTACTATCCCCTTGGTGATGAGTAAATTCATGTGATATCTGGTTGTTTAAAAGCATATGGCACCTTTCTCTCTCTCTCTCTCTCTCTCTCTCTCTCTCTTTCTCTCTATCACTCACTCCTGCTCTCATGATGTGACATGCTTGCTCCTGCTTCCCCTTCTGCTGAGATTATAAGCTTCTTGAGGCTCTCACCAGAAGCTGAGCAGATGCCAGCACCATGTTTCATGAATAACCTGCAGAACTATAAGCCAATTAAACCTTTTTTCTTCGTAAATTACCCAGCTTATTTATTGATAGCAGTGCAAGTATGGCATAACACAGAAAATTGTTACCAAGAGTGGGGAATTGCTCTAAAGATACCTGAAAATGTGGAAATGGCTTTGAAACTGGATAATGGGCAGAGGTTAGAAGAGTTTTGAGGGGTAAGAAGATGACAGGAAGACATTGGTAAGTTTGGATCATCTTAAAAACTTACAAGGCCACAGTAATCAAAACAGCATGGTACTGATAATGAAACAGAGACATAGACCAATAGAACAGAACAGAGCCCTCAGAAATAATACCACACATCTACAGCCATCTAATCTTTGACAAACCTGAAAAAAACAAGAAATGGGGAAAGGATTCCCTATTTAATAAATGGTGCTGGGAAAACTGGCTAGCCATAAGTAGAAAGCTGAAACTGGATCCCTTCCTCACACCTTATACAAAAATTGATTCAAGATGGATTAGAGACTTAAATGTTAGACCTAATACCATAAAAACCCTAGAAGAAAACCTAGGGAATACCATTCAGGACATAGGCACGGGCAAGGACTTCATGTCTAAAACACCAAAAGCAACGGCAGCAAAAGCCAAAATTGACAAATGGGATCTAATTAAACTAAAGAGCTTCTGCAGAGCAAAAAAAACTATCATCAGAGTGAACAGGCAACCTACAGAATGGGAGAAAATTTTTGCAATCTACTCATCTGACAAAGGGCTAATATCCAGAACCTACAAAGAACTCAAACAAATGTACAAGAAAAAAACAAACAACCCCATCAAAAAGTGGGCAAAGGATATGAACAGACACTTCTCAAAAGAAGACATTTATGCAGCCAACAGACACATGAAAAAATGCTCATCATCACTGGCCATCAGAGAAATGCAAATCAAAACCATAATGAGATACCACCACATACCAGTTAGAATGGCAATCATTAAAAAGTCAGGAAACATCAGGTGCTAGAGGGGATGTGGAGAAATAGGAACACTTTTACACTGTTGGTGGGAGTATAAATTAGTTTAACCATTATGGAAAGCAGTGTGGTGATTCCTCAAGTATCTAGATCTAGAAATATCATTTGACCCAGCCATCCCATTACTGGGTATATACCCAAAGGATATAAATCATGCTGCTATAAAGAGTATGCACACGTATGTTTATTGCAGCACTATTCACAATAGCAAAGACTTGGAATCAACCCAAATGTCCATCAGTGACAGACTGGATTAAGAAAATGTGGCACATATACACCATGGAACACTATGCAGCCATAAAAAAGGATGAGTTCATGTCCTTTGTAGGGACATGGATGCAGCTGGATACCATCATTCTCAGCAAACTATCGCAAGAACAGAAAGCCAAACACTGCATGTTATCACTCACAGGGAATTGAACAATGAGATCACTTAGACACAGGAAGGGGAACATCACACACCAGGGCCTATCATGGGGTGGGGGTAGGGGTTAGGGATAGCATTAGGAGATATATCTAATGTGAATGACGAGTTAATGGGTGCAGCACACCAATGTGGCACATGTATACATATGTAACAAACCTGCACATTGTGCACATGTACCCTAGAACTTAAAGTATAATAAAAAAGAAAAAAAAAACTTGTTAAGTGATTGTGACCAAAATGCTGATAGAAATATGGACAGTGAAGGCCAGGCTGATGAGGTTTCAGAGGGAAATGAGGAAGTTATTCGGAACCGAAGCAAAGGTCACCTTGTGCTTTATCAAAAAACCTGGCTGCATTGTGTTCATGCCCTAAGGATCTTTGGAAGTTTTAACTTAAGAATTATGACTTAGGGTATCTGGCAGAAGATATTTCTAAGCAACGAATCATTCCAGATGTGGTCTGGCTCCTTCTAATAGCCTATTTTCAGATATGTGAGCATAGTGGCTTATAATAATGACTTTAAGATTGGAACTTATATTTAAAGGGGAATCAGAGCATGAAAGTTTGGAAAATTTGCAGCCTTGCCATGTGGTAGAAAAGAAAAGCTTATTTTCTGGGGAGGGATTCAAGCAGGCCATGGAGCAACCACTTTCTAGAGAGAGTTGTGTGTGCAAAAGAGAACCAGGTGCTGGTAACCAAGTCAATGAAAAAAGGGCTTGAAGACATTTCAGAGATGTACAAGAAATACCTTCCCGTCACACAGACCCAGAAGCTTAGGAGAAAAACCATTGTTATGGGGGCCAGGCCTGGGGCCCCATTTCCTTGCTCAGTCTCGGGACATTGCTTCCCATATCCTGGCTGTTTCAACTTGAGCCATAGCTCAAAGGGTTTATTTTAATTTTGTTTTTTATTTTACAGCTCATAGGTGGAAGGAGATAAGTCTCAGATAAGATTTAGAAGTTTGGGCTTGATGATGGAACAAGTGAATACATTGGGGGACCATTGGGAAGAGATTATTATATTTTGCAATGTAAATTACCTAGCTTAGGTATACAAGAAATTTGAGAGGCCAGGGAAAGAATAATACGGTTCAGATATTTTCCCCTTTCAAATAAATCTCATGTTAAATTTAATTCCCAAGGTTAGAGGTGTTGCATCATGGGAGGTGTTTGGATCATGGGGGAGTATTCCTCATCAATGGTTTAGTGCCATCCCCTTGGTAATGAGCAAGTTCACAAAAGATCTGGTTGTTTAAAAATGTGTGGCACCTCCCTCTTCTATCTCTTCCTTCTGCTCTCCCCACGTGACATGCTTCCCCTACTTTGCCTCTGCTATGAATGTAAGGGTCCTGAGGCACTCATCAGAAGCAGATGCCAGCACCATGATCCTGTACAGCCTTCAGAACCATGAGCCAGCTCAACCCGTTTTGTTTATAAATTACTCAGCCTTAGTTATTTTGTTATAGCAATGCAAAGAATGGATGAACACAGTGCCCTAATTGAAGAGGACAAACAATTACCAGTAGAAAGAATAGCCAACACCTCAGCCATCTCACCTGGTAAAACTCGCACAATTCTGACTGAAAAATTAAAGTTGAACAAACCTTTTACTTGATGAGTGCCAAAACCATTGCACCCAGATCAGCTGCAGACAAGAGCAGAGCTTTCAATGAAAACTTTAAACAAAGGATACCAAGATCCTCAAGAATTTTTTGAAGAATTGTAATAAAAAGATGTAACATAGCTTTACCAGTATGATTCTGAAGACAAAGCACAATCAAAGCAACAGTACTAAGAGGTAGAAGTGGTCCAGTCAAAGCAAAAGCAGACCAGTCAAAAGTAAAAATCCGATCCTCAAGAAAGCAAACAAAAACATAAACTGGGGAAGGGACACACTATTCAATACATGATTCTGAAATAATTGACAACCCACATGTATAAGAATGAAACTGGATCATCGTATCCCACCTTATAAAATATCAACTTGAGATGGATCGCAGACTTGAATATAAGATGTGAAACCATAAATATTCTAGAAGATAACATTGGAAAAATCCTTCTAGACATTTGGCTTAGGCAAAGGCTTCATAATCAAGAACCCAAAAGCAAATGCAACAAAAATAAAGATAGATGGGATTTAATTGAACTAAAGGACTTTTGCATGGCAAAAAGAACAATCAGCAGAGTAAACAGACAACCCACAGAGTGGGAGAAAGTCTTTGCCAACTATGGATCTGAGACAGAACTAATATCTAGAATCCACAAGGAACTCAAACAGATTAGCAAGAAAAAAATAATTCAATAAAAAATGGGCTAAGGACATAAATACACAATTCTCAAAAGAAGATATGCCAATGACCAGCAAACATATGAAAAAATGCTCAACATCACTAAATATCAGGGAAATGCAAATCAAAACCACAATGCAATACCACCTTCCTCTGCAAGAATGGCCATAATTAAAAAGTCAAAACATAATAGAAGTTGGTGTGGATGTAGTGAAATGGGAACACTTTTACACTGCCAGTTAGAATGTAAATTAGTACAACCATTATGGAAAACAGCATGGAGATTCCTTAAAAAACTAAAAGTAGAACTAACATTTGATGCAGCAATCCCATCACTAGATATCTGCCCAGAGGAAAGGAAGTCATTATATGAAAAAGACATTTGCACGTGCATATTTATAGCAGCACAATTTACAATTGCAAAAATGTGGAACTGGCCCAAATGCCCATCAATTAACAAGGAAAATGTGTTGTGTGTATATATACGTGTGTGTGTATATATATATATATACACACACACAGACACACACACATATATGTGTGTGAATATATATGTGTGTATATATATGGTGTGTGTATATATACTATATTTGGTGTGTGTATATAGTGTATATATATGGTGTGTATATATAGTATATTTATGGTGTGTATATATATACAGACATATTTGTTATGTGTGTATGTGTGTGTGTGTGTGTGTGTATTTATGACTGAGTGCTATTCCATGGTGTATATATGATGGAATACTACTCAGCCATAAAAAGCAGTAAAATAATGGCATTTGCAGCAACCTGAATGGAGTTGAAGACCATTATTCTAAATGAAGTAAATCAGGAATGGAAAATCAAACACTGTATGTTCTTACTTATAAGTGGGAGCTAAGCTAGCTACGAGGACACAAAGGTATAAGAATGGTATAATGGACTTTGGGGACTCAGTGGGAAGAGTGGGATGGGGGCAAAGGATAAAAGACTGCACATTGGGTACAGTGTACACTGCTCGGGTGATGGTGCACCAAAATCTCGGATATCATTAGTAAAGAACTTATCCATGTAATCAAATACCACCTGTTCTCCAAGAACCTATTGAAATAAAAAGAATAAAAAAAAGATAATATGCTTACAATTTTTTTAAAGTAAAGATCATGGCAACAGTTTTTTGCGATGCCCAAGGCATTCTGCTTTTCGACTTTCAGGAAGGCCAAAGAATGATAGCACTTGTGCCAAGACTCTTGCATGACAACCCTGATGCTATATTAGTTCTGTTATTTTGCTGGCACTAATACAGCTCTTAGGTTTATCACTTAATTAGACTATTAATTTCATTCATATGATTTTTTGTTAAAATATTACAAAGGGTTGGGTCTTTCTGTATATTGGATCTACATCCTGTTTTAAGGTTGCATATTGAATTTTCATAAATTGTATGAAGAGACCCAACTATAATTTCTGTCCATCTTGTGTTATCTCTTCATCATTTTTAGACCTCCAGCTAACTGTGCCAACTCCTACTACTTTATAGCCTTCTTTACTTTCTTCCAATAATCGGAAATTGTAAGGGACTTTTATTTTTCTGGAGTACAATTGCCTGAATTCAAGTCCTCCTCTACCACTCACTTTTCTGTGTGACTTTAGGCAAGCGACTTGAACCTTTCCTTGGTCTCAGTTTCCCATCTTAAATGGGAGAAAATAATATCAACTTTATAGAGTTTCTGGGAAGGTAAAATATTTTAATAAACTCTTGGCACATGGTGAAACAAAAAGACACTAGAAGAGTTGATACTTACTAAGCCATTATATCCAGCTTTTAATCATTATGACTGCACAGTGCAACAACTTCTAGGAGTATCCCCATTTTAGAAATGAGAAAACACACTGGATTCTAACAGAAAGAGTGAAGATTAAAGCACAAGCCTCTTATCTATTATAGTCATAAATGTCTACTTGCATAGACTTCTTAGTTCTCTAAGGGATATTTTTTATAAACAACATTTACGATAAAGCAAATTCATGTTTAGTGAGTCCTACAAGCTTGTCTTCCAAATTAATTTTTTTTTTACTACTTCATGAAAATCATTCTTAAGTGCAACTGGCTTTTTGTTTTCTTTAAATGCATGGCAGTGAAAAACACGATGACTTGGAATTTGATTTATGATTTGCAATTACTACAGTGTTTTCTGCTAAGGTACTTGAAGTTTTACCTACCATTGCTTTTGAGCCATCAATACAGATGTCAACATAATGGAAAAGACAAATGACATCTTTATATTATTGTGAAAATAACTTTGTAACCTCATGAACATTCTGAATATGTCTCAGGTACTCTCAGGGGTTCATTGACCACATTGAGAAACACTGACTGAGCAGCCCCTAAAATCATGCATTTTTAATATATTCCACAAGATGGTGATATTGTAATGTGCATCAGAAATTAAAAGTTGGGTCACGAATAATTTTAAAAAATTGCTCACTTTCTGAAAATGATGTAGGTAAAATTTCTTTCTTTCTTTTTTCTTTCTTCTTTCTTTCTTTCTTTCTTTCTTTCTTTCTTTCTTTCTTTCTTTCTTTCTTTCTTTTTTCTTTCTTCTTTCCTCCCTCCCTCCCTCCTCCCTCCCTTCCTTCCTTCCTTCCCTCCTTCCTTCTCTTCTTTCTTCCTTTCTTTCTTCCTTTCTTTCTTCCTTTCTTTCTTCCTTTCTTTCTTCCTCCTTCCTTCCTTCCTTTCGAAAGTTACTTGGTGAGCTCTTGAACACCAAGTCCATCTTATCTGAGTCCTCACTTTCATCATGAAAACTTGCTTTCTAATATGGCTTTATCAATGGCTGCCTCCTACAGAAACCTAATGTTAATTAGGAGGGGGACATTTTGCAATTGTGGAAACCAACAGGCTCTTGGAATCTTATCTTAGTGCTTTTTAATTAAGAAAATTTTACCTTCTTCCAATGACAATTTCACATTTGCAGTTGCACATCACATGCTCTGGAATTCTATGAATCTTTGTTGGAGAAAGATACCTCAGTTCTGTGTTCTTAAGTCTTTATGTTTTGAGTGAAGGAATACAGATTCACTTGTGAATTTGATAAAAGCTGGGATTCTCATCCCAGAAAAGTATACATGCATCTATGTGAAATTTTGCATGCAATTTCACGTGGCTCATTGTATTCTGAAGTTATTACTTGGATTAAGAACCTCTGCCTTAGTGGAAGAAACTATTGTCAAACCTCATACAGACCCTACAGCTTAGGTTAAAAACTAAAATAAAACAGTTGATACTAGAGGAAAGAGATATGAAGTATTAATATCATCTTTTTACCACTTTGTCCTTATTACAGACTTTGTCTGTATGCTGTAAAATAGTGTTTCCATCACTTAAACATCCCATGCCTCTAGCTGATAAGAGTACAAACGTCATGCACCCATCAGAATTCTGATATAGATTTTTTGCCAAAGGGAACTTTTCTCTTCACCTACAGAATTATGCTCTTTTTCATATCCCCATCTAGTCAGGAAGATTTTTGCCAGGCTTTATTTTTGTATTTATGTTACAAAGCAATGCTACCTTTTTCATTTTTTAGATATAAAATTATAATATTTAAAATGATAGTTTTTTCCAAATTATCTGCAACTACACTAGCCTCAGAGCTTTTGACATTTTTTGAAAAGTTCTACCTTCTGAAATTCCTACATTAGACTTTCATACATTTAATTTTTGTAGACATTTCTTTTGGACTTCCCTATTAAATGGCAAATAGACTAGAAAAGGGAAGCTGTAAAGTCACTGATTTAAGATATCTTCTGAATAATATCTTTTTTTTTAATAAAAAGGATTTTAGAGAGTCTATAAATGTTTTATTTGCAATTTTTAAATGTATAGTTTTGGCTCAAATACGTGAATAACAATATGTAATATATGTCTGTGTGTAGCTTATTCTATTTAACATTGTATCTTGCAGTTCGTCCATATTTGGCAAATGAAAGAATTTCATTATTTTATATGACTAAATAATATTCCATTTTGTATCTGTACCACTTTTTTAAAAAATATTTATTTTTTATTATACTTTAAGTTCTAGGGTACATGTGCATAACGTGCAGGTTTGTTACATATGTATACTTGTGCCATGTTGGTGTGCTGCACCCATCAACGCATCAGCACCCATCAACTCATCATTTGCATCAGGTATAACTCCCAATGCAATCCCTCCCCCCTCCCCCCTCCCCATGATAGGCCCAGTGTATGATGTTCCCCTTCCCGAGTCCAGGTGAACTCATTGTTCAGTTCCACCTATGAGTGAGAACATGCGGTGTTTGGTTTCTGTTCTTGCGATAGTTTGCTAAGAATGATGGTTTCCAGCTGCATCCATGTCCCTACAAAGGACACAAACTCATCCTTTTTGGCTGCATAGTATTCCATGGTGTATATGTACCACATTTTCTCAATCCAGTCTGTCATAGATGGACATTTGGGTTGATTCCAAGTCTTTGCTATTGTGAATAGTGCCGCAATAAACATACGTGTGCATGTGTCTTTATAGCAGCATGATTTATAATCCTTGGGTATATACCCAGTAGTGGGATAGCTGGGTCATATGGTACATCTAGTTCTAGATCCTTGAGGAATCGCCATACTGTTTTCCATAATGGTTGAACTAGTTTACAATCCCACCAACAGTGTAAAAGTGTTCCTATTTCTCCACATTCTCTGCAACACCTGTTGTTTCCTGACTTTTAATGATTGCCATTCTAACTGGTGTGAGATGGTATCTCATTGTGGTTTGATTTGCATTTCTCTGATGGCCAGTGATGATGAGCATTTTTCATTGTCTGTTGGCTGCATAAATGTCTTCTTTTGAGAAGTGTCTCTTCATATTCTTTGCCCACTTTTTGATGGGTTGTTTGTTTTTTTCTTGTATATTTGTTTGAATTCTTTGTAGATTCTGGATATTAGCCGTTTGTCAGATGAGTGGATTGCAAAACTTTTCTCCCATTCTGTAGGTTGCCTGTTCACTCTGATGGTAGTTTCTTTTGCTGTGCAGAAGCTCTTTAGCTTAATTAGATCACCTTGTCAATTTTGGCTTTGCTGCCGTTGCTTTTGGTGTTTTAGACATGAAGTCCTTGCCCATGCCTATGTCCTGAATGGTACTACCCAGGTTTTCTTCTAGGGCTTTTATGGATTAGGTCTAACATTTAAGTCTCTATCCATCTTGAATTAATCTTTGTATAAGGAGTAAGGAAAGAATCCAGTTTCAGCTTTCTACTTATGGCTAGCCAATTTTCCCAGCACCATTTATTAAATAGGGAATCCTTTCCCCATTTCTTGTTTCTCTCAGGTTTGTCAAAGATCAGATGGCTGTAGATGTGTGGTATTATTTCTGAGGACTCTGCTCGGTTCCATCCGTCTATCTCTGTTTGGTGGTACCAGTACCATGCTGTTTGGTTACTGTAGCCTTGTAGTATAGTTTCAAGTCAGGTAGCGTGACGTCTCCAGCTTTGTCCTTTTGTCTTAGGATTGTCTTGGCAATGCGGGCTCTTTTTTGGTTCCATATGAACTTTAAAGCCATTTTTTCCAATTCTGTGAAGAAAGTCATTGGTAGCTTGATGGGGATGGCATTGAATCTATAAATAACCTTGGGCAGTATGGCCATTTTCACGATATTGATTCTTCCTATCCATGAGCATGGTATGTTCTTCATTTGTTTGTGTCTCTTTGATTTCACTGAGCAGTGGTTTGTAGTTCTCTTGAAGAGGTCCTTTCCATCCCTTGTAAGTTGGATTCCTAGGTATTTTATTCTCTTTGAAGCAATTGTGAATGGAAGTTTATTCTTGATTGGCTCTCTGTCTGTTACTGGTGTATATAAGAATGCTTGTGATTTTTGCACATTAATTTGTATCCTGAGACTTTGCTGAAGTTGCTTATCAGCTTAAGGAGATTTTGGCTGAGACAAGGGGTTGTCTATATATACAATCATTCATCTGCAAACAGGGACAATTTGACTTCTTCTTTTCCTAACTGAATACCCTTGATTTCTTTCTCTTGCCTGATTGCCCTAGCCAGAACTTCCAACACTATGTTGAATAGGAGTGGTGAGAGAGGGTCCTGTCTTGTGCCAGTTTTCAAAGGGAATTTTTCCAGTTTTTGCCCATTCAGTATGATATTGGCTGTGGGTTTGTAAATAAAGAGTTATTATTTTGAGGTACGTTCCATCAATACCGAATTTATGAGCATTTTTAGCATGAAGGGCTGTGAATTTTGTCAAAGGCCTTTTCTGCATCTATTGAGATAATTATGTGGTTCTTGTCTTTGGTTCTGTTTATATGCTGGATTACGTTTATGATTTGCGAATGTTGAACCAGCCTTGCATCCCAGGATGAAGCCCACTTGATCATGGTGGATAAGCTTTTTGATGTGCTGCTGAATCCGGTTGCCAGTATTTTATTGAGGATTTTTGCATCGATGTTCATCAGGGATATTGGTGTAAAATTCTCTTTTTGTTGTGTCTCTGCCAGGCTGTGGTATCAGGATGATGTTGGCCTCATAAAATGAGTTAGGGAGGATTCCCTCTTTTTCTATTGATTGGAATAGTTTCAGAAGGAATGGTACCAGCTCCTCCTTGTACCTCTGGTGGAATTCAGCTGTGAATCCATCTGGTCCTGGACTTTTTTTTCGTGGGTGGGCTATTAATTATTGCCTCAGTTTCAGAGCCTGCTATTGGTCTATTCAGGGATTCAACTTCTTCCTGGTTTAGTCTTGGAAGAGTGTAAGTGTCCAGGAAATATCCATTTCTTCTAGATTTTCTAGAATCTAGAAAATTCTTCCTAGTTGATTTGCATAGAGGTGTTTATAGTATTCTCTGGTGGTAGTTTGTATTTCTGTGGGGTCGGTGGTGATATCCCCTTTATCATTTTTTATTGCATGTATTAGATTCCTCTCTCTTTTCTTCTTTATTAGTCTTGTTAGTGGTCTGTCAATTTTGTTGATCTTTTAAAAAAACCAAGTCCTGGATTCATTGATTTCTTGGAGGGTTTTTTGTGTCTCTATCTCCTTCAGTTCTGCTCTGATCTTAGTTATTTCTTGTCTTCTGCTAGCTTTTGAATGTGTTTGCTCTTGCTTCTCTAGTTCTGTTAATTGTGATGTTAGAGTGTCAATTTTCGATCTTTCCTGCTTTCTCTTGTGGGCATTTAGTGCTATACATTCCTCTACACACTGCTTTAAATGTGTCCCAGAGATTCTGGCATGTTGTATCATTGTTCTCATTGGTTTCAAAGAACATCTTTATTCTGCCTCATTTCATTCGGTACCCAGTAGTTGTCAGGAGCAGGTTTTTCAGTTTCCATGTAGTTGAGCGGTTTTGATTGAGTTTCTTAGTCCTGAGTTCTAGTTTGATTGCACTGTGGTCTGAGAGACAGTTTGTTATAATTTCTGTTTTTTCCACTTGCTGAGGAGTGCTTTACTCCAATTATGTGGTCAATTTTGGAATAAGTGTGATGTGGTGCTGAGAAGAATATATATTCTGTTGATTTGGGTGGAGAGTTCTATAGATGTCTATTAGGTCCGCTTGTGCAGAGATGAGTTCAATTCCTGGATATCCTTGTTAACTTTCTGTCTCGTTGATCTGTCTAATGTTGACAGTAGAGTGTTGAAGTCTCCTATTATTATTGTATGGGAGTCTAAGTCTCTTTGTAAGTCTCTAAGGACTTGCTTGATGAATCTGGGTGCTCCTGTATTGAGTGCTATATTAGTAGAGTTAGCTCTTCCTGTTGAATTGATCCCTTTACCATTATGTAATGTCCTTCTTTGTCTCTTTTGATCTTTGATGGCTTAAAGTCTGTTTATCAGAGACTAGGATTGCAACCCCTGCTTTTTTTTGTTCTCCATTTGCTTGGTAGATCTTCCTCCATCCCTTTATTTTGAGCCTATGTATGTCTCTGCATGTGAGATGGGTCTCCTGAATACAGCAGACTGATGGGTCTTGACTCTTTATCCAGTTGCCAGTCTGTGTCTTTTAATTGGAGCATTTAGCCATTTACATTTAAGGTTAATATTGTTATGTGTGAACTTGATCCTGCCATTATGATATTAACTGGTTATTTTGCTCGTTAGTTGATGCAGTTTCTTCCTAGCCTCGATGGTCTTTACATTTAGGCATGTTTTTGCAATGGCTGGTACCGGTTGTTCCTTTCCATGTTTAGGGCTTCCTTCAGTGTCTCTTTTAAGGTAGGCCTGGTGGTGACAAAATCTCTAAGCATTTGCTTATCTGTAAAGGATTTTATTTCTCCTTCACTGATGAAAATTAGTTTGGCTGGATATGAAATTCGGGTTGAAAATTCTTTTCTTTAAGAACGTTGAATATGGCCCCCACTCTCTTCTGGCTTGAAGAGTTTCTGCCGAGAGATCTGCTGTTAGTCTGATAGGCTTCCTTTGTGGGTAACCCGACTTTCTCTCTGGCTGCCCTTAAGATTTTTCCTTCATTTTTCCTTCATTTTCGTTTTTCCTTCATTTCAACTTTGTTGTCTTGGAGTTGCTCTTCTCAAGGAGTGTCTTTGTGGCGTCCTCTGTATTTCCTGAATTTGAATGTTGGCCTGCCCTAGTAGGTTTGGGAAGTTCTCCTGGATGATATCCTGAAGAGTGTTTTCCAACTTTTTTCCATTTTCCCCCTCACTTTCAGGCACCCCAATCAGACGTAGATTTGGTCTTTTTACATCATCCCATACTTCTTGCAGGCTTGTTCATTTCTTTTTCTTCTTTTTTCTTTTGGTTCCTTTCTCTCGATTCATTTCATTCCTTGATCCTCAATCGCTGATACTCTTTCTTCCAGTTGATCGAGTTAGTTACTGAAGCTTGTGCATTTGTCACATATTTCTCGTGTCATAGTTTTCATCTCTGTCATTTCATTTATGACCTTCTCTGCATTAGTTAGTCTAACTTTCAATTCTTCCACTCTTTTTTCAAGATTTTTAGTTTCTTTGCGCTTGGTATGTAATTCCTCCTTTAGCTCTGAGAAGTTTGATGGACTGAAGCCTTCTTCTTTCATCTCGTCAAAGTCATTCTCTGACCAGCTTCGATCCACTGCTGGTGATGGGCTGTGCTCCTTTGCAGGGGGAGATGCGCTCTTATTTTTTGAATTTCCATCTTTTCTTCCCTGCTTTTTCCCCATCTTTGTGGTTTTATCTCTCTCTGGTCTTTGATGATGGTGATGAACTGATGGGGTTTTGGTATAGGTGTCCTTCCTGTTTGATAGTTTTCCTTCTGACAGTCAGGACCCTCAGCTGTAGGTCTACTGGAGATTGCTTGAGGTCCAGTCCAGACCCTGCTTGCCTAGGTATCAGCAGCAGAGGTTGCAGAAGATAGAATATTGCTGAACAGCGACTGTACCTGTCTGATTCTTACTTTGGAAGCTTCCTCTCAGGGGTGTACTCCACCCTGTGAGGTGTGGGGTGTCAGAGTGCCCCTAGTGGGATGTCTCCCAGTTCGGCTACTCAGGGGCCAGGGACCACTTGAGCAGGCAGTCTGTCTGTTCTCAGATCTCAGTCTCGTGTTGGGAGATCCACTGCTCTCTTCAAAGCTGTCCGACAGAGTCGTTTGCGGCTGTATAGGTTCTGCTGCTTTTTTGTTGTTGTTTTTTAGCTGTGCCCTGTCCTCAGAGGTGTAGTCTACAGAGACAGGCAGGTTTCCTTGAGCTGCTGTGAGTTCCCTCCAGTTCAAGCTTCTCAGCGGCTTTGTTTACCTACTTAAGCCTTAGCAATGGTGGGCGCCCCTCCCCCAGCCTCACTACTGCCTTGCGGTTAGATCGCAGACTGCTGCCTTAGCAATGAGGGAGGCTCCGGTGGGCGTGGGACCCTCCCGGCCAGTTGTGGGATATATTCTCCTGGTTTGCCCGTTTTCTTAAAGCGCAGTATTGGGGTGGGAGTTACCCGATTTTCCAGGTGTTGTGTGTCTCAGTTCCCTGGCTAGGAGAAGGGATTCCCTTCCCTTGTGCTTCCCAGGTGAGGCGATGCTCGCCCTGCTTCAGCTCTCGCTGTCGGGCTGCAGCAGCTGACCAGCACTGATTGTCCAGCACTCCCCAGTGAGATGATCCCAGTACCTCAGTTGAAAATGCAGAAATCACTGGTGTTCTGTGTCGCTCGCACTGGGAGTTGGAGACTGGAGCTGTTCCTATTCGGCCATCTTGCTCCGCCCCCTGTACCACTTTTTAATTCATTTATTCATTGATGAAAACTTAGATGGATCATTAAATGTCATGTGCTTATATCGACATGTACACCTAAATATGCATAATTATTATTAATCCATAATAATTACAGATATTTAAAAAACAGGAAGTGCATCTATGATTAAATATAATTAAAACACTTATCATGCTCACAAAAATAAATAAAATATATATTTTTGACTATGAAACAAAAACTTCAAACACATATATTCATAAGTTTTGTGAATCAAATTGAACACCACGTTAACTTGTGACCTTTTTGACTTTGTCATATACATTAATTATAAATTTGAACTCACAAATTAGATTTATATTAATAAAATGACAGTCTCTTTTTGTGTTCTTTATTGGAAGAGGTTCAGTATATAATTTTGCCTGGTAATAGGATTCTTCTCAGATTATTGCCTTAAACTATTATTTACACCACTGTCACATATTCCTCTCCCCCTATAATTGCCCGTTCATGTTTTCCCATTCTTATACCATGCTGTCTCACATTTCCCTTCATCTCTCTCATCAGACTCCTTCACATTTTCTTTTTATAACTTTTAATTTTTGTGGATTCATAGTAAGTGTATGTAATTGTGGGATATTTTGCAATAGGCATTCAATGTGTAATAATCACATCAGAGTAAATGGGGTATCCATCACCCCAAGCATTTATCATTTGTTGTACAATCCAATTATACTATTTTAGATAATATAAAATGTACCTTAAACACATTTTTAATTTCTTTTAAGTTTCAGGGTACATGTGGAGGATGTGCAGGTTTGTTACATAGGTAAATGTGTACCATGGTGGTTTGCTGCATCGATCAACCCATAACCTAGGTATTAGACCCAGCATACATTAGCTCTTTTCCTAGTGCTCTTTCCCCTATTCCCACCCTCCCCTGATGGACCCCTGTGTGTGTTTCTCCACTTCCTGTGTCCATGTGTTCTCATTGCTCAGCTCCCACTTATAATTGAGAACATGGGGTGTTTGGTTTTCTGTTCCTGTGTTAGTTTGCTGAGGATAAGGGATTCCAACTTCATTATCTCATTCCTTTTATGGTGCATAGTCTTCCATGGTGTATACATACCACATTTTCTTTATCCAGTTTATCACTGATGGGCATTTGGATTGATTCCATTTCTTTGCTATTGTGAAGAGTGCTGCAGTGAATATAAGTGTGTATGTATCTTTATAATAGAATGATTTATATTTATTTGGGTATATACCTAGTAATTGTATTGCTAGGTCAAATGGTATTTCCAGTTCTAAATCTTTGAGGAATTGCCACACTGTGTTTCACAATGATTGAACTAGTTTACATTCCCACCAACAGTGTAAAAGTGTTCTTTTTCTTGGCAACATCACCAGCATCTGTTGTTTCTTAACTTTTTAATAATTGCCATTCTGACTGACATGTGATGGTATCTCATTGTGGTTTTGATTTGCATTTATCTACTCATCCGTGATGTTGAGCTTTTTTTCATATGTTTGTTGGTTGCATGTATGTCTTTTTTTCTTGAAAATGTGTTCATGTCCTTTGCCCACTTTTTAATGTTTTTTTTTTCCTGTAAATTTGCTTAAGTTCCTTATAGATTCTGGATATTAGACCTTAGTCAGATGGATAGATTGCAAAAATTTTATCCCAATCTGTAGGTGTCTGTTCACTCTGATGATCGTTTCTTTTGCTGAGCAGAAGCTCTTCAGTTTAGTTAGATCCCATTTGTCAGTTATTGCTTTTGTTGCAATTGCTTTGGCAATTTGATCATAAAATATTTGTTCATGCCTATGTTCTGAATGGTATTACCTAGATTTTCTTCTAGGGTTTTTATAGTTTTGTGTTTTACATTTAAGTCATGAATGAAACCTGAGTTAATTTTTGAATAAGGTGTAAGGAAGGGGTCTAATTTCAATTTTCTGCTTATGACTAGCCAGTTCTTCCAACACCATTTGTTAAATAGGGAATCCTTTCCCCATTGCTAGTTTTTATTAGGTTTGTCAAAGATCAGATGGAGTAGATATGCGGTCTTATTTCTGAGTTCTCTATTCGTTCCATTGGTCTATGTGCCTGTTTTTGTACCAGTGTTATGGTGTTTTTGTTACTGCAGCCTTGTAGTATAGTTTGAAGTTGGGTAGTGTGATGCCTCCAGCTTAGCTCTTCTTGCTTAGGATTGTCCTGGCTATACAAACTCTTTCTGGTTTCATATAAATTTAATTTTTTTTCTAATTCTATTCAGAATGTCAGTGGTGGCTTAATGGGAATAACATTGAATCTATATATTACTTTGGGAAGTATGGCCGTTTTCACAATATTGATTCGTCCTATCCATGAGCATGGAATGTTTTTCTATCTGCTTGTGTCCTCTCTGATTTCCTTGAGCAGTGGTTTGTGGTTCACCTTGAAGAGGTCCTTCTCTTTTCTTTTTAGCTGTATTCCTATTTTATTCTCGTTTTGGCAATTGTGAATGAACGTTCATTCATGATTTGGCTTTCTGCTTGTCTGTTGTTGGTGTATATAAATTACTGTGATTTCTGCACATTTATTTTGTATCCTGAGACTGCTGGAGTTGCTTGTCAGCCTAAGAAGCTTCTGTGCTGAGTCACTTGGGTTTTCTAGATATAGGATCATGTCATCTGCAAATAGACAATTTGATTTCCTCTCTTCCTATTTGGATACGCTTCATTTCTTTCTCTTGCCTAATTACCATGGCCAGAACTTCCAATAATATGTTAAATAAGAGTGTCAGGAGGGGGCATCCTTGTTTTGTGCTGGTTTTCAAGGGAAGTTCTTCCGACTTTTGCACAGTCAGTATGATATCGGTTATGGGTTTGTCATAAATGGTTCTTAATTTAGGTATATTCCTTAAATATCAGTTTTTTGAGAGTTTTTAACATGAAGAGATGTTGAATTTTATCAAAGGTCTTTTCGACATCTAGTGAGATTATCATGGGTTTTTTTGTCTTTAATTCTGTTTATGTGCTGAAATATGTTTATTGATTTGCATATGTAAAACCCGCCTTGCATCCTTGGGTTGAAGCAACTTGATCGTGATGAACAAGCTTTTTGGTGTGCTGCTGGATTCAGTTTGGCCGTACTTTATTGAGGATTTTTGCATCAATGTTTTTCAGGGATATTGGTCTGAAGTTTTCTTTTTTGGTGTGTCTGCCAGGTTTTGGTATCGGGATGATGCTTGCTTCATAAAATGTGTGGGGGAGGAGTCCCTCGTTTTCAATTTTTTGAAAACATTTCTTTTTATTATTATTATTATACTTTAAGTTCTAGGGTACATGTGCATAATGTGCAGGTCTGTTACATATGTATACATGTGCCATGTTGGTGTGCTGCACCCATCAACTTGTCCTTTACATCAGGTATAACTCCCACTGCAATCCCTCCCCCCACCTCCCAATATAGGCCCTGGTGTGTGATGTTCCCCTTCCTGAGTTCAAGTGACCTCACTGTTCACTTCCCACCTATGAGTGAGAACATGTGGTGTTTGTTTTTCTGTTCTTGTGATAGTTTGGTGAGAGTGATGGTTTCCAGCTGCATCCATGTCCCTACAAAGGACACAAACTCATCCTTTTTTATGGCTGAATAATATTCCATGGTGTATATGTGCCACATTTTCTTAATCCAGTCTGTCACTGATGGACATTTGGCTTGATTCCAAGTCTTTGCTATTGTGAATAGTGCCGCAATGAACATACGTGTGCATGTGTCTTATAGCAGCATGATTTATAATCCTTTGGGTATATACCCAGTAGTGGGATGGCTGGTCATATGGTACATCTAGTTCTAGATCGTGAGGATCGCCATACTGTTTTCCATAATAGTTGAACTAGTTTACAATCCCACCAACAGTGAAAAGTGTTCCTATTTCTCTACATCCTCTCCAGCACCTGTTGTTTCCTGACTTTTAATGATTGCCATTCTAACTGGTGTGAGATGGTATCTCATTATGGTTTTGATTTGCATTTCTCTGATGGCCAGTGATGACGAGCATATTTTCATGTGGCTGTTGGCTGTATGAATGTCTTCTTGAGAAATGTCTGTTCATATCCTTTGCCACTTTTTGATGGGGTTGTTTTTTTTTTTTTCTTGTAAATTTGTTTGAGTTCTTTGTAGGTTCTGGATATTCACCCTTTGTCAGATGAATAGATTGCAAAAAAAAATTCTGTAGTTTGCCTGTTCACTCTGATGGTAGTTTCTATTGCTGTGCAGAAGCTCTTTGGTTTAATTAGATCTCATTAGTCAATTTTGGCTTTTGTGGCCATTGCTTTTTGTGTTTTTGACATGAAGTCCTTGCCCATGCCTATGTCCTGAAGGGTATTACCTAGGTTTCTTTTAGGGTTTTTATGTTATTAAGTCTAACATTTAAGTCTCCAATCCATCTTGAATTAATTTTCGTATAAGGAGTAAGGAAAGGATCCAGTTTCAGCTTTCTACTTATGGCTAGCCAATTTTCCCAGATCATTTATGAAATAGGGAATCCTTTCCCCATTTCTCTTTTTGTCAGGTTGTCAAAGATTAGATGGCTGTAGATGTGTGATATTATCCCTGAGGACTCTGTTCTGTTCATTGGTCTATATCTCTGTTTGGTACCAGTACCATGCTGTTTTGGTTACTGTGGCCTTGTAATATAGTTTGAAGTCAGGTAACATGATGCTTCCAGTTTTGTTCTTTTGGCTTAGGATTGTCTTGGCAATGCAGGCTCTTTTTGGATTCCATATGAACTTTAAAGCAGTTTTTCCAATTCTGTGGAGAAACTCATTGGTAGCTTGATGGGGATGGCATTGAATCTATAAATCACTTGGGCAGTATGCCATTTTCATGATATTGACTCTTCCTATCCATGAGCATGGTATGTTCTTCCATTTGTTTGTGTCTCTTTGATTTCACTGAGCAGTGGTTTGTAGTTCTCCTTGAAGAGGTCCTTGACATCCTTGTAAGTTGGATCCTAGGTATTTTATTCTCTTTGAAGCAATTGTGAATGGAAGTTCATTCCTGATTTGGCTCTCTTTTTGTCTGTTACTGGTGTATAAGAATGCTTGTGATATTGCACATAAATTTTGTATCCTGAGACTTTGCTGAAGTTGCTTATCAGCTTAAGGAGATTTTGGGCTGAGATGATGGGGTTTTCTAAATATACAATCATGTCATCTGCAAACAGGGACAATTTGACTTCTTCTTTTCCAACTGAATACCCTTGATTTCTTTCTCTTACCTGATTGCTCTAGCCAGAACTTCCAACACTATGTTGAATAGGAGTGGTGAGAGAGACCATACTTGTCTTGTGCCAGTTTTCAAAGGGAATGCTTCCAGTTTTTGCCCATTCAGTATGATATTAGCTGTGGGTTTGTCATAAATAGCTCTTATTATTTTGAGATACATTCCATCAATACCGAATTTATTGAGCGTTTTTAGCATGAAGGCGTTGAATTTTGTCAAAGGCCTTTTCCGTATCTATTGAGATAATCATGTGGCTTTTGTCTTTGGTTCTGTTATATGCTGGTTATGTTTAGTGATTTGTGTATGTTGAACCAGCCTTGCATCCCAAGGATGAAGCCCACTTGATCATGGTGGATAAGCTTTTTGATGGGCTGCAGGATTCGGTTTGTCAGTATTTTATTGAGGATTTTTGCATCGATGTTCATCAGGGATATTGGTCTAAAATTCCCTTTTTTTGTTGTGTCTCTGCCAGACTTTGTTATCAGTATGATGTTGGCCTCATAAAATGAGTGAGGGAGGATTCTCTCTTTTTCTATTGATTGGAATAGTTTCAGAAGGAAAAGTACCATTTCCTCCTTGTACCTCTGGTAGAATTCAGCTGTGAATCCATCTGGTCCTGGACTTTTTTTGGTTGGTAGGCTATTAATTATTGCCTCAATTTCAGAGCCTGCTATTGGTCTATTCAGGATTCAACTTCTTCCTGGTTTAGTCTTGGGAGAGTGTAAGTGTCCAGGAAATTATCCATTTCTTCTAGATTTTCTAGTTGATTTGCGTAGAGGTGTTATAGTTTTCTCTGATGGTAGTTGTATTTCTGTGGGGCGTGGTGATATCCATTTTTCAATTTTTATTGCATCTATTTGATTCTTCTCTTTTCTTCTTTATTAGTCTTGCTAGCAGTCTATCAATTTTGTTGATCTTTTCAAAAAACCAACTCCTGGATTCATTGATTTTTTGAAGGGTTTTTTGTGTCTCTATCTCCTTCAGTTCTGCTCTGATCTTTGTATTTCTTGCCTTCTGCTAGCTTTTGAATGTGTTTGCTCTTGCCTCTCTAGTTCTTTTAATTGTGATGTTAGAGTGTCAATTTTAGGTCTTCCAGCTTTCTCTTGCGGGCATCTAGTGCTGTAATTTCCCTCTACACACTGCTTTAATGTGTCTCAGAGATTCTGGTATGTTGTATCTTTGTTCTCATTGGTTTCAAAGAACATCTTTATTTCTGCCTTCATTTCGTTATGTACTCAGTAGTCATTCAAGAGCACGTTGTTCAGTTTACTTGTAGTTGATCGGTTTTGATTTTCTTAATCCTGAGTTCTAGTTTGATTGCACTGTGGTCTGAAAGACAGTTTGTTATAATATCTGTTCTTTTACATTTGCTGAGGAGCGCTTTACTTTCAATTATGTGGTCAATTTTGGAATAAGTGTGATGTGGTGCTGAGAAGAATGTATTTCTATTGATTTGGGGTGGAGAGTTCTGTAGATGTCTATTAGGTCCACTTGGTGCAGAGATGATTCAATTCCTGGATATCCTTGTTAACTTTCCATCTCGTTCATCTGTCTAATGTTTACAGTGGGGTGTTGAAGGCTCCCATTATTATTGTGTCGGAGTCTAACTCCCATTATTATTGTATCGGAGTCTAAGTCTCTTGTAAGTCTCTAAGGACTTGCTTTATGATACCAGCTCCTCTTTTTAACTCTGGTAGAGTTCAGCTGTATGTCCATCTGGCCTGGGTATTTTTGGTTGGTAGGTTATTTATTACTGCCTCAGTTTCATAACTCATTACCGGTCTATTCAGTGATTCAACTTTTTATTGGTTTAGTCTTAAGAGGGTGTACGTTCCAGGAATTTAATCATTTATTTTAGATTTTCCCATTTATTTGCATAGAGGTGTTTAGTATTCTCTGATGGTTGTTTCTATGCATGTGGAGTCAGAGGTGATATCTTCTTTGTTATTTTTCTTGTTTTTATTTGAATCTTCCCTCTTTTCTTTTTATTAGTCTAGCTAATGGTCTATTTATTTTATTAGTTTTTTCAAAAACTGAACTCCTGGATTCATTATTTGTTGAAGGGTTTTTTGTGTGTCTCTATCTCCTTCAGTTTCACTCTGAGCTTGGTTATTTCTGTCTTATGTTAACTTTGGGGTTTGTTTGCTCTTGGTTCTCTAGTTCTTTTAGTTGTGATGGTAGGGTGTCGATTTGAGCTCTTTTTATATTTTTAATGTGGGCATTTAATGCTATACATTTCCCTCTTATTGCGGCTTTAGCTGCATTACTGAGATTCTGATACATTGTCACTTTGCTCTCATTGGTTTCAAATAACTTGATTTCTGCTTTAATTTCATTATTTACCTATAAGTCATTCAGGAGCAGATTGTTCAGTTTTCATGTAGTTGTGTGGTTTTGAGTGTGTTTCTTAATCTTGAGTTCTAATTTTATTGTGCTGTGATCTGCGAGATTGTTATGATTTCAGTTCTTTTGCATTTGCTGAGGAGTGTTTTACTTTCAACTATGTGATTAATTTTAGAGTAAGTGCCAGGTGGTGCTCATCAAAATGTATATTCTGTTGTTTTGGGATGGAGAGTTCTGTAGATTTCTATCAGGTCTGCTTGCTCCAGAGCTGAGTTCAACTTCTGAATCAGTGGGGTATTAAAGTCTCCCACTATTATTGTGTGGGGCTCTAAGTCTTTTTGTAGGTTTTTAAGAACTTGTTTTACTAATGTGGAAGCTCCTGTATTGTGTGCATATGTATTTAGAATAGGTAGATATTTTGTTTAATTGAACCCTTTACCATTATGTAATGTCCTTCTCTGTCTTTTTTGAACTTTGGTGGTTTAAAGTCTATTTTGTCAGAAACTAGTATTGCAAACACTGCTTTTTCTGATTTCCATTTACTTGGTAAATTTCCTCCATTTAAAAAATTTTGAGCCTATGTGTGTCTTTGCATGTGAGACGTGTTGCTTGAATATGGCACATTGATGGGCCTTATCTTTTTATCCAGCTTGCCATTCTGTATCTTTTAATCAGGGCATTTCACTGATTAACACTTAAGGTTAATATTGTTATGTGTGAATTTGATCCTGTCATGATGCTGGCTGGTTAACTTTGCAGAATTATTAATGTAGTTTGTTCACATTGTTGTTGGTCTGTGTACTTCAGTGTCTTTTTATAGTGGTTGGTAACGGTTTTCCTTTTTATGTTTAGTGCTTCCTTCAGGAGTTCTTGCAAGGCAGGCTTGGTGATGACAAAATCCTTCAGTATTTGCTTTTCTGAAAAATATTTTATTTCCCTTTCATTTATGAAGCTTGGTTTGGCTGGTTATGAAATTCTGAGTTGGAAATTCTCTTCTTCAAGAATGTTGAATATCAGACCCAAAATCTCTTCTGTTTCCTAGGATTTTCACTGAGAGATCTGCTGTTAGTCTGATGGGCTTACCTTTGTAGGTGATTTAGCTCTCTTCTCTGACTGCCCTTAATATTTTTTTTTTCCTTCATTTCAACCTTGGAGAATCTGATGATTATGTGTTTTGAGGTAGATCTTCTCGTGGAGTATCTTATTGGGGTTCTCTGAATTTCCTGAATTTGAATGTTGACCTGTCTTGCTAGGTTGAGGACAGTCTCCTGGTTGATATCCTGAAGTGGTTTTTCAACTTTGTTCCATTCTCCTCATCTCTTTCAGGTACTCCAATCAGTTGTAGGTTTTGTCTTTTTACAGAGTCCCATAGTTCTTGAAGGTTTTGTTTGTTCCTTTTGATTATTTTTTCTTTAATCTTGTCTGCCTGCCTTATTTCAGCATGACATTCTTCAAGCTCTGATATTCTCTCTTCTGCTTGGTAGGTTCAGCTATTGATATAAGTGTTTGCATCATGAGGTTCTTGTGTTGTATTTTTCAGCTCCATCAGGTCATTTATATTCCTCCTGTAGTCTTTTATCATGGTTCTTAGCTTCTTTATATTGGGTTGTAATTCTTTAGCTCAGTGAAGTTTGTTATTACCCACTTTCTGATGTCTGCTTCTGTCAGTTCATCCATCTCAGCTTCGGCCCTGTTCTGTGCCCTTGCTGGAGAAGTGTTGTGATCATTTGGAGTAGAAGAGGATTTCTGACTTTTGGAACTTTCAATGTTTTTGCATTTTTTTCTTATCTTCATGGATTTATCTACCTTTGATCTTTGAGGCTGTTGAAGTTTGAATGGGGTTTCATGGGGTCTTTTTTGATGATGTTGTAATTGTTGCTTTCTGTTTGTTTGTCTTTTAACAGTCAGGCCCCTATTCTGCAGGTCTGCTGCAGTTTTCCGTGGGTCTACTTCAGACCCTGTTTACCTGGGCATCACCAATGGAGGCTGCAGAATAGCAGAGATTGCTGTCTCCTCCTTCCTCAAGAAGCTTTGTCCCAGAGGGGCACCAACGTGATGCCAGTCAGAACTCTCCTGTATGACATGTCTGGCAACCCCTTTTGGGAGGTCTAACCCAGTCAGGAGGCATGGAATCAGGGACCCATTTAAGGAAGCAGTCTGACTGTCCTTTAGCGGAGTTGTTGCACTCTGCTGGTGGAATCCCCCTCCTCTAGACTGCATGGACTCTTCAGAGCCAGCAGGCAGGAAATATTAAGTCCACTAAGTCTGAGACCATGGCCACCCCTCTTCCCAGGTGTTCTGTCCCAGGAAGATAAGAGTTCTGTGTGTAAGCCCCTGTCTGGAGTTACCGAAATTCCTGCAGGGAGGCCCTGCCCAGTGAGGATGGATCCGGGTCCCACCTAAAGAAGCAGTCTCGCCACTGTCTGCCACAGCCTCTGTGCTGTACTGTGGGAGTACCATTCAGTCCAAACCCCCAGTATCTCTAGCACTGACCAGGGAAAACCACCGACTAGAGCCTCAGTAATGGTGGTCAGCCCTTCCACCCAGAACTCGATCATCTTGGGCAGACTTTAAACTGCTGTGCTGGCCAGAGGGGATTCCAAGTCAGTGGGTCTTAGCTTGCGGGGTTCCATGGGAGTGGGACCCACTGAGGGAGGCCGTTTGACTCCCTGGTTTCAGTCCCCTTTCCATGGGGGCGAATGTTTCTCCTGCCTCACTGGAGTTCCAGGCACCACTGGAGTACATAAAAACTCCTGCAACTAAGTGCCTGCCCGAGCAGCTGCTGTGTGTCTGCCCAGTTTTGTGCTTGAGACCCAAGGCCCTGGTGGTGTAGGCTCATGAGGAAATCTCTTGATCCACGGACTGCAAAAATCCATGGGAAAAGTGTAGTACCCCAGGTAGGTAACACAGTCCCTCACCACTTCCCTTGGCTGGGGGAGAGAGGTCACATCGTCCTGTACAGCTCCCAGGTGAACCGTCACCCCACCTTATTTTTCCTTGCTCTCTTTGTGTCACCAACCACCTAGTCAGTCCCAATGAGATGAACTGGGTACCTCAGTTGGAAATGCAGAAATTACTTGTCTTTTGTGTTTGTCTAGCTGGGAGCTGTAGACCAGAGCTATTTCTCCTTGGCCATCTTCCCCTAACCCTTTGACTTTTTCTAATTAAATTATTATTCACTATAGTCATCCTGTTGTGCTATCAAATACTATCTTATTCATTCTTCATAACTATTTTTTTGTACCATTAATCATCTCCATTCCCCATCACCTTCCATTCCTCTTCTCTGATAACCATCCTTCTACTTCTATATGAGTTCAAATGTTTAAATTAGTGGTTCCCACAAATTAGTGAGAATATGTAAAGTGTGTCTTTATGTACCTATCTTATTTCACTTAATATGACCTCAAGTTTCATTCAAGCTGTTGCAAATGACAGAATCTTGTTCCTTTTTTATGGCTAAATAGTAATCCATTGTGTATATGTACCACATTTTTAAATCCAGTCATCTGTTTATGAATACTTGGGTTGCTTCCAGATCTTGGCTATTGTAAATAGTGGTACAGTATACATGGGAGTGCAGCTGTCTCTTTGATATACTGATTTCCTTTCTTTCATATATATTCCTGTTAATGGGATTGCTGGATCATATGGTAGTTCTATTTTTATTTTTTTGAGAAATCTCTAAACTATTCTTCATGGTAGTTGTACTAACTTACATTCCCACCAACAGTGTACAAAGGTTTCCTATTCTCCACATCCTTGCCAACATTTGTTGTTGCCTGTCCTTTGGATAAAAGCCAATTTAAATGGGCTGAGATGATATCTCATGGTAGTTTTGATTTGCATTTCTCTGATGGTCAATCATGCTGAGCACCTTTTTATATGACTATTTGCCATCTGTATGTCTTATTTTGAAAAATGTCTTTTAAAATCATTGGTCTATTTTAAAACCAGACAATTAGATATTTTTTTCCTGTAGAGATGGTTGATGTCTGCAGTAGTCCGTTCTCAAACTGCTATAAAGAATACTGGAGACTGGGTAATTTATAAAGGAAAGAGATTTAATTGACTCACAGTTCCACATGGCTGGGGAGGTCTCTGGAAACTTACAATCATGGCAGAAGGTGAAAGGGAAACAGGGCAAGTCTTCTCATGGTGGTAGCAGCGGGGTAGGGGGTGGGGGAATTACCGAACACTTTTAAAACCATCGGAACAGGACCAGATGAATTCACAGCCGATTTCTACCAGAGGCACAAGGAAGAGCTGGTACCATTCCTTCTGAAACTATTCCAATCAATGGTAAAAGAGGGAATCCTCATTAACTTATTTTATGAGGCCAGCATCATCCTGATACTAAAGATTGGCAGAGACACAACAAAAAAAGAGAATTTTAGACCAATATCCCTGATGAACATCGATGCAAAAATCCTCAATAAAATACTGGCAAACTGAATCCAGCAGCACATCAAAAAACTTATCCACCATGATCAAGTGTGCTTCATCCTTGGGATGCAAGGCTGGTTCAACATACACAAATCAATAAACGTAATCCAGCATATAAACAGAACCAAAGTCAAAAACCACATGATTCTCTCAATAGATGCAGAAAAGGCCTTTGACAAAATTCAACAGCCCTTCATGCTAAAATCTCTCAATAAATTCGGTATTGATGGGATGTATCTCAAAATAATAAGAGCTATTTATGACAAACCCACAGCCAATATCATACTGAATGGGCAAAAACTGGAAGCATTCCCTTTGAAAACTGGCACAAGACAGGGATGCCCTCTCTCACCACTACTGTTCAGCGTAGTGTTGGAAGTTCTGGCCAGGACAATCAGGCAGGAGAAAGAAATCAAGGGTATTTAATTAGAAAAGAGGAAGTCAAGTTGTCCCTGTTTGCAGATGACATGATTGTATATTTAGAAAACCTATCATCTCAGACCCAAATCTCCTTAAGCTGATAAGCAACTTCGGCAAAGTCTCAGGATGCAAAAATCACAAGCATTATTATACACAAATAACAGACAAACAGAGAGCCAAATCATGAGTGAACTCCCATTCAAAATAGCTTCAAAGAGAATAAAATACCTAGGAATCCAACTTACAAACAATGTGAAGGAGCTCCTCAAGGAGAACTACAAACCACTGCTCAACGAAATAAAAGAGGACACAAACAAATGGAAGAGCATTCCATGCTCATGGATAGGACGAATCAATATCATGAAAATAGCCATAGGGCCCAATGTAATTTATAGATTCAATGCCATCCCCATCAAGCTACCAATGACATACTTCACAGAATTGGAAAAAAAAAAACTGCTTTAAATTTCATATGGAACCAAACAAGAGCCTGCATTGCCAAGACAATCCTAAGTCAAAAGAACAAAGCTGGAGGCATCATGCTACCTTACTTCAAACTATACTACAAGGCTACAGTAACCAAAACAGCATGGTACTGGTACCAAAACAGAGATATAGACCAATGGTGCAGAACAGAGCCCTCAGAAACAATACCACACATCTACAAACATCTGATCTTTGACAAACCTGACATAAACAAGAAATGGGGAAAGAATTCCCTATTTAACAAATGGTGCTGGGAAAATTGGCTAGCCATAAGCAGAAAGCTGAAACTGAATCCTTTCCTTACTCCTTATATGAAAATTAATTCAAGATGGATTAGAGACTTAAATGTTAGACCTAATACCATAAAAACCCTAGAAGAAAACCTAGGTAATACCATTCAGGACATAGGCATGGGCAAGGACTTCATATCTAAAACAACAAAAGCAATGGCAACAAAAGCCAAAATTGACAAATGGAATCTAATTAAACTAAAGAGCTTCTGCACAGCAATAGAAACTATCATCAGAGTGAATAGGCAACCTAGAGAATGGGAGAAAATTTTTGCAATCTAATCATGTGACAAAGGGCTAACATCCAGAACCTACAAATAACTCAAACAAATTTACAAGAAAAAAAAAAAAAACATCAAAAAGTGGGCAAAGGATATGAACAGACATTTCTGAAAAGAAGACACTCATACAGGCAACAGACACATTAAAAATGCTCATCATCACTGGCCATCAGAGAAATGCAAATCAAAACCACAATGAAATACCATCTTACACCAGTTAGAATGGCAATCATTAAAAAGTCAGGAAACAACAGGTACTGGAGAGGATGTGGAGAAATAGGAACACTTTCCACTGTTGGTAGGATTGTATACTAGTTCAGCCATTGTGGAAAACAGTATGGCGATTCCTCAGGATCTAGAACTAGAAATACCATATGACCCAGCCATCCCATTACTGAGTATATACCCAAAGGATTATAAATCATGCTGCTATAAAGATACATACACACGTATGTTTATTGTGGCACTATTCACAATAGCAAAGACTTGGAATCAACCGAAATGTCCATCAGTGACAGACTGGATTAAGAAAATGTGGCACATATACACCATGGAATACTATGCAGCCATAAAAAAGGATGAGTTTGTGTCCTTTGTAGGGACATGGGTGCAGCTGGAAACCATCATTCTCAGCAAACTTTTGCAAGAACAGAAAAATCAAACACCACATGTTCTCACTCATAGGTGGGAATTGAACGATGAGATCACTTGGACATGGGAAGGGGAACATCACACACCGGGGCCTATTATGGGTGTGGGGGGGGTAGAGATGGCATTGGGAGTTATACCTGATGTAAATGACGAGCTGACGGGTGCTGACTAGTTGATGGGTGCAGCACACCCACATGGCACATGTATACATGCATAACAAACCTGCACGTTGTGCACATGTACCCTAGAACTTACAGCATAATAATAAAAAAAGAAAATGTGGCACATATACACCATATCATACTCTGTAGCCATAAAAAGGATGAGTTCATGTCCTTTGTAGGGACATGGATGCAGCTGTAAACAATCATTCTCAGCAAACCATTGCAAGAACAGAAAATCGAACACTGCATGTTCTCACTCATAGGTGGGAATTGAACAATGAGAACACTTGGACACAGGAAGGGGAACATCACACACCGAGGCCTGTTGTGGGGTGGGGGGAGGAGGGAGGGATAGCATTAGGATATATACCTAATGTAAACGATGAGTTAATGCGTACAGCACACCAACATGGCACATGTATGCATATGTAACAAACCTGCACGTTAAAAAAAAAAAAAAGCAAAAAATGTCAGAACATGTGAGAACTCACTCATTATTATGTGAACAGAATAGAGGAAACAGCCCTCATGATCCAGTCACCTCCCATCATGTCCCTTCCTCAACAGGTTAGGATTACAATTTCAGATGAGATTTGGATGGAGACATAAAGCCAAGCCATATCAACCTCTATATATATTCTAATTTTTAATCCCTTGTCAGATGGATAACTTACAATTACTTTTTCCCATTATGTGAGTTGCCTGTTTACTTTATTGATTCTTTAATTTGCTGTGTAGAAGCTCTTTAACTTTGTGTGATTCCAGTTGGACATTTTGCTCTTGTCGCCTATGCTGGTGAAGTATTGCTCAATAAATATTTGCACAGTGCAATTTCCTGGTGAGTTTTCCAAATGTTTTGTTTCAATAGTTTCATAGATTTAAGTCTCTAATACATTTTTATTTGGTTTTTCATATGGTGAGAGATAGGGGTCTAGTTTCATTATTATCCTTATGCTTCTCCAGTTTGTCCAGAACCATTTATTAAATAGACTGTTCTTTCTTCAGTGTATATTTTTGGCACCTATGTTGAAAATGAGTTCATTGTAGATATATGAATTTATCTCTGGTTCTCTATTCTTTTTTTTTTAATTGTGGTTACATAGTAGGTGTACATATTTGTAAGATCCATGGTATATTGGATATAGGCATGAAATGTGAAATAAGCACATCAAGGAGAATGGGGTATCTATCCTCTCAAGCTTTTATCCTTTGAGTTACAAGCAATCCAATTACTATTTTGAGGTTTTATTTTTTCTTTTTTAAAAAATTTATTTCAATAATTTTTTGGAAACACTTGGTTTTTGGTTACATGAATAAGCTCTTTCGTGATGATTTCCGAGATTTTGGTCCACCCATTACCTAATCAGTGTACGCTGTACCCAATATGTAGTCTCTTTTTTTTTTTTTTTTAGGCAGAGTCTTGCTCTGTCGCCCGGACTGGAGTGCAGTGGCCAGATCTCAGCTCACTGCAAGCTCCGCCTCCCGGGTTTACGCCATTCTCCTGCCTCAGCCTCCCGTGTAGCTGGGACTACAGGCACCCGCCACCTCGCCCGGCTAGTTTTTGTATTTTTAGTAGAGACGGGGTTTCACCGTGTTAGCCAGGATGGTCTCAATCTCCTGACCTCGTGATCCGCCCGTCTCGGCCTCCCAAAGTGCTGGGATTACAGGCTTGAGCCACCGCGCCGGGCCCAATATGTAGTCTCTTATCCCTCACCCTCCTTCCACTTTTCCCTGAGTCTCCAAAGCCCATTATATGCTTTGCATCCTCATGGACGTAGCTTACACTTATAAGTGAGAACATACGATATATGATGTTCTAATCTTGAGTTACTTCATTTAGAATAATGGTCTCCAGATCCATCCAAATTTCTGCAAGTGCTATTATCTTATTCCGTTTTATGCAGGGTAGCATTCCATGTTGTATATATACCACATTTTCTTTATCCACTTGTTGGTTTTTGGGCATTTAGGTTGGTTTCATATTTTTGTAATTATGTTGCTATAGACGTGTGTGCAAGTGTCTTTTTCATATAATGACTTCTTTTCCTTTTGGTAGATATCCAGTGAGGGGATGTTGGATCAAATGTTACATCTACTTTTAGTTCTTTAATAAATTCCATAGTGTTTTCCGTAGTGGTTGTACTAGTTTACATTCCCACCAGCAGTGTAAAAGTGTTTCCTTTTCATCACATGCACATCGGTATTTATTATTTTTTGATTTAAGAAAGTATGGCCATTCTTGCAGGAGTGAGGTTCTATCACATTGTGGTTTTAATTTGCATTTTTCTGATAATTAGTGATGTTGAGTATTTTTTTATACCTTTGTTGTGTGTATATCTTTTGACAATTGTGTATTCATGTCCTTTTCCCACTTTTTGATGGAATTATTTTTTTTCCGTGATTTGTTTGTGTTCTTTGTAGATTCTGGATATTAGTTGTTTGTTGGATGTATAGTTCATGAAGATTTTCTCCCACTCTGTGGGTCGTCTGTTAACTCTCTTAATTATTTTTGTTTTTTTTGCTGTGCAGAAGCCTTTTAGTTTAATAAAGTCCCATCTATTTATCTTTGTTTTTGTTACATTTGCTTTTGGGTTCCTGGTCATGAATTCTTTGCCTATGCCAGTGTGTCTAGAAGAGCTTTCTGGTATTATCTTGTAGAATTTTTATAATGTCAGGTCTTATATTTAGGTCTGTGATCCATCTTGAGTTGATTTTTTAAAAGGTGAGAGATGAGGATCCAGTATCATTCTTCTAAACATGGCTTGCCAATTATCTCAGCAGCATTTGCTGAATAGGGTGTTCTTTCTCCAGTTTATGGTTTATTTATTTATTTATTTATTTATTTATTTATTTATTGCTTTGTTGAAGATCAGTTGGTTGTAAGTATTTGGCTTTATTTCTTGGTTCTATATTATGTTCCTTTGTTCTACATGACTCTTTTCATACCAGTACCATGCTATTTTGGTAACTATAGCCTTGTAGTATAGTTTGAAGTTGGGTAATGTGATGCCTCCAGATTTATTATTTTTGTTTAGTATTGAACTCTGAACAGACCAATAACCACAGTGAGATAGAATCATATAATCAGTAATAAAAAAAAAATTGCCAGCAACAAAAAGCCCAGGACCAGACAGATTCACCACTGAATTCTATTAGAAATTCAAGGAAGAATTGGTACCAATTCTACTGAAACTGTTTCAAAGGATAGAGAAAGAGAACCCTCCCTAAATTATTCTATGCAGCCAGTATCAACCTAACGCCAAAGCTAGGAAAAGACATAACAAAAAGGAAAAGTACAGACAAATATCCCTCATGAACATAGATGCAAAAATCCACAACAAAAATACTGGCTAACCAAATTCAACAATATATTAGCAAGATAATACATCATGATCAAGTGGGTTTTATACCAGGGATGCAGGGGTGGTTTTATAAACTCAAATCAATAAACATAATGCATTACATTAAGAGAATTAAAAACAAGAATTATATGATCATCTCAATAGATGCAGAAAAAGCATTTGACAAAATCCAGTATCCCTTTATGATAAAAGCTCTCAACAAAATTGGCACAGAAGGGACATAACTCAAGGTAATAAGAGCTATCTATGACAAACCAACAGCCAGCATCATATTGAATGTGGAAGAGTCAAAAGCATTGCCCCTGAGCACTGAATAAGAGAAGGATGCCCATTTTTACCACTTCTATTAAACATTGTACTGGAAGTCCTAGCCAGAGCAACCACACAAGATAAAAATATAAAGGAAATCCAAATTGAAAAAGAGGAAGTCAAAGTGTCACTGTTTGCTGATAATATGATTGTATACCAAGAAAACCCTAAAGACTCCTTGCAAAAGCTCTTAGATTTGATAAATGAATTCAGTAAAGTTTTAGGATATAAAATCAATGTACACAAACCAGTAGCACTGCCATACACCAACAACGACCAGCTGAGAATCAAATCAAGAACTCAATGCAGGCGGGTGGATCACGAGGTCAGGAGATCCAGACTATCCTGGCTAACACAGTGAAACCCCGTCTCTACTAAAAATACAAAAAAATTAGGTGGGCATGGTGGGGGGCACCTGTAGTCCCAGCTACTCGGGAGGCTGAGGCAGGAGAATGGCGTGAACTCAGGAGGTGGAGCTTTCAGTGTGCAGAGATCGCGCCACTACACTCCAGCCAGGGGAACAAAGCGAGACTCCGTGTGAAAAACAAACAAACAAAAAAAGCCACAAACACACAAACCTCAATCCTTTTTACAGCAGCTGAAGAAAAATAAAATATTTAGGAATATACTTAGCTAAGGAGGTGAAAGACCTCTACAAGGAAAACTAAAAAACACTGCTGAAAAAAATCATAGATGACACAAATAAATGGAAACACATCTCATGCTCATGAATGGGTAGAATCAATTTTGTTAAAATTACCATACTTCCCATAGCAATTTACAAATTTAATGCAATTTCCATGAAAATATCATCATCATTCTTCACAGAACAAGAATAAAACAATCCTAAAATTCATATGGACCCCCAAAAGAGCCTGCATAGCCTAAACAATACTAAGCAATTGCATTCTTTAAGCTATTTAAAAATATACAATAAAGTTATTATTAACTGTGTAGTTACTCTATTGTGCTATCGATAGTAGGTCTTATTTATTCTTTCTATATTTTTTGTACCCATTAACCATCCCCACCTACCCTTCAGCCCGCTGCTACTCTTCTCAGCCTCTGGTAACCATCCTTCCATGTTCGTGAGTCCAATTATTTATTTATTTATTTATTTATTTATTTATTTATTTATTTATTTATTTTTGAGACCGAGTTTCACTCTTGTTTCCCAGGCTGGAGTGCAATGGCACGATCTCGGTTCACCGCAACCTCCATCTCCTGGGTTCGAGCGATTCTCCTGCTTCAGCCTCAGGAGTAGCCGGCATGCACCACCATGCCCAACTAATTTTTTTGTATTTTTGGTAGCGACGGCGTTTCTGCATGTTGGTCAGGCTAGTCTTGAACTCTCAACCTCAGGTGATCCACCAGCCTCGGCCTCCCAAAGTGCTGGGATTACAGGCGTGAGCCACCACGCCTGGCCCAATTGCTTTTATTTTTATTAGAACTGATAAACAAATACAGTAAATTTGCAGGATACAAAATCAACATACAAAAATCAGTAGCGTTTCTATATGCCAGCAGTGGACAATGTGAAAAAGAAATTAAAAAATAATATCATTTATAATAACTACACATAAAATTAAATACCTAGAAATTAACTTAACCAAAGTGAAATATCTCTACAATGAAAACTATAAAACCCTAATGAAGGAAATCACCAAAAAATGAGTTTTCTATATTGTTCCACTGATCTATGTATATGGTTTTATGCCAGTACCATGCTGTTGTGGTTACTGTTGCTCTGTGGTATGATTTGAACTCAGGTGATTTCTCCACTTTTGTTCTTTTTGCTCAGAATAGCTTTAGCTTTTCAGGGTCTTTTGTGGTTCCACATAAGTTTTATAATTGCTTTTTGTCTTTCTGTGATGAATGTCCTTGATATTTTGATAAAGACTGCATTGTACTTGTAGATTGCTTTGGGCAATATGAACTTTTTAACAATACTGATTATTTCAATTTATGAACATAAAATATCTTTCCATCTTCTTTGTCCTCTTACATTTCTTTCATCAGTAAATTATAGTTTAATTGCAGAGGTATTTTACTTATTTTGTTAAGTTGCTTCACAGATATTTAATTTTACTTGTAGCTATTGTAAATGGGATTACTTTCTTGGTTTCCTTTTCAGATTGTTTGCTTTTGGCATATTAAAAATGTTATCAATTTTTGTTTGTTCATTTTGTATTCTGTAACTTCCTTGAATTTGCTTATTAGTTTTAATTTTTTGCTGGCATCATTAGATTTTTTCAAACATAAGATCCTATAATCTGCAAACAAGAATAATTTGACTTTTATTTTCCAATCTGGATGCCCTTTATTTTTCTTCCTTGTCTGATTGTTCAAGCTATGACTTCCAGTACTATGTTAAATAACAATGGTGACAGTGGTTATCTTTGTCATGTTCCCTATCTTAGAGGAAAAGCTTTCAGTTTTTCCCCAGTCAGTATGATACTAGCTGTGAGCCATCGTGTATGACTTTTATTTTATTGATGTAAGCTCTTTCTATACCCAATTTTTTGAGGTTTTCTTTTTCAATCATAAAGAAATATTCAATATTATCAAATGGGTTTTCATCATCAATTGAAATGATCATAAGGTTTTTGTCCTTCATTGTGTTGATATATCACATTAATTAATTTGCATACATGGAACCGTCCTTGAATCCCTGGGATAAATCTCACTTGGTTATGATGAATGTTCTTTTTAATGTGTTGTTGAATTCAGTTTGCTACTATTTTGCTGAGAATTCTTGCATCAATGTTCATCAGAGATTTTGGCTTCTTTTTTTTTTTTTTGATAAGTCTTTGGTTTTGTTATCAGGGTAATACTGATCTCATAGAGTGAGTTTGGAATTATTCCATTTACCTCTATTTTTTGGAATAATTTGAGTATAACTGGTATTATTTATTTAACTGTTTTGTAAAATTCAGCAGTGATGACATTGTGTCCCAGGCTTTCGTTTGCTGGGAGACTTTTCATTATGATTTCAATCTTTTTACTTGTTACTGGTCTATTTATGTTTTGGATTTCTTCATGATTCAATCTCAGTAGATTTATATGTCTAGAAATTTACCTGTTTCTTCTCGGTTTTCCAATGTGTTGGCACATGGTTGCTCATAATAACCTCTAACAATCCTTTGAGTTTCTGCAGAATTGGTTGCAGTGTCTCTCTTTTTACCTCTGATTTTATTATTTTTGGTCTTCTCTCTTTTTTTCTCAGTCTGGTTAAAATTTTTTATTATTTTTATCTTTCAAAAATACTACTTTGTTTTTTTAATCTTTGTATTATTTTCTCATTTTAATTTTCTTTTTTTCTGCTTTGATCTTTATTTCTTTTCTCCTATGAATTTTTTCTTTCTGTTTAATTTTATGTGGTGTTATTATAAATGGGATTACTTTTTAATTTCTTTTTCACATTGTTCACATTGACCCACTGGTCATTCAGGAGAATATTGTTTAAATTCCATATGATTGTATAGTTTCCAAAATTATTCTTGTTATAGATTTCTAGTTTTATTACATTGCCATCAGAGTAGATGCTTAATATTATTTAATATTTTGGTGTTTTAATATTTTTTTGTGGCCTAACATAATGGTTTATCTTTGAAACTAATCCATTGTTGAGAAGAATGTGTATTCAACATCCTTAGATGAAATGTAAGTCTTTCTACATCTATCTCTTTCTTTACTTCTCTTTAAGTCCAATACCTCTTAGATTTGCCCTTTTAAAAATCTATTAGGTGTGCTTCATTTTTTTTTGTTCCCTTTGTGTATTTTTAAATAGTCTGTCTTAAAGCTCACTAATTATTCTGCTTGAGCAGTTCTGCTATTAGAGACTCTGATGCGTCTTTCAATGTGTCACTCGCATTTTTCACCTCCAGAATTTCTGCTTGATTCTTTTTAATTATTTAAATTCCCTTGTTCAATTTATCTCATGGAATTCTAAACTTCTTCTCTGTGCAATTCTGAATTTCTTTGAGTTTTCTGAAGACATCTATTTTGAATTCTCTGTCTGAAGAGTCACATATCTATGTCTCCCCAAGATTTGTCCCTGGTGCTTTATTTAGTTTATTTTCTGAGGTCATATTTTCCTGGATGGTCTTGATGCTTATGAATGTTTGGTGATTTGGGGGCATTGAATAATTAGGTATTTATTGTAGTCCTCAAAGTCTAGGCTTGTTTGTACTCATTCTTCTTGGGAAGGCTTTCCAGGTATTTGAAGGGACTTAGGTGTTGTGATTTAATTTTTGGGTCACTATATCTGTATTTCCATTAGTGGAACCCCAAGCCCAGTAACATCATATTTCTTACAGATTTGTACAGGGACCACCTTGGTGATCTTAGATAAGATCTGGAAGAATTTCCTGGATTTCCAAGAACAAACTCTTATTCTCTTTCCTCATTTTCTCCCAAACAAACAGTCTCTCTCTCTTTGCTGAGCTGCCTGGAGTTGGGGAGAGGGGTAACACAAACATCCCTGTGGCCACGACCATTTGGACTCTGTTGGGTCTGATCTGAAGCCTATACAGTGCTAAGCCTTGCCCAAGGCCTGCTGTAACTACTACCTGGTTACCACCGATGTTTGTCCAAGGACCTAGGACTCTACAAATGCCAGGTGGTTAAGCCAGTTAATATTGTGTCCTTACCTCCAGGAAAGCAAGTTCTTCTAGCCCCCTGACAGGTCCAGAAATGCCATCCAGGAGCCACTGCCTGGAGTCAGAAACCTTTTATTTTACCTATTGCTCTATTCTACTTTGGCTAAGCTGGCACTGAAACCACAAGACAATCTTTCCCACTCTTTTCTCCCATTTCCTCAGGCAAAGGTGTTTCTCCCCTCTTCCACCACCACCACCAATTCACAGGGAGCACTGCCAATGTTTCCTTAAAGCCCAAGGGCTTGTCAATCAGTTTTTGCTAGGTCTGTGACTCACCTTCACAGCAGTGGTCTCCCCCCTTGCCCAGGGAAAGTCCAGAAATGCCTTCCAAGATCCAAGACGTAGAATTGAGTATCCCAAGAGCACACTTGGTGCTCTTTCCCAGTGTGGCAATGCTAGTACCTAAGATGCAAGAAAAAGTCGCCTTTATTCTTCCCTCTCCTTTTCTCAAGCAGAAGGAGTCTATCCATCTTCAGAGCCATCACAGCTGTGAATATGCTTGGTTAGTCCTTATTCCAGCATGTCTCCGAGTCTCACCCAAGGCCCATGACATGTATTCTCTTGTTATCAGTGCTGATTATTCAAGGTCCAGTGAAGGCTTTAATCGGCAGGTAAAAAATCCTGTCAGGACTCGGTCCTTCCTTTCAAGAGAGCAGATTCCCTTCAATTTCAAGGTGTGCCTAGAAATGTCATCCAGGAGTTAGGGCTGGGAATTGGGGCTCCTGCCTCTGCCTGGTGCCCTATTCTGTTGTGGCTGAACTGGAATCCAAGTTGCAAAACAAAATCCTCTTTACTCTTCCCTCTCCTCTCAAGTGGAAGGAAGGGGTTGCTTTTGGAGCTGGTGGCTGCACTGCCTGGAGTTTGGGGAGAGATGATGTAAGCACTCCCTTAGCTGCCCCGATAGTGTCTCACTAGGTCATGTGACTCCCCCACCCCCGCCAAGTCCATTGGCTTCTATTCCAGAGCAGCTCTGTGAATTGCTTAGGAATTGCAGTCCTTCTGGCCTAGACAGCTTTTTAAGTTTATTTAGGATCTTAGAGTGCTTTAGCTCACAGTGGTGAGGCTTACCAAAACTCAGGTTCCAACTGCTAGGATGAGCAATTCCCCTTTGTACAGGGCTGGTCTAAGTGCTCCCTCCACAGGCATCAACTGAGTTCTTCTCAATGTTAGTAGCACTGCATTGCAATGTCAAGTTCCACATACACTGTGCTCACCTCCCCCAAATGCACAGAGTCTCTTTCCATGCCATGAGGCCAGTGACACCAGGTTGGGGAGGGGTGGTGTTGGCAATTCAAGACTGTCGTTCCTACCCTCTTCAGTGCCTCTTTCAGCAACATGAAGTCAAAATCAGGTACTTAATCTCTCATCTGATTTTTGGTTTTCATGAAAGTGCTTTTTGAATAGGTGGTTATAAAAAAATTCTACTCCTGCAGGGAGGATGATCAATGGAGGCTTCCATTTGACCATCTTGCTCTACCTCATTCTAGATTTTCTTGCATTTACATTTTACTACTCACTCATTTAACCCCATATATTCTGCCTAAAAGAAGCTCTATGACTTTCTTCTTCAGTCAGCCCTCTTAGTAACCTAATTTCTCTCAGACTCCAGCATTTTTGTCCTCCTCTCTCAGTAGTGCTGCTCTCTCAGGTTTTTTCCATGTACCACCTGTTTTGACAGCTGGGGACTAAGATTAACTGAGGGGAGTGTGGTGTTTCTGGAAGAGGCTGAGTACACATAGATCTCTGGCCTAAGTCCAGTCAGCATGGCTGTAACTAACCAGATACCACCAACCCAACACCTTGTAGTCTAAAGTTTACTCAGAGGTAAATAACAGCTTCAGAGTCTGGCAATGTAATCCAGTGGAAGAAACATTGGAGTGGCCTTAATCTCTTAAGTCTCTTTTCTCCAAGCTTCAGTTGAGACAAAGATTTCATATGCGACTTCTGACAAATCACTTTCCTTCTGCACTTCACTCTCCCCATCATGTATACAGAATTTTTAAAACTTGGAGTCAACTTGACCTGATGTCAAATTGACTCTTCTATAAGCTACAGGATCTTAGCTCCAACATTTTATAATTAAGTGCGGACAACAAAGAGCAAGGCCCAGAGGTACTGACACTAACAAGAATACCTGGGGTTGACAGTAGGTTAGTATTAAGAGAGGAAAACAAAAAAACCTGGAACAAATATCACCAGAAAATATGCAGTGAAATGACATAGATGTGGGAGAATAGAGGGCTGTGGATAGGAATGGACTAGGGCAACCTAGCACCAAAACCAACATTTTATTGCTTTGTGGTGTTGTTCTGGCCTATGATAATACTTTATTATCCAGAGCCTTGCAACATCTCACTAGACTTCTTACTGCTGTCTTCCCTGCCCAACCACCACCCGTTTCTGTAATTCCTTCTGCACATAACTTCAAGGTTTGATTTCCTGAAGTACAACCTCATTCATGTCAAACACTTCCTTAACAATATCAGCCACTGGCTTTTTATTGCTTACAGAAAATAATACACTCTTTCACCTTACGTTCAAAGTCCTTCATGATCTTCTCTCAACTAGTTTCTAAATTGTAGACACTTCTACCTTACAAGTACTGAATTAACAAGTCACGTTGGATTCTTTTTCCTTCAGCATGTAATGCCTATGCTCACTTTAGTGAAAAATCCTGTTCACCCTTTGTGGTCCATTTCAAATGGCTTTGTGATGCTCTACTCTCTTCTGCATCTTTGGAGTACTTTGCTAGTACTCTTTAATAGGCACTTTCCATATTTTGTCGTGTGTGTGTTTTGATATTTCTATTTTAGACTTCTCTTGCTTAGGTGTATATTTCCGGAGGGTAATAGCTTTATGCAATTCATATCTGCATTTATTTAATCCATTCAGCCCCTACAGCTGTGCCTAGTATAATGCTGTGTGCATTGTGACTCAAAAAATACTTATTGAAGCAAATTTACTGTTTTAAATATATGTTCCCTCCCAACTCAATTCTTATTTGTTCGTTTTCTAATAGTAGAAAAGGATATTGAGTTTTATAGACTTTTAGGGAGGGGCGGAGCAAGATGGCCGAATAGGAACAGCTCCAGTCTCCAAATCCAGCGCGAGCGACACAGAAGACCGTGATTTCTGCATTTTCACTGAGGTACTGGGGTCATCTCACTAGGGAGTGCCGGACAATCGGTGCTGGTCAGCTGCTGCAGCCCGACCAGCGAGAGCTGAAGCAGGGCGAGCATCGCCTCACCTGGAAGCACAAGGGGGAAGGAAATCCGTTTCCTAGCCAGGGGAACTGAGACACACAACACCTGGAAAATCGGGTAACTCCCACCCCAATACTGCACTTTAAGGAAACAGGCACACCAGGAGAATATATCCCACACCTGGCCGGGAGGGTCCCACACCCACGGAGCCTCCCTCACTGCTAACTCAGCAGCCTGTCTGCGCGATCTGTCCGCAAGGCAGCAGCCAGGCGGGGGGAGGGGCGCCCGCCATTGCTGAGGCTTAAGTAGGTAAACAAAGTGGCTGGGAAGCTCGAACTGGGTGGAGCTCACAGCAGCTCAAGGAAGCCTGCCTGTCTCTGTAGACTCCACCTCTGGGGAGAGCCCACAGCTGAAGTCCAATAGGGGAAGCAGCGGGGGCCGGTGCAGAGGTGAACGACTCTGTCTGACAGCTTTGGGGAGAGCTGTGGATCTCCCAATGGGGAGGTTGAGATCCGAGAACGGACAGACTGCCTGCTCAGGTGGGTCCCTGACCCCTGAGTAGCCTAGCTGGGAGACATCCCCCACTAGGGGCAGTCTGACACCCCACACCTCACAGGGTGGAGTCATCCCTGAGAGGAAACTTCCAAAGGAAGAATCAGACAGGTACACTCGCTGTTCAGCAATATTCTATCTTCTGCAACTCTGCTGCTGATACCCAGGGAAACAGGGTCTGGAGTGGACCTCAAGCAATCTCCAACAGACCAACAGACAGTCTTCTGACAGTCAGACGGAAAACTATCAACCAGGAGGACACCTATACCAAACCCCATCAGTACGTCAACCGCATCAAAGACCAGAGACAGATAAAACCACCAAGATGGGGAAGAAGCAGGGCAGAAAAGCCGGAAATTCAAAAAATAGAGCGCATCTCCCCCGCAAAGGAGTGCAGCCCATCGCCAGCAATGGATCAAAGATGGTCAGAGAATGACTTTGACGAGATGAGAGGAAGGCTTCAGTCCATCAAACTTCTCAGAGCTAAAGGAGGAATTACGTACCCACACAAAGAAACTAAAAATCTTGAAAAAAGAGTGGAAGAATTGACAGCTAGACTAATTAATGCAGAGAAGATCATAAACGAAATGACAGAGATGAAAACCATGACACGAGAATACGTGACAAATGCACAAGCTTCAGTAACTGACTCGATCAAATGGAAGAAAGAGTATCAGCGATTGAGGATCAAATGAATGAAATGAAGCGAGAAGAGAAACCAAAAGAAAAAAGAAGAAAAGAAATGAACAAAGCCTGCAAGAAGTATGGGATGATGTAAAAAGACCAAATCTACGTCTGATTGGGGTGCCTGAAAGTGAGGGGGAAAATGGAACCAAGTTGGAAAAACACTCTTCAGGATATCACCCAGGAGAACTTCCCCAACCTAGTAGGGCAGGCCAACATTCAAATTCAGGAAATACAGAGAACGCCACAAAGATACTCCTCAGAAGAGCAACTCCAAGACACATAATTGCCAGATTCACCAAAGTTGAGATGAAGGAAAAAATCTTAAGGGCAGCCAGAGAGAAAGGTCGGGTTACCCACAAAGGGAAGCCCATCAGACTAACAGCAGATCTCGGCAGCAGAAACTTCTACAAGCCAGAAGAGAGTGGGGGCCAATATTCAATGTTCTTAAAGAAAAGAATTTTCAACCCAGAATTTCATATCCAGCCAAACTAAGTTTCATCAGTGAAGGAGAAATAAAATCCTTTACAGATAAGCAAATGCTTAGAGATTTTGTCACCACCAGGCCTGCCTTACAAGAGACCTGAAGGAAGCCCTAAACATGGAAAGGAACAACCGGTATCAGCCATTGCAAAAACATGCCAAAATGTAAAGACCATCGAGGCTAGGAAGAAACTGCATCAACTAACGAGCAAAATAACCAGTTAATATCATAATGACAGGATCAAGTTCACACATAACAATATTAACCTAAATGTAAATGGACTAAATGCTCCAATTAAAAGACACAGACTGGCAAACTGGATAAAGAGTCAAGACCCATCAGTCTGCTGTATTCAGGGACCCATCTCACATGCAGAGACATACATAGGCTCAAAATAAAGGGATGGAGGAAGATCTACCAAGCAAATGGAGAACAAAAAAAAGCAGGGGTTGCAATCCTAGTCTCTGATAAAACCAGACTTTAAACAATCAAAGATCAAAAGAGACAAAGAAGGCCATTACATAATGGTAAAGGGATCAATTCAACAGGAAGAGCTAACTATCCTAAATGTATATGCACCCAATACAGGAGCACCCAGATTCATAAAGCAAGTCCTTAGAGACCTACAAAGAGACTTAGTCCCATACAATAATAATGGGAGACTTCAACACCCACTGTCAACATTAGACAGATCAACCAGACAGAAAGTTAACAAGGATATCCAGGAATTGAACTCATCTCTGCACCAAGCGGACCTAATAGACATCTATAGAACTCTCCAACCCAAATCAACAGAATATACATTCTCTCAGCCACATCACACTTATTCCAAAATTGACCACATAATTGGAAGTAAAGCACTCCTCAGCAAATGTCAAAGAACAGAAATTATAACAAACTGTCTCTAAGAACACAGTGCAATCAAACTAGAACTCAGGACTAAGAAACTCAATCCAAACGCTCAACTACATGGAAACTGAACAACCTGCTCCTGAATGACTACTGGGTACATAACGAAATGAAAGCAGAAATAAAGATGTTCTTTGAAACCAATGAGAACAAAGATACAACATACCAGAATCTCTGGGACACATTTAAAGCAGTGTGTAGAGGGAAATGTATAGCACTAAATGCCCACAAGAGGAAGCAGAGAGATCTAAAATTGACACTCTAACATCACAATTAAAAGAACTAGAGAGGCAAGAGCAACATTCAAAAGCTAGCAGAAGGCAAGAAATAACTAAGATCAGAGCAAACTGAAGGAGATAGAGACACAAAAACCCTCCAAAAAATCAATGAATCCAGGAGTCGGTTTTTTGAAAAGATCAACAAAATTGACAGACGCTAGCAAGACTAATAAAGAAGAAAAGAGAGAGGAATCAAATAGACGCAATAAAAAATGATAAAGGGGATATCACCACCGACCCCAGAAATACAAACTACCATCAGAGAATACTATAAATGCCTCTATGCAAATAACTAAAAATCTAGAAGAAATGGATAATTTCCTGGACACTTACACTCTCCCAAGACTGAACCAGGAAGAAGTTGAATCCCTGAATAGACCAATAGCAGGCTCTGAAATTGAGGCAACAATTAATAGCCTACCCAACAAAAAAAGTCCAGGACCAGATGGATTCACAGTGAATTCTACCAGAGGTACAAGGAGGAGCTGGTAATTCCTTCTGAAACTATTCCAATCAATAGAAAAAGAGGGAATCCTCCCTAACTCATTTTATGAGGCCAACATCATCCTGATACCAAAGCCTGGCAGAGACACAACAAAAAAAAGAGAATTTTAGACCAATCCCTGATGAACATCGATGCAAAAATTTCAACAAAATACTGGCAAACCGGATTCAGCAGCACATCAAAAGCTTATCCACCATGATCAAGTGGCTTCATCCCTGGGATGCAAGGCTGGTTTAACATTCGCAAATCAATAAACGTAATCCAGCATATAAACAGAACCAAAGACAAGAACCACATGATTATCTCAATAGATGCAGAAAAGGCTTTTGACAAAATTCAAAGCCCTTTATGCTAAAAACGCTCAATAATTCGGTATTGATGGAACGTACCTCAAAATAATAAGAGCTATTTATGACAAACCACAGCTATATCATACTAATGGGCAAAAACTGGAAAATCCCTTTGAAAACTGGCACAAGACAGGGATGCCCTCTCTCACCACTCCTATTCAACATAGTGTGGAAGTTCTGGCTAGGGCAATCAGGCAAGAGAAAGAAATAAAGGGTATCCAGTTAGGAAAAGAAGAAGTCAAATTGTCCCTGTTTGCAGATGACATGATTGTATATTTAGAAAACCCATTGTCTCAGCCAAAATCTCCTTAAGCTGATAAGCAACTTCAGCAAAGTCTCAGGATACAAAATCAATGTGCAAAAATCACAAGCATCTTATATACCAGTAACAGACAAGCAGAGAGCCAAATCAGGAATCAACTTCCATTCACAATGCTTCAAAGAGAATTAATACCTAGGAATCCAGCTTACAAGGGATGTAAGGACCTCTCCAGGAGAACTACAAACCACTGCTCAGTGAAACAAGAGGACACAAACAAATGGAAGAACATACCATGCTCATGGATAGGAAGAATCAATATCATGAAAATGGCCATACTGCCCAAGGTGATTTATAGATTCAATGCCATCCCCATCAAGCTACCAATGAGTTTCTTCACAGAATTGGAAAAAACTGCTTTAAAGTTCATATGGAACCAAAAAAGAGCCCGCATTGCCAAGACAATCCTAGGTCAAAAGGACAAAGCTGGAGGCGTCACGCTACCTGACTTCAAACTATACTACAAGGCTACAGTAACCAAAACAGCATGGTCTGGTACCACAACAGAGAAATAGACCAATGGAACAGAACAGAGTCCTCAGAAATAATACCACACATCTACAGCCATCTGATCTTTGACAACCTGACAAAACAGAAATGGGGAAAGGATTCCCTATTTAATAAATGGTGCTGGGAAAATTGGCTAGCCATAAGTAGAAAGCTGAAACTGGATCCTTTCCTTACCCCTTATATGAAAATTAATTCAAGATGGATTAGAGAGTTAAATGTTAGACCTAATACCATAAAAACCCTAGAAGAAAATCTAGGTAGTACCATTCAGGACATAGGCATGGGCAGACTTCATGTCTAAAACACCAAAAGCAACACGGCAGCAAAAGCAAAATTGACAAATGGGATCTCATTAAACTAAAGAGCTTTTGCACAGCAAAAGAAAATACCATCAGAGTGAACAGGCAACCTACAGAATGGGAGAAAATTTTTGCAACCTACTCATCTGACAAAGGGCTAATATCCAGAACCTACAAAGAACTCAAACAAATATACAAGAAAAAAAACAAACAACCCCATCAAAAAGTGGGAAAGGATATGAACAGACATTCTCAAAAGAAGACCCATACAGCCAACAGACACATGAAAAAATGCTCATCATCACTGGCCATCAGAGAAATGCAAATCAAAACCACAATGAGATACCATCTCACACCAGTTAGAATGACAATCATTAAGAAGTCAGGAAACAACGGGTGTTGGAGAGGATGTGGAGAGAAATAGGAACACTTTTACACTGTTGGTGTGATTGTAAACTAGTTCAACCATTATGGAAACATATGGCGATTCCTCAAGGATCTAGAACTAGATGTACCATATGACCCAGCCATCCCAATACTGGGTATATACCCAACAGATTATAAATTACTCTACTACAAAGACACATGCACACGTATGTTTATTGCGGCACTATTCACAATAGCAAAGACTTGGAATCAACCAAATGTCCATCTGTGACAGACTGGATTAAGAAAATGTGGCACATATACACCATGGAATACTATGCAGCCATCAAAAAGGATGAGTTTGCGTCCTTTGTAGGGACATGGATGCAGCTGGAAACCATCATTCTTAGCAAACTATCACAAGAAGAGAAAACCAAACACCGCATGTTCTCACTCATAGGTGGGAACTGAACAATGAGATCACTTGGACTGGAAGGGGAACATCACACACTGGGGCCTATCATGGGAGCGGGGGGAGGTAGGGATTGCATTGGGAGTTATATATGATAAAACGTTATGCACATGTACCCTAGAACTTAAAGTATAATAAAATAAATAAATAAATATATAATAAAAAGATGAATCAATGCTACAAAGCAACTTCAATCCCCATGTAGAAATAAATAGCACTGATAATGGTAACTACGTAAAAGATTGTAAGTGATGGTATAAATGTATTAAAAGACAGCTGCATAAAGCAATAATTTTAAATCTGTTTAATGGGCATGTAATGTGTACAGATATACTTTACATTACAATATTGGTACAAAGGAATGGTAAATAATGGAGTTCTATATAATGAAAATGTTTTGTATACTATTGGAATTAATATGAACTAGATTCTGATAAAATGTAAAATTGAATCCCTATGCACATCACAGATAAAACAAATTTAAAAAGATGGTAGGAGAGGCAAAGCAAGAGCAAGATGGCAGAATAGAAGGCTCCACTGATTGTCTCTCTGGCACAAGGACACCAATTAACAACTGTCTACAGAGTAAAAACACATTTATACTAACCACAAATTACATGAAGTCTCAAATTACATGGTTTTAACTTTGTATCACTGAGAGAGGCACTGAAAAGGTAGAAAAGAACCGTCTTGAATTGCTGATGTCACCCCTCCCCTACTCTCCAGCAGTGGCAACCTGGTGCAGAGTGTGTGTCTGGGTGCTGGGGAAGGGAGAACACAAGTGCTGTCCTGTTCGAGTAGAAAGGAAATCTGGACCAAACTCAGCTGATGCCTATCCATAAAGGGAGCATGTAAATCAGCCCTAGCTGGAGGAAAATCACTGATCCCAGTCCTCTGAACTTGAGTTCCTACAAACCTTGCCACTGAAGTCCTCTGTGTCTCTAACTAAACTTGAAATGCAGTCTAGGCCATAGCGACTGCAACTCTTAAATGAATTCTAGTGCTGAACTGGGCCCAGAGACAGTGGATGTAGGAGGTGGGGCATGTGACCTAATGAGATATCAGCTGGGGCAGCTAAGAGAGTGCTGGCATCACTTCTTCCTTAACCCTAGACTGCACAGCTCACAGTTCCAAGAGACCTTTTTCTTCTGTTTTAGAACAAGAGAGGAAGGAGTGGAAAAGACTTTGTCTTGCATCTTGGATACCAGTTCAGCCACAGCAGAATAGTGAGCCTCCCATTCCAGGCCCTAGATCCCAGATGACAGTTCCAGACATACCCTGGATCAAAAGGGAACCTGCTGCCTTGAAGGGAGTAAACTATTCCTGGCAGCACTCATCACCTGCTAATTGAAGAGCCCTTGGGAACTGAATACCAGCAGCGATACTAAGGTACTACATTGTGGACCTTGGGTAAGCCTCTGAGTCTTACTGGCTTTAGGTGACACTCAGCACATTACCAGTTATGGTGGTTATGGGGTGAAACTCCTTCTGCTTGAGAAAGGCAGAGGGTAAAGGAAAGGGAACTTTGCCGTGCACTGCAGGTACCAGCATGGCCATAGTAGTGTAGAGAATCAAGTGAGGTTTTAGGGTTTCTGGTTTCAGGACATGACTTTTGAATGACATTTCTGAGCCTACTCTTTGTAAGAGTGGAGCCCATTTCCCTGAAGGGTGAGTCTTAGGCTAAGCAACATTAACCACAAGCTGACTTAAGAGACTTTGGGTCTTAAAGGAAAATCACCAGTAGTCTGGCAGTACTCCTTGTTGCCTTTGATAGCAGCGGCTATGGTGTGAGGCTTCTCTGCCTTTGAAAATGGGAAGAAGAGTGGGAAGAACTGTGCCTTGTGATTTGAGTGCCAGCTCAGCCACAGTACCATTGAACACTGGGTAGTCTTCTCCTTAGAAGACTGTAGTCCCTGAATCCTTGATGGCACCTCTGAGCCCACTCAGGGACTGCGGGAGTTGCTGCCCTGAGGGGAAAGATACAGGCCTAGCTGCCTTTGCTACCTGTGGATTGTAGAGTCCCGGGACTATAACAAATACCTGGCTACCACCTATTTTGTTCAAAGCTCTGGAGCTCTGCAATCATCATGTGACGATCCAGCTAGGCTTGTTTGTTGTTGTTGTTTGTTTCAGGGAATCAAGTTGCCCCAGGCCCCAGGGAGGTTCAGAAGTACCATCCAGGAGCCAGAAACTGGAGTAAAATACCTTAGCCTACTTGATACTCTATTGAACTACTGCTGAACTAGCACTCAAACCACTAGATGCAGTTCTTCCCATTCTTCACACCAATTTAAACAAGCAGAGGAGGCTCACTCCATGGCCACCACCACCATAGGCTCACAGGGAGTACTGGAAGGCTACCAGTGATATTCCCTTCAGGCCCGATTGCTTTTCAAACAGCTTGTGGTGAATGCCGCCTGGCCTATGACTCACCATTCAGAGCAGCGGGCTCCCCTCTGCCCCAGTACAGGTTAAGAAATGCCATACAAGAGCCAAGGCTTGGAATCTTGAATCCAAGAGTCCACTTTATGCTCTACCCCTCTGTGGTCAAGCTGGTATCTGATTTTTGGTCCTTATGCAGTTATTTATCTATGTAGATAGTTGTTAAATTGGTGTCCTTGCCAAGGAAATGATGAATGAAGCCTTTACTTTGACCATCTTTCTCCACCTTTCTCCAAGACATACACTTTAGATACAAAAATAAAAATAGATTTAAAGTATAAGGATCAGACAGGATATATCATGAAACCAATAGCTAATGGTGAGCTTATGTATCTATGCTAATATCAGACAAAATAGACTTTTAAAAATTGTTCTTAGATGAAAAGAATACTATTTTATAATGATAAAAGGGTCATTTTATCAACAATATGTAAGAATGATAAATACATATGTATTTTTGACAATGTCCCAAAATATATGAAGAAAAAAACTGACAAAAGTAAAGGGAGAAATAGACAATTCTACAATAATATTTACATTCTTCAATATCCCACTTCTAGAATGGATAGAATCACTAGGCATAAAATAAACAAGAAAATATAGGACTTGAATAAACCAACTAGACCTAAATGACATCTATAGAACACTCCACCCAACAATAGCAGAATATATTTTTATGTACACCTTAAATAATTTTTATAACAGAACATATGTTAGGCCATGAAACAATTTTCAAAATACTTCAAGATGTAAGTCATACTAAGTATATTCTTTAACTGAATAAAATAAAATTATAAATCAATTACAGGAAGAAATTTGAGAAATTCACAATTATATGAAAATGAAAGAACGCACTCTTAAATAACCAATGGATTAAAGAAAAAATCAAAAAAGAAATTGCAAACTACATTGAAAGGAATAAAAACAAGTAAATAATGTACCAAAAATAATGAAACACAGCAAAAACAGCTCTCAAAGTGACATTTATGGCTGTAAACGCCTACATTTAAAATGGAAATGTCTTAAATTAATAACCTAACCTAACAAACTAGAATGTCAACTAAATCCAAAACAAGTAGCAGAAGAAAATAATGAAGGCTAGATTTAAAATAATAGAGGCTGGGAAAAACAATAAAATAGATAATTCAAATTTTTTTTTAAGAAGATGAACAAAATTGACAAACTTTTATCTAGAATGAAAAAAAGAGAATATTAAAATTACCAAGTCAATAAACCTATGTGTGACTGTGTCTTTATGATAGAATGATTTGTAATCCTTTGGGTATTCACAATAGCAAAGACTTGGAACCAACCCAAATGCCCATCAGTGATAGACTAAATAAGAAAATGTGGCACATATATACCATGGAATACTATGAAGCCATGGAAAAGAATGAATTCATGTCCTTTGCAGGAATATGGATGAAGCTGGAAACAATCATTCTCAGCAAACTAACACAGGAACAGAAAATCAAACACTGCATATTCTCGCTCATAAGTGGGAGTTGAACAATGAGAACATATGGGCACACGGAGGGAAATATCACACACCAGGGTCTGTCAGGGGGTGGGGACAAGGGGAGGGATAGCATTAGGAGAAATACCTAATGTAGATGACGGGTTGATGGGTACATTAAACCACTATGGCACATGTATACCTATGTAACAAACCTTCACTTTCCACACATGTATCTGAGAACTTAAAGAATAAAAAAAAAAAAAAAGAAATACCAAATCAGGTGAAAATGGGGCATTTACTGTGGAGCTTACAGAAATAAATAGGCTATTGTCAAAGACTTGGAACCAACCCAAATGTCCATCTATGATAGACTGGGTAAAGAAAATACAGTACATATATACCATGGAATACTATGTACCCATGAAAAAGAATGAATTCATGTCCTTTGCAGGGACATGGATGAAGCTGAACGCCATCATTCTCAGAAAACTAACACAGGAACAAAAAACCAACCACTGTATTTCTCACTCATAAGTGGGAATCGAACAATGAGAACACATAGACACAGGGAGGGGAGCATCACATACTGGGGCCTGTGGGGGGTTGGAAGGCAAGGGGAGGGAGAGCATTAGGATGAATACTTAATGCATGCAGGGCTTAAAACCTAGATGACAAGTTGATAGGTGCAGCATACCATCATGGAACATGTATACCTATGTAACAAACTTGCATGTTCTGCTGATGTATTCCAGAACCTGAAGTAAAATTAAAAAAAAAAAAGAAAGAAAGAAATAGGGTATTGTATAAGCAGTAATACACTAAAAAATTATATAACTTATAAAAAATGGAAAAAGCCCTACTGAAACTGACTCAAGAAGAAACAGAAACTTGTAACAATGAAAGCAATCCAATTGATAATGAAAAACCTCTCCATAATAAAAAGTCCATGAATAGATTGCCTTGATACAGTTTGAGTATTTGCCCTCACCAAATCTCATGTTGGAATTTAATCCCCAGTGTTGGATGTTGGGTCTTGTGGGAGGTAATTTGATCATGAGGTTGGGTATTTCATGAATGATTTGGCACCATCTCCTGGATGCTGTCCTTTTGATACTAAATAATTTCTCATGAGATCTGGCTGTTTAAAACTGTGTGGCACCCTCTCCTTCTCTCTCTTGATCCTGCTCTTTCCATGTGATAAGTTGACTTCCCCTTTGCCTTCTGCCATAATTGTAAGTTTCCTAAATCCCTCACCAGAAGCAGATGCTGATGCCATGCTTCCTCTGCAGCCTGCAGAAACATGAGCAAATTTAACTATTTTCTTTGTAAATTACCTAGCCTCAAGTATTTACTTATAACAATGTGGGAACAGCATAACACAAAAAGTTGGTATCGAAGAGAGGGACATTCCCATAAACATACATGAAAATCTGGAAGTGGCTTTAAAACTGTGTAATGAGCAGAAGCTGGGAGAGTTTGGAGGGCTCAGAAGAAGACAGGAACATGAGTGAATGTTTAGAACTTCTTAGAGACTGGTTAAATGATTGTGAAGAAAATGTTGATAGGGGTATGGACAGTGAAGTACAAGCTGATAAGGTCTCAGATAGAAATGAGGAACTTATTGGAAACTGGAGCAAAAATCATGCATGTTATAATTTATTAAAGAGCTTGGGCATATTTTGTTTATACCCTAGGTGTCTGTGGAAGTCTTAACTTAATCACTCTAAGTGATTACTTAGGGTAATTAGTGGAAGAAATTTCTAATCAGCAAAGCATGCATGATGTGGCCTGGCTGCTTCTAATAGCTTATGCTCAGCTTTGGGAGAAAAAAAAAATAAAGTTGCAACTTATATATAAAGGGAAAGCAGAGCATAAAAGCTTGAAAAATTTGTAGCCTGGCCACGTGCCAAAGTCAGAAAATAACTATTTTGAGAGTAATCCAAGGAGACTGTGGAGCAACTACTTGCTAGAGATATGAACATAACTAAAAAGGAGCCAAGTGCTAACAGCCAAGACAATGCTAATAGCCGATGGCTAATAGCCAATTCCAAGTAGTCTCTAGCACCACAGGCCCAGAGGCTTAAGATAAAAAATTGGTTTTGCCCATGCCTAGGATTTCATGTCTAAAACACCAAAAGCGATGGCAACAAAAGCCAAAATTGACAAATGGGATCTAATTAAACTAAAGAGCTTCTGCACAACAAAAGAAACTACGATCAGAGTGAACAGGCAACCTACAGAATGGGAGCAATTTTTGCAATCTACTCAACTGACAAAAGGCTAATATCCAGAATCTACAAAGAACTCAAACAAATTTACAAGAAAAAAACAAACAACCCCATCAAAAAGTGGGCAAAGGATATGAACAGACACTTCTCAAAAGAAGACATTCATACAGCCAACAGACACATGGAAAAATGCTCATCATCACTTGCCATCAGAGAAATGCCAATCAAAAGCACAATGAGATACCATCTCACACCAGCTAGAATGGCAATCATTACAAAATCAGGAAACAACACATGCTGGAGAGGATGTGGAGAAATAGGAACACTTTTACACTGTTGGTGGGACTGTAAACTAGTTCAACCATTGTGGGAAACAGTGTGGTGATTCCTAAAGTGTCTAGAACTAGAAATACCATTTGACCCAGCCATCCCACTACTCGGAATGTTCATACCCAAAGGATCATAAATCATGCTGCTATAAAGACACATGCACACGTATGTTTATTGCGACACTATTCACAATAGCAAAGACTTGGAATCAACCCAAATGTCCATCAGTGACAGACTGGATTAAGAAAATGTGGCACATATACACCATGGAATACTATGCAGCTATAAAAAAGGATGAGTTTGTGTCCTTTGTAGGGACATGGATGCAGCTGGAAACCATCATTCTTAGCAAACTATCACAGGAACAGAAAACCAAACACCACATGTTCTCACTCATAGGTGGGAATTGAACAATGAGATCACTTGGACACAGGAAGGGGAACATCACACACCGGGTCCTATTGTGTGGAGGGGAGTGGGGGAGAGATAACATTAGGAGATATACCTAATGTAAATGACGAGTTAATGGGTGCAGCACACCAACATGGCATAAGTATACATATTTAACAAACCTGCACATTGTGCACATGTACCCTAGAACTTAAAGTATAAAAAAAAAAAATTGGTTTTGTGGCCCAGGCACAGGAGCCCCCAGCACTGTGTGGCTTCATTACACTGCTCCCTGCATCCAGGCCATTCCAACTTTAGCTCCAGCTCAAAGGGGTCCAGGTACAGGTCAGGTCACCACTTTGGAGAGTGTGAGCCGTAAGCCTTTGTAGTTTTTATACGGTGGTAAGCCTGCAGGAATGCAGAGTACAAGACTGAAGGAGGCCTGGCAGCCTCTGCCTGGATTTCAGGGGACGCATGGAAAAGCCTGGGTTCCGGGCAGAAATCTGCTAGAGGGTGGAGCCCTCACTGATAACCTCTACCAGTGAAATACTGAGTGGAAATATGGGATTGTGGGCCCCACACAGAGTCCCAGCTAGGGCACTGCATAGTGGAGCTGTGAGAAAAAGGCCACCTTCTCCCAGATCCCAGAATTGTAGAGCCACTGACAGCTTACACTATGCACCTGGAAAAGCCACAGATACTTAACTTTAACCTGTGATAAAAGCTGTGGAGGTTATCCCCTTTAGAGACACAGAGGTGGAGCTGCCCAAGGCCTTGGGAGCCCACCTTTTACACCAGTGTACCCTATATGCAGGACATGGAGTCAACGGAGTTTATTTTGGAGCTGTAAGACTTAAGTACTACTCTACTGGTTTTCAGACTTGTGTAGGGCCTGTAGACCCTTTCTTTTGACTAATTTATTCCTTTTGGATTGAAAGTATTTACTCAATGCCTGTACTCCCATTGTATCTTGGAAGTAAACAACTTGTTTTTTTATTTTACAGGCTTATAGGTAGAAGGCACTTGCCTTGTCTCAGATGAGACTTTAGACTTCAGAAATTTGTGTGATGCTGAAAGGAGTTGAGAGTTTTGGGGGACTATTGAAAGGAGGTGATTATATTTTGCAATCTGAGAAGAATATTATATTTGAGCGATTGGGGGTGGGATAATATATTTCAAATATTTTTTCCTGCCAAATCTAATGTTGAAATATTATCTCCACTAGTGGAGGTGGGGCCTGGAGTCTGGTGATTGGATTTTGGGGACAGATTTCTCATGAATGGTTTTGCATAATCTCCTTGAAGATATCCTTGTGATATTAAATTATTTCTCATAAGATCTGGTTGTTTAAATGTATGTGACACCTTTTCCTTGCTCTCTCTTGCTCCTGCTGGCACCATGTGTTACGCTGGCTTCTCCTTCAACTTCCATTATGATTATAAGCTCCCTGAGGCCCTCACCAGAAGCAGATGCCAGCACCATGATTCCTGTACAACCTGCAGAACTGTAAGCCATTTAAACCTCTTTTATTTATAAATTGCCCTGCTTCAGGGATTTCTTCATAGCTATGTGAGCACAGCCTAATGCAGACATCATTGGTGAATTCTGTATTTCTTTTTAACAAGTGACAAATCATAGTTATATAAACTCTCATGTTTATTGCAGCATGATTCATAATAGCCAAAGTATAAAACAGCTTATATCCATCTACAAATTTTCAAACAAATGTTAATACCAATTCTTCCCAAATTTTTCCAAAAAATAGAATAGGTAGGAACACATTTAAACTCAGTTTATGAAGCCAATATTATTCTGTTACGCAAACCTTACAATAATAAGACTAATATACCTCATGAATATAAATTCAAAAATTTGTAACACAATAATAGCAAACTGAATCCAGCAACATACAAAAAGAATTATATACCATGACAAAGTTGGATTGTATTAGTAAATGCAAAGTTGGTTAAACATGTAAATATCAATCATGTAATATCTATATTCATAAAACAAAGAACAGAAACCTCTGATCATTTCAATAGGTGTTGAGAAAACAGTTAACAAACTCTAATATCATTTCATGACAAGAATATTCAAGAAATTAAGAGAAGGGAACTTCCTGACTATGATAGAGGGCATTTGAAAATTTTACAGCTAAAAAGATGAATGCTGTCTCTGTAAGATCAGAAACAAGCCAAGGATGTCTTATCTTGCCATTTTTATTTAACATAGTTTGGGAGTTCTAACCAAGGCAATTAGAAAGAAAAAGAAATTAATATTCAGATTAGAGAGAAAAAAGGAATATTTTTTATTTATAATTTTTATGAGTACATATTAGGTATATATATTTATGGAGTACATGAGATAATATACTTATAATACATATTAGGTATATATAATAGGGGGTACATGATACAGGAATAGACTGCTTAATAATCACATCAGGGTAAATGATGTATCTACTACCTCAAGCACTTCCTTTTTTTGTATGTGTTAAAAACATTTCAATTATAGTCTTAGTTACTTTAAAATGTATAATAAATTATTGTTGACTGTAGTCACCCTGTTGTGCTATCAAGTACTAGCTATTATTTATTCTATCTAACTCTATTTTTGTGTTCATTAACAATTCCCACATTTCTGTCTCCCATTAATGCTTGACAGCCTCTGGTAACCATTCTTCTACTCTCTATCTTCATAAATTCAATTGTTTTAATTTTTGGCTTTCACAAATATCTGAGAGCATGTCAAATTTGTCTTTCTGTTATATCCAAGTTGTTGCAAATGACAGGATCTCATTCTTTTTATGGCTGAATAGTACTCTATTGTGTATATGTAACACATTTTCTTTACCCATTACTTTCTTGATGGAAACTTAAGTTTCTTCCAAAATTTGGCTATTGTGAATAGTGTTGCAATAAACATGGATTGTAAAGATCTACTGATTTCCTTTCTTTTGGATATGTACTTAGAAGTAAGATTGCTGGATTACATGGTAGTTCTATTTTTACATTTTAAGGAACCCCCATAGTGTTCTCCATAGTGACTGTACTAATTTACATTCCCACCAACAGTGTATTAGGGTTTCCTCTGCTCCACAGCCACACTACCATTTCTTACCGTCCTGTAGATAAAAGTCATTTTTACTGGTGTGAGATGATGTCTCATTGTAGTTTTGATTTGCATTTATCTAATGATTAATACCACGGAGCACCTTTTCATATATCTGTCATTGGCATGTCTTCTTTTGAGAAATGTCTATTTAAATCTTCTGCCAATTTTTCATTGGATTATTAGATTTTTTTCCTATAGAGCTGTTTCATCCACTTACATATTCTGGTTATTAATCCCTTGTCAGAGGAACAGTTTGCAAATATTTTCTTAGATTCTGTGGTTGTGTGTTCAAGAATTTTTTTTTTTTTTTTTGAGACGGGGTCTCGCTCTGTCGCCCAGGCTGGAGTGCAGTAGCGACATCTTGGCTCACCTCAAGCTCCACTTCCCAGGTTCACGCCATTCTCCTGCCTCAGCTTCCAGCGTAGCTGGGGCTACAGGCGCCCACCACCAAACCAATCTATTTTTTTGTATTTTTAGTGGAGACGGTGGTCTCACCGTGTTAGCCAGGATGGTCTGGATCTCCTGACCTCGTGATCCGCCCGCCTTGGCCTCTCAAAGTGCTGGGATTACCGGCGTGAGCCACCGCACCCGGCCAAGAATGTTTTTTAACTTTATGTGATTCTATTTGTTCATTGTTTGCTTTGATTGCCTGTGTTTGTGGGGGTATTACTCAATAAATCTTTGCCCAGACCAATATCCTGTAGAGGTTTTCCAATGAATTATTTTTTAGACGTTTCAGAGTCTAAGGTCTTAGATTTAAGTCTTTAATCTATTTTTATTTGATTTTTATATGTGAGAGATAGGGGTCTAGTTTCATTCTTCTGCAAATGGATAGCTAATTTTCCCAGCACCAGTTGTTGAAGAGACTGTCCTTTCTCCAGTGTATGTTCTTGGCGACTTGGTCAGAAATGAGTTTACTGTAGATGTATGGATTTGCTATTGGGTTATCTATTCTATTCTATTGGTCTATGTATTTGTCTTTATGCCAGAACCACGTGTTTTGGTTATTGTATCTCTCTGGTAAAATTCAAAGCCATGTAATGTGATTCCTTCAGTTTTGTTCTTTTTGCTAAAGATGGCATTGGCTATTCTGGGTCTTTTGTGGTTTCATATAAATTTTAGGATTTGTTTTTTATTCCTGTGAAGAATGTCATTGGTATTTTGATAGGGATTGCACAAAATCTATAGATTGTTTCTGAAAGTACGAACATTTTAACAATATTAATTCTTTCAATTCATGAACAAGGAATATCTTTTCTTTTTTAAACTTTTTAATAGCTGCATCAATGTTTTGTAGTTTTTATTATAGAGATTGTTCATTTCCTTGGGTAAATTTATTTCTAGGTATCTTATTTATAGATATAATTAATTTATTTTTTTAGATTATTTTTTGTTGGCATATAAAAATGCTACTAATTTTCAAATTTTGATTTATATCCTGCAATTTACTGAATTTACCAGTTAGTAAATTCACCACTTTCTGGTGGAGTCATTAGATTTTTTCAAATAGAAAGCCATATTAGACCCGGCGCGGTGGCTCAAGCCTGTAATCCCAGCACTTTGGGAGGCCGAGACGGGCGGATCGTGAGGTCAGGAGATGGAGACCATCCTGGCTAACACAGTGAAACCCCATCTCTACTAAAAAATACAAAAAACTAGCCGGGCAAGGTGGCGAGCGCCTGTAGTCCCAGCTACTCTGGAGGCTGAGGCAGGAGAATGGCGTGAACCCAGTAGGCGGAGCTTGCAGTGAGCAGAGATCCTGCCACTGCAGTCCAGCCTGGGCGACAGAGCGAGACTCCGTCTCAAAAAAAAAAAAAAAAAAAAAGCCATATTATCTGCAGACATGGATAATTTGATTTATTTTTATATTTGGTTGCCACTTATTTCTTTATCTCATCTGATTTCCCAGCTAGAACTTCCAGTACTATGTTAAAAATGGTGGTGAAAGTGGGCATCCTTAAATTGTTTCAGATATTAGCAGAAATATTTTATTTTCTCCCAATTTTTTTTGAGACAAAATCTCAATCTGTTGCCAATGAAGGGCAGTGGCACAATCTTGGCTCACCGCAACCTCCACCTCTCAGGCTCAAGTGATTCTCCCCACTCAGCCTCCCAAGTAACCGGGACTGCAGGCACGTGGCACTATACTTGGTTAATTCATTAAAAAAAAAAAAAAATTGTAGAGACAAGGTCTCACTATGTTTTTCAGGCCTATCTTGAACTCCTGGGCTCAAGCGACCCTCTTGCCTCAGGCTCACAAATTGCTGGGATTACAGGTATGAGCCAATACACCCAGTCATATATAAATTTTATTGTATTGATGTGTGTTTCTTATATACCCAATTCCTTGATGGTTTTTTATTATGAAGGGATGCTGAATTTTATCAAACGCTTTTTTAGCATCAATTGAAATGGTCATATGGGTTTTCTCTTCTGTGCTCTTGATATGATGTATCACATTGATTGATTATCATATATGTTGAAACATTTTTATTTTCCTGAGATAAACCCGATTTGGCCATGATTAATGCTCTTTATAATGTGTCATTGACTTCAGTTTGCTAGTATTTGTGAGGGACTTGTGCATCAGTGTTCATCAGAGATATTGCAATGTGGTTTTCTTTTCTTGATGTGTCTTTGTCTGGTTTCAGTATAAGGGTAATACGGCCTCATAAAATTAGTTTAGAAGTGTTCTTTCTTCCTCTGTTTTTCAGAATATTTTGAGTTGGATTGATATTCTTTTTTCTTTTTTTTTAATACACTCACATATTTTCATTTTGTAATACAATATAGCTGTCACATACAATGGCTCTAGTAGGCTTAAATCAAATTACAATGGGCAAGGAAGCCAAAGAAGGGTTTACACAATATTCAATAAGCAATAATATCTGTTCAGTGTGCAATAAAATAAAAAGTTCTAACCTAGAAACACAGAAAAAGAATTTATTGTTCTTAAGTTCCAGAAATAAAAGTAACAGAATAGAATATAATCTTTAACAAGCTGGTCCTATAATTTCTAAACTACAGTCCAATTAAAACATTTAAGTAATAGAAACAATCTACATGTTTTTCTACCAGGTAAATCTACCTGAGAGAGTTACCTATAAAGAAATAGGCTTTAAAACCCTTAACCACAAAGAACCTTCTATTGTGACATTATGAAGATGGGCTATGCATGTGGCCGGACTAAGCCATTTCCCAGAGATTCTACTCGCTACTTAGCTGCAGGTGGTGGTCCATCAGTGACACAGTATTTTACATCAATACTAAGCTCATTCAACCAAAGAATCACAGTAATATTTTAAAATCATCTGTTTATATTCATTAGTATTTAAAAATCACAATACACAGATTTGGAAATGTATAGCATGTCCATAAAAGAGTATATCATGTCAGCATAATTTTTTTTTAAAAGGCCTAAGCAATGCAATAAAGAGGGAAGCAGACTCTACGTGTTGACTATAGTGAAGACATGTTAAAATTATAATTATTGCCATTTCCAAGAGCTTAGAAATAAAAACAAATTTAAAACGTTAAGAAGTTCTGATAGCAAAATTACATCTACTGTAACAACAGCTTCAAGCAAAAAGTCAATTCAGAGCTTGAATGCAATTTGTGCTTTGTTTCTATAAGAATGCAGTGTTGGATAGTATTAGCGGGGGGCGGAGCAAGATGGCCGAATAGGAACAGCTCCAGTCTCCAACTCCCAGCGCGAGCGACACAGAAGACCGGTGATTTCTGCATTTTCAACTGAGACTCTACCGCTGCGGACAGCGCACAGCTGCAGTCCATTAGGGGAAGAGCGGGGCCGCTGCAGACCCGAACGACTCTGTCTGACAGCTTTGGGGAGAGCCGTGTATCTCCTAACGTGGAGGTTGAGATCTGAGAACGGACAGACTGCCTGCTCAGGTGGGTCCCTGACCCCTGAGTAGCCTAGCTGGGAGACATCCCCCAGTAGGGGCAGTCTGATACCCCACACCTCACAGGGTGGCGTCACCCCTGAGAGGAAACTTCCAAAGAAAGAATCAGACAGGTACACTCGCTGTTCAGCAATATTCTATCTTCGGCAACCTCTGCTGCTGATACCCAGGCAAACAGGGTCTGGAGTGGACCTCAAGCAATCTCTAACAGACCAACAGACAGTCCTTCTGACTGTCAGACGGAAAACTATCAAACAGGAAGGACACTTATACAAAAACCCCATCAGTACGTCACCATCATCAAAGTCCAGAGACAGATAAAACACAAAGATGGGGAAGAAGCAGGGCAGAAAAGCTGGAAATTCAAAAAATAAGAGCGCATCTCCCCCTGCAAAGGAGCGCAGCCCATCGCCAGCAACGGATCAAAGCTGGTCAGAGAATGACTTTGACGAGATGAGAGAAGAAGGCTTCAGTCCATCAAACCTCTCAGAGCTAAAGGAGGAATTACGTACCCAGCGCAAAGAAACTAAAAATCTTGAAAAAAAAGTGGAAGAATTGACAGCTAGACTAATTAATGCAGAGAAGATCATAAACGAAATGACAGAGATGAAAACCATGACACGAGAAATACGTGACAATGCACAAGCTTCGGTAACCGACTCGATCAACTGGAGGAAAGAGTATCAGCGATTGAGGATCAAATGAATGAAATGAAGCGAGAAGAGAAAACCAAAAGAAAAAAGAAGAAAAAGAAATGAACAAAGCCTGCAAGAAGTATGGGATTATGTAAAAAGACCAAATCTACGTCTGATTGGGGTGCCTGAAAGTGAGGGGGAAAATGGAACCAAGTTGGAAAACACTCTTCAGGATATCATCCAGGAGAACTTCCCCAACCTAGTAGGGCAGGCCAACATTCAAATTCAGGAAATACAGAGAACGCCACAAAGATACTCCTCCAGAAGAGCAACTCCAAGACACATAATTGCCAGATTCACCAAAGTTGAAATGAAGGAAAAAATCTTAAGGGCAGCCAGAGAGAAAGGTCGGGTTACCCACAAAGGGAAGCCCATCAGAATAACAGCAGACCTCTCGCAGAAACTCTACAAGCCAGAAGAGAGTGGGGGCCAATATTCAACGTTCTTAAAGAAAAGAATTTTCAACCCAGAATTTCATATCCAGCCAAACTAAGCTTCATCAGTGAAGGAGAAATAAAATCCTTTACAGATAAGCAAATGCTTAGAGATTTTGTCACCACGAGGCCTGCCTTACAAGAGACCCTGAAGGAAGCCCTAAACATGGAAAGGAACAACCGGTACCAGCCATTGCAAAAACATGCCAAAATGTAAAGACCATCGAGGCTAGGAAGAAACTGCATCAACTAACGAGCAAAATAACCAGTTAATATCATAATGACACGATCAAGTTCACACATAACAATATTAATCTTAAATGTCAATGGACTAAATGCTCCAATTAAAAGACACAGACTGGCAAACTGGATCAAGAGTCAAGACCCATCAGTCTGCTGTATTCAGGAGACCCATCTCACATGCAGAGACATACATAGGCTCAAAATAAAGGGATGGAGGAAGATCTACCAAGCAAATGGAGAACAAAAAAAAGCAGGGGTTGCAATCCTAGTCTCTGATAAAACAGACTTTAAACCATCAAAGATCAAAAGAGACAAAGAAGGCCATTACATAATGGTAAAGGGATCAATTCAACAGGAAGAGCTAACTCTCCTAAATATATATGCACCCAATACAGGAGCACCCAGATTCATAAAGCAAGTCCTTAGAGACCTACAAAGAGACTTAGACTCCATACAATACTAATGGGAGACTTCAACACTCCACTGTCAACATTAGACAGATCAACGAGACAGAAAGTTAACAAGGATATCCAGGAATTGAACTCATCTCTGCACCAAGCGGACCTAATAGACATCTATAGAACTCTCCAACCCAAATCAACAGAATATACATTCTTCTCAGCACCACATCGCACTTATTCCAAAATTGACCACATCATTGGAAGTAAAGCACTCCTCAGCAAATGTACAAGAACTGAAATTATAACAAACTGTCTCTCAGACCACAGTGCAATCAAACTAGAACTCAGGACTAAGAAACTCAATCAAAACCGCTCAACTACATGGAAACTGAACAACCTGCTCCTGAATGACTACTGGGTACATAACGAAATGAAAGCAGAAATAAAGATGTTCTTTGAAACCAATGAGAACAAAGATACAACCTACCAGAATCTCTGGGACACATTTAAAGCAGTGTGTAGAGGGAAATTTATAGCACTAAATGCCCACAAGAGAAAGCAGGAGAGATCTAAAATTGACACTCTAACATCACAATTAACAGAACTAGAGAAGCAAGAGCAAACACATTCAAAAGCTAGCAGAAGGCAATAAATAACTAAGATCAGAGCAGAACTGAAGGAGATAGAGACACAAAAACCCTCCAAAAAATCAATGAATCCAGGAGTTGGTTTTTTGAAAAGATAAACAAAATTGACAGACCGCTAGCTAGACTAATAAAGAAGAAAAGAGAGAAGAATCAAATAGACGCAATAAAAATGATAAAGGGGATATCACCACCGACCCCACAGAAATACAAACAACCATCAGAGAATAGTATAAATGCCTCTACGCAAATCAACTAGAAAATCTAGAAGAAATGGATAATTTCCTGGACACTTACACTCTCCCAGACTCAACCAGGAAGAAGTTGAATACCTGAATAGACCAATAGCAGGCTCTGAAATTGAGGCAACAATTAATAGCCTACCCACCAAAAAAGTCCAGGACCAGATGGATTCACAGCTGAATTCTACCAGAGGTACAAGGAGGAGCTGGTACCATTCCTTCTGAAACTATTCCAATCAATAGAAAAAGAGGGAATCCTCCCTAACTCTTTTTATGAGGCCAACATCATCCTGATACCAAAGCCTGGCAGAGACACAACAAAAAAAGAGAATTTTAGACCAATATCCCTGATGAACATCGATGCAAAAATCCTCAATAAAATACTGGCAAACCGGATTCAGCAGCACATCAAAAAGCTTATCCACCATGATCAAGTGGGCTTCATCCCTGGGATGCAAGGCTGGTTCAACATTCGCAAATCAATAAACGTAATCCAGCATACAAACAGAACCAAAGACAAGAACCACATAGTTATCTCAATAGATGCAGAAAAGGCCTTTGACAAAATTCAACAGCCCTTTATGCTAAAAACGCTCAATAAATTTGGTATTGATGGAACGTACCTCAAAATAATAAGAGCTATTTATGACAAACCCACAGCCAATATCATACTGAATGGGCAAAAACTGGAAAAATTCCTTTGAAAACTGGCACAAGACAGGGATGCCCTCTCTCACCACTCCTATTCAACATAGTGTTGGAAGTTCTGGCTAGGGCAATCAGGCAAGAGAAAGAAATCAAGGGTATCCAGTTAGGAAAAGAAGAAGTCAAATTGTCCCTGTTTGCAGATGACATGATTGTATATTTAGAAAACCCCATCGTCTCAGCCCAAAATCTCCTTAAGCTGATAAGCAACTTCAGCAAAGTCTCAGGATACAAAATTAATGTGCAAAAATCACAAGCATTCTTATACACCAGTAACAGACAAGCAGAGAGCCAAATCAGGAATGAACTTCCATTCACAATTGCTTCAAAGAGAATCAAATACCTAGGAATCCAGCTTACAAGGGATGTAAAGGACCTCTTCAAGGAGAACTACAAACCACTGCTCAGTGAAATCAAAGAGGACACAAACAAATGGAAGAACATACCATGCTCATGGATAGGAAGAATCAATATCGTGAAAATGGCCATACTGCCCAAGGTGATTTATAGATTCAATGCCATCCCCATCAAGCTACCAATGACTTTCTTCACAGAATTGGAAAAAACTGCTTTAAAGTTCATATGGAACCAAAAAAGAGCCCGCATTGCCGAGACAATCCTAAGTCAAAAGGACAAAGCTGGAGGCGTCACGCTACCTGACTTCAAACTATACTACAAGGCTACAGTAACCAAAACCGCATGGTACTGGTACCACAACAGAGATATAGACCAATGGAACAGAACAGAGTCCTCAGAAATAATACCACACATCTACAGCCATCTGATCTTTGACAAACCTGAGAGAAACAAGAAATGGGGAAAGGATTCCCTATTTAATAAATGGTGCTGGGAAAATTGGCTAACCATAAGTAGAAAGCTGAAACTGGATCCTTTCCTTACCCCTTATACGAAAATTAATTCAAGATGGATTAGAGACTTAAATGTTAGACCTAATACCATAAAAACCCTAGAAGAAAATCTAGGTAGTACCATTCAGGACATAGGCATGGGCAAGGACTTCATGTCTAAAACACCAAAAGCAACGGCAGCAAAAGCAAAATTGACACATGGGATCTAATTAAACTAAAGAGCTTTTGCACAGCAAAAGAAACTACCATCAGAGTGAACAGGCACCTACAGAATGGGAAAAAATTTTTGCAACCTACTCATCTGACAAAGGGCTAATATCCAGAATCTACAAAGAACTCAAACAAATATACAAGAAAAAAACAAACAACCCCATCAAAAAGTGGGCAAAGGATATGAACAGACATTTCTCAAAAGAAGACATCCATACAGACAACAGACACATGAAAAAATGCTCATCATCACTCGCCATCAGAGAAATGCAAATCAAAACTACAATGAGATACCATCTCACACCAGTTAGAATGGCAATCATTAAGAAGTCAGGAAACAACAGGTGTTGGAGAGGATGTGGAGAAATAGGAACACTTTTACACTGTTGGTGGGATTGTAAACTAGTTCAACCATTATGGAAAACAGTATGGCGATTCCTCAAGGATCTAGAACTAGATGTACCATATGACCCAGCCATCCCACTACTGGGTATATACCCAAAGGATTATAAATTACTCTACTACAAAGACACATGCACACGTATGTTTATTGCGGCACTATTCACAATAGCAAAGACTTGGAATCAACCCAATGTCCATCTGTGACAGACTGGATTAAGAAAATGTGGCACATATACACCATGGAATACTATGCAGCCATAAAAAAGGATGAGTTTGCATCCTTTGTAGGGACATGGATGCAGCTGGAAACCATCATTCTTAGCAAACTATCACAAGAAGAGAAAACCAAACACCGCATGTTCTCACTCATAGGTGGGAACTGAACAATGAGATCACTTGGACTCGGGAAGGGGAACATCACACACTGGGGCCTATCATGGGGAGGGGGGAGGAGGGAGGGATTGCATTGGGGAGTTATACATGATATAAACGTCATGCACATGTACCCTAGAACTTAAGTATAATAAAAAAAAAAAAAAAAAAAAAAGAATGCAGTGTTACTCTCAGACATTTCTAAATTACTAGATTCTTAAATAAGCAGTGATTTCTTTCATTTAATTTGGGTAAGATTCAGTAGTGAAGCCTTCGAGTCCTGGGCTTTTATCTGCTGGGAGACTTTTTTTTTTAATTACATCTTCGATTTTATTACTTGTTATTGGTATATTCAGGTTTTGAGTTTCTTCATTGGTTAATACTGGTAGTTTTGTATATGCATAGGAATTACTTATTTCATCCAAGTTTTTCAGTTTATTGGTATATAGTTGCTCATAGTAGTCTTTAATCATCTTTGAATTAATATAGTGTCAGTTGTAATGCCTTCTTTTTCATTTCTGCTTTTATTTATTTGTATCTTCTCTTTTATTCTTAGTTGAACTACAGGTTTGTGATTCTTAAAAAATCCTTTCAAATATCCAACTTCTGTTTTGTTGATCTTCTGTATTGTTATCCTTATTTCAGTTTGATTTATTTTTGCTCTGATTTTTATTTCTTTCCACTAATTTTGCCTTTGTTTTGCTGTTGCTATTCTAGTTCTTTAAGATGTATTAATAAGCCATTTACTTGGCATTTGTCTACTTTTAAATTTTCAATATTTTTAATTTTGTGTGTACATAGTAGATGTATATATTTATGGGGCACATGGGATGTTTTGTCACAGGCATACAATGTCAAATAAGCACATCATAAAGAATGGGGTATACATCTCCTTAAGCATTTTTCCATTGAATTGTCAACAATCCAATTATACTCTTATTTAAAAATATACAGTTATTGTTGATTGTAGTCACCCTGTTGTACTATCAAATAGTAGGTTTCTATTATCCTTTCTATTATGTGTACCAATTAATCATCCCCATCTCCCCTCTGGACCTCCATTTCCCTGCCTAGCCTCTGGTAGCCATCCTTCTACTCTCTAGCTCCATGAGTTCAATTGTTTTAATTATTATATCTCACATATAAGTGAAAACATGCAACATTTGTCTTTCTGTGCCTGGTTTATTTCACATAACATACTGATCTCTAGTTCTATGTTACTGCAAATGACTAGAGCTCACTGTTTTTTATGGCTGAATAATACTCCATTATGTATATATACCATATTTTGTAATCCATTTATCTAATAATAGACACTTAGTTTGCTTCCAAATTTTAGCTGTTGTAAACAGTGCTGCAGGAAACATAAAAGTGCAGGTATTTCTTTGATAGACTGATTTCCCTTCTTTTGTGTATATACCCAGCAGTGGGATTGCTGAATCATATTGTAGCTATATTTTCAGTTTTTTGAGGAACCATGAAGATGTTCTCCATAGTGGTTGTACTAATTTTCATTAGCACCAACAGTACACAAGGGTTTCCTTTTCTCTATAGCTTCATCAGCATTTGTTGTTATTGACTTTCTTTTGTATATAAGCCATTTTAACTGCAGTGAGATGATATCTCATTGTAGTTTTGATTTGTATTTCTCTGATGATCAATCAAAGACGCTGAGCACATTTTCATATGTCAGTTTGCCATTTGTATGTCTTCTTTTGAGAAATAGCTATTCAAATCTTTGCCCATACTTTGATTGGATTATTAGATTTTTTCCTATAGAGTTGTTTGGGTTCCTTATGTATTCTTGTTAAAAATCTTTTGGCAGATGGGTAGGTTGCAAATATTTTCTCATATTTTGTGGGTTTTCTCTTTACTTTGTTGATTGTATCCTGTGCTGTACAGAAGCTTTATAAACTTAATGGAATCACATTTGTCTGTTTATGCTTTGATTTTCTGGGCTTGTGGGGTATTCCTCAAAAAATTTTTGCCAAGATCAAAGTCCTAGGTATTCTCCCAATGTTTTCTTGTAGTAGTTTCATGGTTTGAGGTCTTAGGTTTAAGTCTTTAATCCATTTTTATTTTTTATTTAATGGTTTTATGTAATCAGAGATAGGAGTGTATTTTCATTCTTTTGCATATAGATATCTAATCTTCCCAGCATCATTTATTGAAAAGACTGTTTTTTCTCCAGTGTATGTTCTTGGCAAGTAGGTCAAAATATGAGTTCACTGTAGGTGTGTGTATTTGTTTCTGCATTTGCTATTCTGTTCCATTAGTCTATGTGTACGTTTTTATGCCAGTACCATGTTATTTTGGTTAATATTGTTCTGTAGTATAATTTGAAATCAGGTGATATGATTCCTCTAGCTTTGTTTTTTCTTTCCTTTCTTTTTTTTTATTCCCATAGGAAAACACTGGCTATTCTGGGTCTTTTGTGGTTCTGTATAAATTGTAGGATTCTTTCCAAATATTTCTGTGAAGAACATCATTGATATTTTGAAAGGGATTGCACCGAATCTGTAGATTGCCTTGGGTAGTATGGACATTTAAAAAATATTATTCTTTTAATCCATAAACATAAAATATTTTCCTATTTTTTGTGTCCTCATCAATTACTTTCATCAGCGTTTTATAGTTTCCTTTATATAAATCTTTCATTTATTTGGTTAAGTTTATTCCTAGATGTTTAATTTATGTGTTGCTGTTGTACATTAGATTACTTTTTTATTTCTTTCTTGCATTGTTCACTGTTGGCATATACAAATGCTACTGATTTTGGTATATTGGTTTTGTATCCTGCAACTTCACTGAATTTCTCAGTTCTAATAGACTTTTTTGGTAGAATCCTTAGGTTTTTCCAAATATAAGATCATATTATCGGCAAACAGTGATATTTTGACTTCTTTCTTTCCATCTTGGATGCCTTTTATATCTTTGTCTTGTCTTACTGTCCTAGCTAGAACTTCCAGTACTATGTTAAGTAACAGTGGTGACAGTAGGCATCCTTGTTGTGTTCCAGATCTTATAGAAAGGCTTTTCACGTTTTCCCCATTCAGGGTAATACTACCTGTGGGTCTGTCCTATATGGCTTTTGTTAAGTTAAGGTATGTTTTATCGACACCCAGTTTTTTGAAGTTTTTTGTTATATTGAAAGGATGTTGAATTTTAACAAATGCTTTTGCAATGATCATGTAGTTTTATGTTTTATTCTATTGATATGATGTATCACATTGTTTGATTTGCATATGTTGAACCATCCTTACATCCCAGGGATAAATCCACTTTGACTTGATGAGTATTCTTTCTAATGTATTGTTGAATTTGGTTTGCTAGTGTGTTGTTGAGGATTTTGCATCAATATTCATCAGAGATATTGGTCCGCAGTTTTATTTTTTTGATGTGCCTTTGCCTGGTTTTGGTATCATGATAATATTGGCCTTGTTGAATGAGTTTGGAAGTATTCCATTCTCCTCTATTCTTTGGAATAGCTTGAGTAATATTGGTATTAGATTTTTAAAAAATGTTTGTTAGAATTCAGCAGTGAAGCCCTTAGGTCCTGGACTTTCTTTACTGGGAGACTTTTTATTATGGCTTTGATTTTTCTACTTGTTATTGGTCTCTTCATGTTTTGGATTTCTTCATGTTTCAATTTTGGCAGGATTTATGTATCTAGAAATTTGATATTCCAATTTATTGATATATAGTTGATCATAGTAGCCACTGATGATTCCCTCAATTTCTGCAGTGTCAATTGTAATATCTCCTTTTTCATTCCTGATTTAACTTATTTGCAACTTCTCTCTCTTTTTTAAGTCTGAGTAAAGATTTGTCATTTTTTAACTTTTCTAAAAACCAACTTTTTGTGTCATTAATTTTCTTTGTTTTTTATTTTACTTTCATTTATGTCTTCTCAGATTTTTATTACTTATTTTCTTCTGGTAATTTTGGTTTGGTTTGCCCTTGGTTTTCTAGTTTTTTAAGATGCACTGCTAGATTGTTTATTTGAAGATTATCCTCTTTTTGATGTAGTCACTACAGTTAAAAATTCCCTCTTACTACTGCTTTTGCTGTATACTATAAATTATGATCTATTCTTGAGAATATACCTTGTGCTGAGGAGAAAAATATGTATGCTGCTGCTCTTGGATAAAATGTTCTGTAAATAACTATTATATTATTTTGGTCTATAGTGCAGATTAAGTCTGATGTTTCTTGATTTTCTTTCTGGAAAGCCTGTCCAGTGCTGAAATTGGGGTGTTAAAGTCTCCAGGTATTATTGTATTAGAGCCTATCTCTATCTTTAGCTCTAATAATAGTTGGTTCATATGTTAGGGTGCTCCAGTGTGGGGTGCATATATATTTAAAATTATATAATTTTATAAATATGTATCATATAGAATAAATGATATATGTATAATTGTACAATGATATATAAAAATATATATTTGCTGATTTGAGCCTTTTATCATTATATAGTGAACTTCTTTATCTTCTATACATTTTTGTCTTGAAACCTATTTTGTCTTTATAATATAGTGACTCATGCTTTTTTTTGTTTTTTATTATCAAAATATCTTTTCCATCTCATTATTTTCAGTCTGTGTGTGTCTTTATACATAAAGTATGTTTGTTTTAGGCAAAAGATCAAGGGATAAATATATAATATTTATCCATTCTGTGTCTTTTGAGTGGGAAGTTTAGTCCATTTGCATTCAATGTTGTTATTGATAAATAAGGACTTACTCCTGCCACTTTTTTTAAAAAAAACTTTAAGTTATAGGGTACATGTGCATAACGTGCAGTTTGTTACATATGTATACTTGTGCCATGTTGGTGTGCTGCACCCATCAACTCGTCAGCACCCAACAACTCGTCAGCACCCATCAACTCATCATTTACATCAGGTATAAGTCCCAATGCAATCCCTTCCCCCTCCCGCCTCCCCGTGATAGGCCCCGGTGTGTGATGTTCTCCTTCCCAAGTCCAAGTGATCTCATTGTTCAGTTCCCACCTCTGAGTGAGAACATGCGGTTTTGATTTTCTGTTCTTGTGATAGTTTGCTGAGAATGATGGTTTCCAGCTGCATCCATGTCCCTACAAAGGACGCAAACTCATCCTTTTTTATGGCTGCATAGTATTCCATGGTGTATATGTGCCACATTCTCTTAATCCAGTCTGTCACTGACGACGACATTTGGTTGATTCCAAGTCTTTGCTATTGTGAATAGTGCTGCAATAAACATACGTGTGCATGTGTCTTTATAGCAGCATGATTTATAATCCTTTGGGTATATACCCAGTAATGGGATGGCTGGGTCATATGGTACTTCTAGTTCTAGATCCTTGAGGAATCGCCATACTCTTTTCCATAATGGTTGAACTAGTTTACAATCCCACCAACAGTGTAAAAGTGTTCCTATTTCTCCACATCCTCTCCAACACCTGTTGTTTCCTGACTTTTTAATGATTGCCATTCTAACTGGTGTGAGATGGTATCTCATTGCGGTTTTGATTTGCATTTCTCTGATGGCCAGTGATGATGAGCATTTTTTCATGTGTCTGTTGTCTGTATGAATGTCTTCTTTTGAGAAATGTCCGTTCATATCCTTTGCCCACTTTCTGATGGGGTTGTCTGTTTTTTTCTTGTAAAGAGTTCTTTGTAGGTTCTGGATATTAGCTCTTTGTCAGATGAGTAGATTGCAAAAATTTTCTCCCATTCTGTAGGTTGCCTGTTCACTCTGATGTAGTTTCTTTTGCTGTGCAGAAGCTCTTTAGTTTAATTAGATCCCATTTGTCAATTTTGGCTTTTGTTGCCATTGCTTTTGGTGCTTTAGACATGAAGTCCTTGCCCATGCCTATGTCCTGAAGGGTATTACCTAGGTTTTCTTCTAGGGTTTTTATGGTATTAGGTCTAACATTTAAGTCTCTAATCCGTCTGAATTAATTTTCGTATAAGGAGTAAGGAAAGGATCCAGTTTCAGCTTTCTACTTATGGCCAGCCAATTTTCCCAGCATTGTTTATTAAATAGGGAATCCTTTCCCCATTTCTTGTTTTTGTCAGGTTTATCAAAGATCAGATGGCTGTAGATGTGTGGTATTATTTCCGAGGACTCTGTTCTGTTCCATTGGTCTATATCTCTGTTTTGGTACCAGTACCATGCTGTTTTGGTTACTGTAGCCTTGTAGTATAGTTTGAAGTCAGGTAGCGTGATGCCTCCACCTTTGTTCTTTTGACTTAGGAATGTCTTGGAAATGCAGGCTCTTTTTTTGGTTACATATGAACTTTAAAGCAACTTTTTCCAATTCTGTGAAGAAACTCTTTGGTAGCTTGATGGGGATGGCATTGAATCTATAAATTACCTTGGGCAGTATGGCCATTTTCACGATATTGATTCTTCCCATCCATGAGCATGGTATGTTCTTCCTTTTGTTTGTGTCCTCTTTGATTTCACTGAGCAGTGGTTTGTAGTTCTCCTTGAAGAGGTCCTTGACATCCCTTGTAAGTTGGATTCCTAGGTATTTTATTCTCTTTGAAGCAATTGTGAATGAAGTTCATTTGGCTCTCTGTTTGTCTGTTACTGGTGTATAAGAATGCTTGTGATTTTTGCACGTTAATTTTGTATCCTGAGACTTTGCTGAAGTTTCTTCTCAGCTTAAGGAGATTTTGGGCTGAGACAATGGGGTTTTCTAAATATGCAATCATGTCATCTGCAAACAGGGACAATTTGACTTCTTCTTTTACTAACTGAATACCCTTTATTTTTTCTCTTGCCTGATTGTCCTAGCCAGAACTTCCAACACTATGTTGAATAGGAGTGGTGAGACAGGGCATCCCTGTCTTGTGCTAGTTTTCAAAGGGAGTTTTTCCAGTTTTTGCCCATTCAGTATGATATTGGCTGTGGGTTTGTCATAAATAGCTCTTATTATTTTGAGATACGTTCCATCAATACCAAATTATTGAGCGTTTTTAGCATGAAGGGCTGTTCAATTTTGTCAAAGACCTTTTCTGCATCTATTGAGATAATCCTGTGGTATTTGTCTTTGGTTCTGTTTATATGCTAGATTAAGTTTATTGATTTGCGTATGTTGAACCAGCCTTGCATCCCAGGGATGAAGCCCACTTGATCATGGTGGATAAGCTTTTTGATGTACTGCTGGATTCGGTTTGCCAGTATTTTATTGAGGATTTTTGCATCGATGTTCATCAGGGATATTGGTCTAAAATTCTCTTTTTTTGTTGTTTCCCTGCCAGGCTTTGGTATCAGGATGATGTTGGCCTCATAAAATGAGTTAGGGAGGATTCCTTCTTTTTCTATTTATTGGAATAGTTCCAGAAGGAAAGGTACCAGCTCCTCCTTGTACCTCTGGTAGAATTCAGCTGTGAATCCATCTGGTCCTGGACTTTTTTTGGTTGGTAGGCTATTAATTGTTGCCTCAATTACAGAGCCTGCTATTGGTCTATTCAGGTATTCAACTTCTTCCTGGTTTAGTCTTGGAAGAGTGTAAGTGTCCAGGAAATTATCCATTTCTTCTAGATTTTCTAGTTGATTTGTGTAGAGGTGTTTATAGTATTCCTGATGGTTGTTTGTATTTCTGTGGGGTCGGTGGTGATATCCTCTTTATCATTTTTTATTGTGTCTATTTGATTCCTCTCTCTTTTCTTCTTTATTAGTCTTGCTAGCAGTCTATCAATTTTGTTCATCTTTTCAAAAAACCAACTCCTGGATTCATTGATTTTTTGGAGGGTTTTTTGTGTCTCTATCTCCTTCAGTTCTGCTCTCATCTTAGTTATTTCTTGCCTTCTGCTAGCTTTTGAATGTGTTTGCTCTTGCTTCTCTAGTTCTTTTAATTGTGATGTTAGAGTGTCAATTTTAGATCTTTCCTGCTCTCTCTTTTGGGCATTTAATGTTATAAATTTCCCTCTACACACTGCTTTAAATGTGTCCCGGAGATTCTAGTATTTTGTATCTTTGTTCTCATTGGTTTCAAAGAACATCTTTATTTCTGCCTTCATTTCGTTACGTACCCAGTAGTCTTTCAGGAGCAGGTTATTCAGTTTCCATGTAGTTGAGCGGTTTTGATTGAGTTTCTTAGTCCTGAGTTCTAGTGTGATTGCACTGTGGTCTGAGAGATAGTTTGTTATAATTTCTGTTCTTTGACATTTGCTGAGGAGTGCTTTACTTCCAATTATGTGGTCAATTTTGGAATAACTGTGATGTGGTGCTGAGAAGAATGTATATTCTGTTGATTTGGGGTGGAGAGTTCTGTAGATGTCTATTAGGTGTGCTTGCTGCAGAGATGAGGTCAATTCCTGGATATCCTTGTTAACTTTCTGTCTTGTTGATCTGTCTAATGTTGAGAGTGGAGTGTTGAACTCTCCCATTATAATTGTATGGGAGTCTAAGTCCCTTTTTAAGTCTCTAAGGACTTGCTTTATGAATCTTGGTGCTCCTGCATTGGGTGCATATATATTTAGGATAGTTAGCTCTTCCTGTTGAATTGATCCCTTTACTGTTATGTAATGTCCTTCTTTGTCTCTTTTGATCTTTGATGGTTTAAAGTCTGTTTTATCACAGACTAGGATTGCAACCCCTGCTTTTTTTGTTCTCCATTTGCTTGGTAGATCTTCCTCTATCCCTTTATTTTGAGGCTATGTGTGTCTCTGCATGTGAGATGGGTCACCTGAATGGAGCAGACTGATGGGTCTTGAGTCTTTATCCAATTTGCCAGTCTGTGTCTTTTAATTGGAGCATTTAGTCCATTTACATTTAAGGTTAATATTGTTATGTGTGAATGTGAACTTGATCCTGCCATTATGATACTAACTGGTTATTTTGCTCGTTAGTTGATGTGGTTTCTTCCTAACATCGATGCTGCTTACATTTTGGCATGTTTTTGCAATGGCTGGTACCGGTTGTTCCTTTCCATGTTTAGTGCTTCCTTCAGGGTCTCTTGTAAGGCAGGCCTGGTGGTGACAAAATCTCTAAGCATTTGCTTATCTGTAAAGGATTTTATTTCTCCTTCACTGATGAAACTTAGTTTGGCTGGATATGAAATTCTGAGTTTAAAATTCTTTTCTTTAAGAATGTTGAATATTGGCCCCCACTCTCTTCTGGCTTGTAGAGTTTCTGCCGAGAGATCTGCTGTTAGTCTGATGTGCTTCCCTTTGTGGGTAACCTGACCTTTCTCCCTGGCTGCCCTTAAAATTTTTTCCTTCATTTCAACTTTGGTGAATCTGGCAATTATGTATGTTGGAGTTGCCCTTCTCGAGGAGTATCTTTGTGGCGTTCTCTGTACTTCCTGAATGTGAATGTTGGCCTGCCCTACTAGGTTGGGGAAGTTCTCCTGGATGATATCCTGCAGAGTGTTTTCCAACTTGGTTCCATTTTCCCCCTCACTTTCAGGCACCCCAATTAGACGTAGATTTGATCTTCTTACATCATCCCATACTTCTTGCAGGCTTTGTTCATTTCTTTTTCTTCTTTTTTCTTTTGGTTTCTCTTCTCGCTTCATTTCATTCATTTGATCCTCAATCGCTGATCCTCTTTCTTCCAGTTGATCGAGTCGGTTACTGAAGCTTGTACATTTGTCACGTATTTCTCGTGTCATGATTTTCATCTCTGTCAGTTCGTTTATGGTCTTCTCTGCTTTAATTATTCTGCTTATCAATTCTTCCACTCTTTTTTCAAGATTTTTAGTTTCTTTGCGCTAGGTACGTAATTCCTCCTTTAGCTCTGAGAAGTTTGATGGACTGAACCCTTCTTCTCTCATCTCGTTAAAGTCATTCTCCATCCAGCTTTGATCCGTTGCTGGCGGTGAGCTGCGTTCCTTTGGAAGGAGAGATGCGCTCTGGTTCTTCGAATTTCCAGCTTTTCTGCCCTGCTTTTTCCCCATCTTTGTGGGTTTATCTGCCTCTGGTCTTTGATGATGATGACTTACTGATGGGGTTTTGGTGTGGGTGTCCTTCCTGTTTGATAGTTTTCCTTCTAACAGTCAGGACCCTCAGCTGTAGGTCTGTTGGAGATTGCTTGAGGTCCAGTCCAGACTCTGTTTGCCTGGGTGTCAGCAGCAGAGGCTGCAGAAGATAGAATACTGCTGAACAGCAAGTGTACCTGTCTGATTCTTGCTTTGGAAGCTTCCTCTCAGGGGTGTACTCCACCGTGTGAGGTGTGGGGTGTCAGACTGCCCCTAGTGGGGGATGTCTCCCAGCTAGGCTACTCAGGGATCAAGGACCCACTTGAGCAGGCAGTCTGTCCGTTCTCAGATCTCAACCTCCGTCTTGGAAGATCCAGTGCTCTCTTCAAAGCTGTCAGAGTTGTTTGTATCTGCAGAGGTTTCTGCTGCTTTTTGTTGTTGTTGTTGTTGTTGTTGTTGTTGTTGTTGTTGTTTAGCTGTGCCCTGTCCCCATAGGTGGAGTCTACAGAGACAGGCAGGCCTCCTTGAGCTGCTGTGAGCTCCACCCAGTTCGATCTTCCCAGGGCTTTGTTTACCTACTTAAGCCTCAGCAATGGTGGGCGCCCCTCCCCTAGCCTCGCTGCTGCCTTGCAGTTAGATTGCAGACTGATGTGCTAGCAATGAGGAAGGCTTCGTGAGCGTGGGACCCTTTGGCCAGGTGTGGGATATAATCTCCTGGTGTGCCCGTTTGCTGAAGCGCAGTATTGGGGTCGGAGTTACCCGATTTTCCAGGTGTTGTGTGTCTCATCTCCGCTGGCTAGGAAAAGGGATTCCCTTCCCCCTTGCACTTCCCAGGTGAGGCGATGCCTCGCCCTGCTTCAGCTCTCTCTGGTCGGGCTGCAACAGCTGACCAGCACAGATTGTCCGGCACTCCCTAGTGAGATAAACCCAGTACCTCAGTTGAAAATGCAGAAATCACCTGTCTTCTGTGTCGCTCATGCTGGCAGCTGGAGACTGGAGCTGTTCCTATTCGGCCATCTTGCCAGGGGACTTTTCACTCCTGCCACTTTTTAATTTGTTTTCTGGTTCCTTTGTGGTCTTCTCTTTCTTTTTTTCTTTTATTCCTGTATTCTGTTAGTGAAGATAATTTTCTCTGGTGATATAATTTTGTATTTTGCTTCTTATTGTTTGTGTATCTATTGTATGTTTTTACATCCATTGAGTTTACCATGAGGCTTGCAAATGTTATTTTAGAGCCCATTATTTTAACCTCATAGCAACTTAAGACTATTTGTGTAGAGAAACATACAAACAAAATTAAACCAATAAAAAACTCTTCTTAACTTTGTCCCACTTTTGGTTGCTTTTATTTATATCTGATTGTATTATGTCTTGAAAAGATGTTGTAGTTATTATATTTAATTGGTTTGTCATTTAGTCTTTCTACTTAGAGTAAAAGTAGTTTACAAACCACAGTATAGTGTTATAGTATTATGTATTTTTTGTGTATTTACTATTTCCAGTAAGTTTCGTACCTACAGGTGATTTCTTATGGCTCATTAATGACTTTTTTTCCGATTGAAGAAATTATCATTTCTTTTAGAACAGCTCTGGTATTAATAAAATCCCTCAGCTTTTGTTTGTCTGGGAAAGTTTTTATTTCTCCTTCATGTTTGAAGAATTTTTTTCGGATATTTTATTATATAATATATGGTAACAGTTTTTTTTTTCTTCCACACTTTAAATATATCATGCCACTATCTCTTGGCCTGTAAGACTTCCACTTAAAAGTTTGCTGCCTAATGTATTGGAGCTCCTTCATATTTTTATTATTTAGTTTTTCTCTTGCTGCTTTTAGGATCCTTTCTTTTTCCTTGACCTTTGAAAGTTTGATAATTAAATGCCCTGAGGTAGTCTTATTTCAGTTATATCTGCTTCGTGTTCTGTACTTATTGTACTTGAATATTGGTATCCTTCTCTATGTTCGGGAAGTTCTCTGTTAATTGCCCTTTGAATAAACGTTCTGTCCCTATCTCTTTCTCTACCTCCTCTTTAAGGCCAATAACTCTTAGATTTACCCTGTTGAGGTTATTTTCTAGATCATGTAGATCTGATTTTTTTTCTTTTGTCTCCTCTGACTGTGTATTTTCAAATAGCCTGTCTTCAAACTCACTGATTCTTTCTTTGCTTGACTCATTTTAATATTAAAGACTCTGATGTATTCTTCAGTATGTCAAATGTATTTTTCAGCTCCAGAATTTTTGCTATATTCTTTTCAGTTATTTCAACCTCGTTGTTAAATTTATCTGATAGAATTCTGAATTCCTACTCTGTGTTATCTTGATTTTCCTTGAATTTTCTTAACAGAGTTATTTTGAATTATCTGTATGAAAGTTCACATGTGTCTCTTTCTTCCAGTTGATCCCTGGTGCTTTATTTAGTTTATCTGTTGAAGTCATAATTTCCTAGATGGTGTTGATGCTGGTAGATGTTTTGTGTCTACGTGTTCAAGAGTGAGGTATTTATTGTAGTATTCACTGTCTGTGCTTATTTGTAGCTGTTTTTCTCTGGAATGCTTCCCAGCTATTTGGAAAACACTGGATGTTGTGATCTAAGCTGCTTCTGATGTAGGTGGTATCCCAAGTCCAGTAATGCTTTGGTTCTTGCATTCTTGTAGAGGTACCACGTTGATGGCCTTGGATGAGATTTGGGGGAATTCTCTTGATTACCAGGCAGAGACTTTTGTTCTCTTCATGTACTTTCCCTTAAATATGCAAAGTTTCTCTCTCTGTTCTGAGCTACCTAAAACTGGAGGTGGAGTGACACAAGCACCCCTGTGGCCACCACGACTATGACTGTGCTGAGTCAGAAATTTTATTAGTCCATTCTCACACTGCTATGAATAAATACATGAGACTGGGTAATTTATAAAGGAAAGACGTTTAATTGACTCAGAGTTCCACATTGCTGAGGCGGCCTCAGGAAGCATACAATCATGGCAGAAGGCAAAAGTGAAGCAGGCACTTTCTTCACAGGGCAGTAGGACGGAGTGACTGCAAGCAGGGGAAATTATAAAACCATCAGATCTCATGAGACTCACTCACTATCATGAAAACAGCATTCTGGAAACTGCCTCCATGATCCAATTACCTTCACCTGGTCCTGCCCTTGTCATATAGGGATAATGGGGACTACAATTCATGATGAAATTTTGGGTGGTGGAATTCAACTATTTATATGACCTTCCTCTAGGAATACTTGACTAGGAAAGGAAGAACACCTCAAGTGCAAACGTATGTAACTTCAGTAAACACATTGTGCATGTGGCTCCTCAGACATGCTAACAGGCCGTTGTGCATATGGACAGCCCACCCCAGGGAAGAATCAGGGGATAATTAATGCAACCCCAGAAACATGCCAACATATAAGACCTCAAGTCAAAGGTCAAATGACACGCTTGACTCTCTCAAGTCGCTCTCTTGGCCCTCTTGCAAGTGTGCTTTACTTCCTTTCATTCCTGCTCTAAAACTTTTTAATAAACTTTCACTCCTACCCTAAAACTGGCCTCAATCTCTCCATCTGCCTTATGGCTCTCAGTTGAATTTTCTGAGGAGGCAAGAATTGAGGTTGCTGCAGACTTGTATGGATTTGCCACTGCTAACACTAAGATTTGCCTGGGTTGCAGTCCTTATGGCCTAGACTGCTTTTCAAGTTTACTCAGAGACAGAGGAAACTTTCCCTCTCAGTGGCAAAGTTTGTAAGCATTCAAGATTAGACTGCTGGGATTAGCAATTCTTCTCTGGCTAGGGCTGGTTTAAATGTTCCCTCTTTGAGCAGACATCATCTGAGTTTGTTCTGGTTTTCCTTTCTGCTCTGATAGAAGAGCACTGAGATCGATGCCTCACAGTTACTATGTTCTGCCTCCCTCATCACCCAGAGAAGCTCTCTGCACCACAGAACTGATGCCTGGGGTGGTGGAGAGATGGCATTGGTGATTCAGGACTGATTTGTTCTATCCCTTTAGCGTCTTTTTCAAAAATACGAAGTTAAAAATAGGTACTATGAATCCTCACCTGATTTTTGGCTCTTATGAAGTTTTTTTTTTTTTTTTTTTTTCTTTTTTCTTCTGGGTAGATAGCTGTTAACTTGGTATTCCTGCAGAGGGAACAATCCTTGGAGTCTTCTATTCTGCCATTTTGCTCTACCTCTCCCTTTTCTACATTTTTGGTGTAGGCATATATTGCTATAAGTTTTCTTGTCAAAACTGCACTTACTGTATACCATAGATTTTCGTGTGTTGTATTTTTTTTCATTTGTTTGAAGAAATTTTTTAATTGTCTTCTTAATTTCTTTAGTTACCCACTGTTCACTCAGAAACAATGAAAAAAAAAATCCATGTGATTGTATAGTTTTCAAAATTCCTCTTGTCATTTATTTCTAGTTTTATTTCATTGTGGTTGCAGAAGAGGCATGGTATAATTTTACTTTTTTGAATGTTTTAAGACTTGTTTTGTGGGTTAATAGATGATCTGTCCTTGAGAATGATTCATGTATTGAGGACAAAAATGTGTATTCTGCAGCTATTGTATAAAATTTTTTGTAAATATCTATTAGGTCCATTTGATTCGCATTGCAGATTAATTTAGATTTTTTTTTTTGTTTATTTTCTGTCTGGATAATCAGTCCAGTGCTAAAAGTGGAGTTTTGAACTCTTCAGCTTTTATTATTTTGTAGTTTATCTTTCACTTTAGCTCTAATAATATTGGCTTTATACATATGGTTGCTTATACTTCTGGTTGTTTATACATCTGGTTGCATATATTTGCAATTGTTATATTCTCTTGCTGTATTGCTACCTTTTTCATTATTTAATGACCTTTTTTGTCTCATCTTATAGTTTTTGTCTTGAAATATATTTTGTTTGATATAAGTGTAGCTACTCTTGTATTATTGGTTCCTGTTTCCCATCCCTTTATTTTCATGCTGTGTAGGTTATTGGGACTTGTTTTGTTTAATCCATTCAGTCATTCCTTGACTTTTATTGGAGAGTTTATACCTTTTATACTCAATGTTATAAGGACTTGCATCTGCCATTTTCTTTCTTTCTTTTTTTTTTTGACTTCAATAATTTTATGTCACAAGATAAAGAAAAAAGGAAATAAACTGAAGGGATTTCCTTAGTGCAAGTGCATATGTTCACAAACAAGTTTTTAACAAAAGGAAGATAAAATACTCATGACAATTACAATCCCTGTTTCTGCAACTGGTCACTTGGTTACTTGGTCATAGCTGGTATTGATGACTACCTACTTTTACTACCCATTCTGTATTACCTTTGCCTTTAGCAAGCACCTCAGCAGGTTGTGTTTCTTTTATGCCTACAGGTTTTATTCTACACCTCTTCTTGGAATCAATCAGTGGGTCTTTTTGTCTCTCTGTTTCCGTCCCACTCTCTTTGCCTCAGCTCCCAAATCTGGTAACATTATCAATGACACTGACTTAACACCATGGGGAATGTTTGGGAGTCTGATGTTTGCTTTCCATTTTACCTTTCCTTACACAATCTCCATGGTTATGGTCTCCAAACCAAACTTCTTAAGGCAGTGAATGCATGACAAAATATTGTCCACTGGAACTTCATTTTGCGTGAGTTGAAAATTTTCTTCTTTCAGTTTCCATCAGAAGTAAAATAAAATATTAAAAATATCTTCTTAAAGTTATGCATATTTGTCCTAAATTGCTATAGTTTATAATAGTATTTTATCATCTTTGGTAGATTTTTAAAGTATATCAATTACGAGATTGCATTTAGTTTATTTTACGAGTTTTAAAAAATTGATCATGATATTTCATTGGAATTATAATGTATATATGAACAGATTTTATATAAATTTAAATTTTTTTGTTTTATTATTATTATTATTATACGTTAAGTTCTAGGGTACATGTGCATAACATGCAGGTTTGTTACATATGTATACTTGTGCCATGTTGGTGTGCTGCACCCATCAACTCATCAGCACCCATCAACTCGTCATTTGCATCAGGTATAACTCCCAATGCAATCCCTCCCCCAAACCCCTCCCCATGATAGGCCCCGGTGTGTGATGTTCCCCTTCCCGAGTCCAAGTGATCTCATTGTTCAATTCCCACCTATGAGTGAGAACATGCGGTGTTTGGTTTTCTGTTCTTGCGATAGTTTGCTGAGAATGATGGTTTCTGGCTGCATCCACATCCCTACAAAGGACACGAACTCATCCTTTTTTATGGCTGCATAGTATTCCATGGTGTATATGTGCCACATTTTCTTAATCCAGTCAGTCACTGATGGACATTTGGGTTGATTCCAAGTCTTTGCTATTGTGAATAGTGCTGCAATAAACATATGTGTGCATGTGTCTTTATAGCAGCATAATTTATAATTCTTTGGGTATATACCCAGTAATGAGATGGCTGGATCATATGGTATTTCTAGTGCTGATGAGTTGATGGGTGCAGCACACCAACATGGCAAAAGTATACATATGTAACAAAACTGCACGTTATGCACATGTACCCTAGAACTTAAAATAAAATAAAATAAAATAAAATAAAATAAAATAAAAGCATAAAAGAAACCAGGAAATAACAGAGATATAAAGAAAGTTATAAAAATAAAGAGTTTTAAAGAGTATTGATAAAATATAAATATCTTCAAAAATGTAAACATTTGGTCTAAATGACACAGGTCAAATATTAGGTTTGCTAAAAAAAAAAAAAAAAAAGAACTGTTGTTATTCCTAAGATCTTTCAATGCTAGGGTCATATGGTAATTCTAGTTCTAGATCCTTGAGGAATTGCAATACTGTTTTCCATAATGGTTGAACTAGTTTACAATCCCACCAACAGTGTAAAAGTGTTCCTATTTCTCCACATCTTCTCCAGCACCTGTTGTTTCCTGACTTGTTAATGATTGCCATTCTAACTGGTGTGAGATGGTATCTCATTGTGGTTTTGATTTGCATTTCTCTGATGGCCAGTGATGATGAGCATTTTTTCATGTGTCTGTTGGCTGTATGAATGTCTTCTTTTGAGAAATGTCTTTTCATACCCTTTGCCAATTTTTGATAGGGTTGTTTGTGTTTTTCTTGTAAACTTGTTTGAGTTCTTTGTAGGTTCTGGATATTCACCCTTTGTCTGATGAGTAGATTGCAAAAATTTTCTCCTATTCTGTAGGTTTGCTGTGCACTCTGATGGTAGTTTCTTTTGCTGTGCAGAAGCTCTTTAGTTTAATTAGATCCCATTTGTCAATTTTAGCTTTTGTTGCCGTTGCTTTTGGTGTTTTAGACATGAAGTCCTTGCCCATGCCTATGTCCCGAATGGTATTACCTAGGTTTTCTTCTAGGGTTTTTATGGTATTAGGTTTAACATTTAAGTCTCTAATCCATCTTGAATTAATTTTCGTATAAGGAGAAAGGAAAGGATCCAGTTTCAGCTTTCTATTTATGGCTAGCCAATTTTCCCAGCACCATTTATTAAATAGGGAATCCTTTCCCCATTTCTTGTTTTTCTGAGGTTTGCCAAAGATCAGATGGATATAGATGTGTGGTATTATTTCTGAGGACTCTGTTCTGTTCCATTGGTCTATATCTCTGTTTTGGTACCAGTACCATGCTGTTTTGGTTACTGTAGCCTTGTAGTATAGTGTGAAGTCAGGAAACGTGATGCCTCCAGCTTTGTTCTTTTGACTTAGGATTGTCTTGGCAATGCGGGCTCTTTTTTGGTTCCATATGAGCTTTAGAGCAGTTTTTTCCAACTCTGTGAAGAAAGTCATTGGTAGCTTGATGGGGATGGCATTGAATCTATAAATCACCTTGGGCAGTATGGCCATTTTCACGATATTGATTCTTCCTATCCATGATCATGGTATGTTCTTCCATTTGTTTGTGTCCTCTTTGATTTCACTGAGCAGTGGTTTGTAGTTCTCCTTGAAGAGGTCCTTGACATCCCTTGTAAGTTGGATTCCTAGGTATTTTATTCTCTTTGAAGCAATTGTGAATGGAGTTCATTCCTGATTTGGCTCTCTGTTTGTCTGTTACTGGTGTATAAGAATGCTTGTGATTTTTGCACATTAATTTTGTATCCTGAGACTTTGCTGAAGTTGCTTATCGCTTAAGGAGATTTTGGGCTGAGACAATGGGTTTTTTTTTTTTATTATTATACTTTAAGTTCTAGGGTACATGTGCATAACGTGTAGGTTTGTTACATATGTATACTTGTGCCATGTTCGTGTGCTGCACCCATCAACTCGTCAGCACCCATCAATTCATCATTTATACCAGGTATAACTCCCAATGCAATCAGTCCCCTCTCCCCGCTCCCCATGATAGGCCCCGTGTGTGATGTTCACCTTCCCGAGTCCAAGTGATCTCATTGTTCAGTTCCCACCTATGAGTGAGAACATGCGGTGTTTGTTTTTCTGTTCTTGTGATAGTTTGCTAAGAATGATGGTTTCCAGCTGCATCCATGTCCCTACAAAGGACGCAAACTCATCCTTTTTTATGGCTGCATAGTATTCCATGGTGTATATGTGCCACATTTTCTTAATCCAGTCTGTCACAGATGGACATTTGGGTTGATTCCAAGTCTTTGCTATTGAATAGTGCCACAATAAACATACGTGTGCATGTGTCTTTATAGCAGCATGATTTATAATCCTTTGGGTATATACCCAGTAGTGGGATGGCTGGGTCATATGGTACATCTAGTTCTAGATCCTTGAGGAATCGCCATACTGTTTTCCATAAAGATTGAGCTAGTTTACAATCCCACCAACAGTGTAAAAATGTTCCTATTTCTCCACATCCTCTCCAGAACCTGCTGTTGCCTGACTTTTTAATGATTGCCATTCCAACTGGTGTGAGATGGTATCTCATTGTGGTTTTGATTTGCATTTCTCTGATGGCCAGTGATGATGAGCATTTTTTATGTGTCTATTGGCTGTATGAATGTCTTCTTTTGAGAAATGTCTGTTCATATCCTTTCCCCACTTTTTGATGGGGTTGTTTTTTTTTCTTGTAAATTTGTTTGAGTTCTTTGTAGATTCTGGATATTAGCCCTTTGTCAGATGAGTAGATTGCAAAAATTTTCTTCCATTCTGTAGGTTACCTGTTCACTCTGATGGTAGTTTCTGTTGCTGTGCAGAAGCTCTTTAGTTTAATCAGATCCCATTTGTCAATTTTGGCTTTTGCTGCCATTGCTTTTGGTGTTTTAGTCATGAAGTCCTTCCCCATGCTTATGTCCTGAATGGTACTACCTAGGTTTTCTTCTAGGGTTTTTATGGTATTAGGACTAACATTTAAGTCTCTAATCCATCTTGAATTAATTTTCGTATAAGGAGTAAGGAAAGGATCCAGTTTCAGCTTTCTACTTATGGTTAGGCAATTTTCCCAGCACCATTTATTAAATAGGGAGTCCTTTCCCCATTTCCTGTTTCTCTCAGGTTGTCAAAGATCAGATGGCTGTAGATGTGTGGTATTATTCTGAGGACTCTATTCTGTTCCATTGGTCTATATCACTGTTTTGGTAACAGTACCATGCTGTTTGGGTTACTTGGCCTTGTAGTATAGTTTGAAGTCAGGTAGCGTGATGCCTCCAGCTTTGTTCTTTTGACCTAGGATTGTCTTGGCAATGCGGGCTCTTTTTTGGTCCATATGAACTTTAAAGCCGTTTTTTCCAGTTCTGTGAAGAAATCATTGGTAGATTGATGGGGATGGCATTGAATCTATAAATACCTTAGGCAGTATGGCCATTTTCACGATATTGATTCTTCCTATCCATGAGCATGGGATGTTCTTCCATTTGTTAGTGTCCTCTTTTATTTTACTGAGCAGTGGTTTGTAGTTCTCCTTGAAGAGGTCCTTGACATCCCTTGTAAGTTGGATTCCTAGGTATTTTATTCTCTTTGAAGCAATTGTGAATGGAAGTTCATTCCTGACTTGGCTCTCTGTTTGTTACTGGTGTATAAGAATGCTTGATTTTTGCACATTAATTTTGTATCCTGAGACTTTGCTGAAGTTGCGTATCAGCTTAAGGAGATTTTGGGCTGAGACAATGGGGTTTTCTAAATATACAATCATGTCATCTGCAAACAGGGACAATTCGACTTCTTCTTTTCCTCACTGGATACCCTTTATTTCTTTCTCTTTCCTGATTGCCCTTGCCAGAACTTCCAACACTATGTTGAATGGGAGTGATGAGAGAGGGCATCCCTGTCTTGTGCCAGTTTTCAAGGGAATTTTTCCAGTTTTTGCCCATTCAGTATGATATTGGCTGTGGGTTTGTCATAAATAGCTCTTATTATTTTGAGGTTCGTCCATCAATACCGAATCTATTGAGCGTTTTTAGCATGAAGGCTGTTGAATTTTGTCAAAAGCCTTTTCTGCATCTATTGAGATAATCATGTGCTTCTTGTCTTTGGTTCTGTTTATATGCTGGATTACGTTTATTGATTTGTGAATGTTGAACCAGCCTTGCATCCCAGGGGTGAAGCCCAATTGATCATGGTGGATAAGCTTTTTGATGTGCTGCTGAATCCGGTTTGCCAGTATTTTATTGAGGATTTTTTCATCGATGTTCATCAGGGATATTGGTGTAAAATTCTCTTTTTTTGTTGTGTCTCTGCCAGGCTTGGTATCAGGATGATGTTGGCCTCATAAAATGAGTTAGGGAGGATTCCCTCTTTTTCAATTGATTGGAATAGTTTCAGAAGGAATGGTACCAGCTCCTCCTTGTACCTCTGGTAGAATTCAGCTGTGAATCTGTCTGGTCCTGGACGTTTTTTTGTTGTTAGGCTATTAATTATTGCCTCAATTTCAGAGCCTGCTATTGGTCTATTCAGGGATTCAACTTCTTCCTGGTTTAGTGTTGGAAGAGTGTAAGTGTCCAGGAAATTATCCATTTCTTCTAGATTTTCTAGTTGATTTGCCTAGAGGTGTTTATAGTATTGTCTGATCGTAGTTTGTATTTCGGTGGGGTCTGTGGTGATATCCCCTTTATCATTTTTTACTGTGTCTATTTGATTCTTTTCTCTTTTCTTTTTCATTAGTCTTGCTAGCGGTCTGTCAATTTTGTTGATTTTTTCAAAAAACCAACTCCTGGATTCACTGATTTTTTGGAGGGTTTTTTGTGTCTCTATCTCCTTCAGTTCTGCTCTGATCTTAGTTATTTCTTGCCTTCTGCTAACTTTTGAATGTGTTTGCTCTTGCTTTTGTAGTTCTTCTAGTTTTAATATAGATTGTCAATTTTAGATCTTCCAGCTTTCTCTTGTGGGCATTTAGTGCTATAAATTTCCCTCTACACACTGCTTTAAATGTGTCCCAGAGATTCTGGTATGTTGTATCTTTGTTCTCATTGATTTCAAGGAACATCTTTATTTCTGCCTTCTTTTCTTTATGTATCCAATAGTCATTCAGGAGCAGGTTGTTCAGTTTCCATGCAGCTGAGTGGTTTTGATTTATTTTCTTAGTCCTGAGTTCTAGTTTGATTGCACTGTGGTCTGAGAGACAGTTTGTTATAATTTCTATTCTTTTACATTTGCTCAGGAGTGCTTTACTTCCAATTATGTGGTCAATTTTGGAATAAGTGTGATGTGGTGCTGAGAAGAGTGTATATTCTGTTGATTTGGGGTGGAGAGTTCTATAGATGTCTAGTACGTCTGCTTACTGCAGAGTTGAGTTTAATTCCTGGATATCCCTGTTAACTTACTGTCTCGTTGATCTGTCTAATGTTGACAGTGGAGTGTTGAAGTCTCCCATTGTTATTGTATGGGAGTCTAAGTCTTTTTGTAAGTCTCTAAGGACTTGCTTTATGAATCTGGGTGCTCCTGTATTGGGTGCATATATATTTAGGATAGATGCCTCTTCCTGTTGAATTGATCCCTTTACCATTATGTAATGGCGTTCTTTGTCTCTTTTGATCTTTGATGGTTTAAAGTCTGTTTTATCAGAGACTAGGATTGCAACCCCTGCTGTTTTTTGTTCTCCATTCGCTTGGTAGATCTTCCTCCATCCCTTTATTTTGAGCCTATGTATGTCTCTGCATGTGAGATGGGTCTCCTGAATACAGCAGACTGATGGGTCTTGACTCTTTATCCCGTTTGCCAGTCTGTGTCTTTTAATTGGAGCATTTAGTCCATTTACACTTAAGGTTAATATTGTTATGTGTTAACTTGATCCTGCCATTTTTTATTAACTGGTTATTTTGCTCGTTAGTTGATGCAGTTTCTTCCTAGCCTTGATGGTCTTTCCATTTTGGCATGTTTTTGCACTGGCTGGTACTGGTTGTTCCTTTCCATGTTTAGTGCTTCCTTCAGTGTCTCTTTTAAGGCAGGCCTGGTGGTGACAAAATCTCTAAGCATTTGCTTATCTGTAAAGGATTTTATTTCTCCTTCACTGATGAAATTTAGTTTGGCTGGATATGAAATTCTGGGTTTAAAATTCTTTTCTTTAAGAATGTTGAATATTGGCCCCCACTGTCTTCTGGCTTGCAGAGTTTCTGCCGAGAGATCTGCTGTTAGTCTGATGGGCTTCCCTTTGTGGGTAACCCGACTTTTCTCTCTGGCTGCCCTTAAGATTTTTTCCTTCATTTCAACTTTGGTGAATCTGGCAATTATGTGTCTTGGAGTTGCTCTTCTGGAGGAGTATCTTTGTGGCGTTCTCTGTACTTCCTGAATGTGAATGTTGGCCTGCCCTACTAGGTTGGGGAAGTTCTCCTGGATGATATCCTGAAGAGTGTTTTCCAACTTGGTTCCCTTTTTCCCCTCACTTTCAGGCACCCCAATCAGACGTAGATTTGATCTTCTTACATCATCCCATAATTCTTGCAGGCTTTGTTCATTTCTTCTTCTTCTTTTTTGTTTAGATTTCTCTTCTCGCTTCATTCCATTCATTTGATCCTCAATCGCTGATACTCTTTCTTCCAGTTGATCGAGTCAGTTACTGAAACTTGTGCATTTGTCACATATTTCTCATGTCATGGTTTTATCTCTGTCCGTTCGTTTATGGCCTTCTCTGCATTAATATTATAGTTGTCAATTCTTCCACTCTTTTTTCAAGATGTTTAGTTTCTTTGTGCTGGGTACGTAATTCCTCCTTTAGCTCTGAGAACTTTGATGGTCTGAAGCCTTCTTCTCTTATGCCATCAAAGTCATTCTCCATGCAGCTCTGATCCGTTGCTGGTGATGAGCTGCGTTCCTTTGCATTGGGAGATGCACTCTCATGTTTTGAATTTCCAGCTTTTCTGCCCTGTTTTTTCCCCATCTTTGTGGTTTTATCTGCCTCTGGTCTTTGATGATTGTGATGTACTGATGGGGTTTTGGTATGGGTGTCCTTCTTGTTTGTTAGTTTTTCTTCTAACAGTCAGGACCCTGAGCTGTAGGTCTGTTGGAGATTGCTTGAGGTCCACTCCAGACCCTGTTTGCCTGGTTATCAGCAGCAGAGGCTGTAGAAGATTGAATATTGCAGAACAGCGAATGTACCTGTCTGATTCTTTCTTTGGAAGATTCCTCTCAGGGGTGTACTCCACCATGTGAGGTGTGGGGTGTCGGTCCACCCCTAGTGGGGAATGTCTCCAGTTAGGCTACTCAGGGGCCAGTGACCCACTTGAGCAGGCATTCTGTCCGTTCTCAGATCTCAACCTCCGTGTTGGGAGATCCACTGCTCTCTTCAAAGCTGTCAGACAGAGTTGTTTGCGTCTGCAGAGGTTTCTGCTGCTTTTTTGTTGTTGTTGTTGTTGTTGTTTAGCTGTGCCCTGTCCGCAGAGGTGGGGTCTACAGAGACAGGCAGGCCTCCTTGAGCTGCTGTGAGCTCCACCCTGTTCGAGCTTCCAGGGGCTTTGTTTACCTACTTAAGCTTCAGTAATGGGGGCACCCCTTCCCCAGCCTCGCTGCTGCCTTGCGGTTAGATCACAGACTGCTGTGCTAGCATTGATGTAGGCTCTGTGGGCGTGGGACCCTCCCTGCCCAGTGTGGGTATAATCTCCTGGTGTGCCCGTTTGCTAAGACCCTTGGTAAAGCGCAGTATTCGGTGGGAGTTACCGATTTTCCAGGTGTTGTGTGTCTCAGTTCCCCTGGCTAGGAAAAGGGATTCCCTTCCCCCGCTTCCCAGGTGAGGTGATGCCTCGCCCTGCTTCAGCTCTGGCTGGCCGGGCTGCTGCAGCTGACCAGCACTGGTTGTCATGCACTCCGTAGTGAGATGAACCCAGTACCTCAGTTGAAAATGCAGAAATCACCTGTCTTCTGTGTTGCTCATGCCGGGTGCTGGAGACTGGAGCTGTTCCTATTCGGCCATCTTGCTCCCCCTGTCGCATCTGCCATTTTCTTATTTGTTTTCTGGTTCTCTTTTGGTCTTCTCTTTCTTCTTTTCTTCCTGTTTTTCTTGAGGAAAATGATTTTCTCTACTGGTATGTTTGAGCATATTGCTTTTATTTTTTGTCTATCCATTGTAGATTTCTTTATTAGAAGCTATCATAAGACTTGCAAATAACATCTTACAACCCATTATTTTAAACTGATGACAAGTAAACACTGATTGTGAAAACAAAGAACCTAACAAACAAGCAAGAAGAAAACTAATAATAACTGTGCACTTTACCTTTGTCTCCTTGATTTTTAACTTTCTGTTCTTTGTATTTATACCCTATTGTATTGTGTATACTTTCAATACTTGTTATTATTATTATTATTATTATTTTCTTAGCAGGAAAATTATATTTAGTTTTAATCCCCTTTTTAAAGTTTGTTTCTAAGAAATTGCCATTAGCATAATTTTAATATAAATAAAATTGTATTTTCTGCTTCTAGGGTCTTTCTTGTAATAATAATAAAACACCATTTGAACTGACCTAAAGGCCTATGATTTATAGCCAATAGAATCATTCATCTGCCCTTAGCATTGAAAGATCTTAGGAATAACAACAGTTCTTTTTTTTTTTTTTTTTTTTTTTAGCAAACCTAATATTTGACCTGTGTCATTTAGACCAAATGTTTACATTTTTGAAGATATTTATATTTTATCAATACTCTTTAAAACTCTTTATTTTTATAACTTTCTTTATATCTCTGTTATTTCCTGGTTTCTTTTATGCTTTTATTTTATCATTATTATACTTTAAGTCCTAGGGTACATGTGCATAACGTGCAATTTTGTTACATATGTATACTTTTGCCATGTTGGTGTGCTGTACCCATCAACTCATCAGCACTAGAAGTACCATATGACCCAGCCATCCCATTACTGGGTATATACCGAAAGAATTATAAATCATGCTGCTATAAAGACACATGCACACATATGTTTATTGCAGCACTATTCACAATAGCAAAGACTTGGAATCAACCCAAATGTCCATCAGTGACAGACTGGATTAAGAAAATGTGGCACATACACACCATGGAATACTATGCAGCCATAAAATAGGATGAGTTCGTGTCCTTTGTAGGGACGTGGATGCAGCCGGAAACCATCATTCTCAGCAAACTATCGCAAGAACAGAAAACCAAACACCGCATGTTCTCACTCATAGGTGGGAATTGAACAATGAGATCACTTGGACTTGGGAAGGGGAACATCACACACCGGGGCCTATCATGGGGAGGGGGTTGGGGGGAGGGATTGCATTGGGAGTTATACCTGATGTAAATGATGAGTTGATGTGTGCTGATGTTATTATTATTTTTGATTGGTTCATTTATTCACCTTTCTACTTGAGATATAAGTGCTTTACATACCACAATTACAGTGTTATAATATTGTCTGTTTTTCTGTGTACTTATTATTATCAGTGAGTTTTGTCACTTCAGATGATTTTGTATTGCTCATTAGTGTCCTTTTCTTTCCAAATGAAGAATTCCCTGTAGCATTTGTTGTATGATAAGTCCGATGTTGATAAAATCCCTCAGCTTTTGTTTGTCTGGGAAAGTCTTTATCTCTCCTTCACGTTTAAAAGATGTTTTCCCCAGATATACTATTCTATGGTAAAAGTATTTTTTCCTTCAGCACTTTAAATATGCCATGTCACTCTCTTCTGGCCTGGAAGGTTTCTACTAATATGTCTTCTGCCACATGTATTAGAGCTTTTTTTGTTATTTGTTTATTTTATCTTTCTGCTTTTTGGATACATTCTTTATCATTGACGTTTGGGAGTTTGACTATTAAATGCCTTGAGGTGGTCTTCTTTGAGTTAAATCTGCTTGGTGTTTTACAATACTCTTGTACTTGAATATTGATATCTTTTTCTATGTGTGGGATGTTATCTTGTTGTTATTCCTTTAAATAAATTTTTTAGCCAAATCTTTGTCTCTACCTCTCCTTTAAGGCTAGTAACTCTTAGATTTGCCCCTTTGAGATGATTTTCTAGAGATTGCAGGTGTACTTTATTCTTTTTAATTTTTTTCTTTTGTCTCCTCTGACTGTATTTTCAAATAGCCTCTCTTCAGGCTCACTAATTCTTTCTGCTGCTTGATCAGTTCTCCCGCTGAGAGACTGGTGCATTTTTAAGTATGTAAATCGCATGTTTCAGCTCTAGAATTTCTCCTTGATTGTTTTTAATTATTTCAATTTCTTTTAAAAATTTATTTGCTATAATTCTGAATTCCTTTTGTATGTTATTTTTAATTTATTTGAGTTTCCTCAACACAGCTATTTTGAATTCTCTGTCTGAAATAACACATGTGTCTTTCTCGGGTTTTATCCCTGGTGCCTTATTTAGCTTGCTTTGTGAGGGAGGTCCTGTTTTTCTTGATGACCTTGAAGTTTGTGGATGTTCATTACTGTCTGGGTGTTGAAGACATAAGCATTTATTATAGTCTTTGCAGTCTAGGCTTATTTGTAGCCATTCTTCTGAGAAGACTTTCCAGATTTGAAAGTAATTGGGTGTTGTGATCTAAACTGTATCTGCATTAGGGGGAGCCCTAAGCCCAGCAATGTTGTGGTCCTTGCAGACCCTTAGAGTACCTTCATGGTGGTCTTGGATAAGATCTGGAATAATTATTTGGATTACTGGGCAGAGATTATTGTTTTTTTTCCCTTACTTTTCCTCTAACAAATCTCTCTCTGTGCTGAGATTCCTGGAGCTTGAGGAAGGGTAATACAAGCACCTCATTGGCCACCACCACTGAGATACTACCAGATGAGCCCTGAAGCCAGTATAAGACTGGTTCTTACCCAAGGCCTGCAGCAATCACTGCCTGGCTACCACAGATCTTTACTTGAGGCCCAAGTACTCTTCATTCAACAGGTATTTAATCCAGCCAGGCTTGTCTTTCTTACTTCAGGGCACTGAGTTACCCCCTGGCCCAGTGGAGAAGGGACAAGCTATAGTGACATAGGATATAATTCATACATTAATGGTCAATTGATTTTCAACAAGGGAGCCAAGAACATTCAGTAAGGGCAAAGATAGTCTTTTCAATACGTGGTGCTGAGTCAAATGACTATCCAAATTCAAAGGACTACTACCTTACCCTATATATAAAATTTAGCTCAAAATTGATTAAAGATCTGTATATAAGAGCTAGATTTGTAAAACTCTTAGAACAAAACATAAGGCATATCTTTGTGACCATGTGTTTAGCAATGAATTCTTAGATATAATACTGAACGTACAAGCAACAAAAGGAAAAATGGATAAATTGGTTTTCATCAAAATTAAACACTTTGAATCACCAAACACTTTTGGTGCAGTGAGAGAGCATAATATCCCTTTTATGAGATTCTTTTAAAAATGATAACTTCAATCTAATCAAGAGAAAACCAGACAAACTAAAACTGAAGGCTATTCTATAAATAACTGAGCAATTCAAAAGTGTCAAAAGACAGGCATGAAAATGGTCTTAAAAGATAGGCAAAGATAGAAAAGCTCTTACAGACTTAAGCAAATATATGTATGTATATATATTTGAGATGGAGTTACACTCTTGTTGCCCAAGCTGGAGTGCAACTGTACAATCTCAGCTCACGGCAACCTCCGCCTCCCAGGTTCAAGTAATTCTCCTGCCTCAGCCTCCCAAGTAGCTGGGATTACAGGTATGCACCATCATGCCCAGCTAATTTTGTGTTTTTCGTAGAGATGGTGTTTCTCCACGTTGGTCAGGCTGGTCTGGAACTGCCGACCTTAGGTGATCTGCCCGCCTCGACCTCCCAGAGTGCTGGGATTACAAGCGTGAGCCACCGTGCCCGGCCTAGACTTAAGCATGTTAAAGGTACGTGAGAACTACATGCAACTGGGGATAAGTAGAAAAACTGGTGAAGTTTGAATGAAGTTTTTAGATAATAATAGTATAGTACAGTACATTGGTTTTGATAATTGTACAATGGTTTTGTAAGATGTTAACATAAGAGAAGCTAAGTAAAGGGTATATAGAAACTCTTTGCTATTTTGTCAACATTCACATAAAATTATTTCAAAACAAGTTTAAAAACAAAATTATGTGGCATAGTATAATGTTACATGAACTGTATGGATTTACATTTTGAATTTTGTGTGTGAATCTTACCTCAAAAATATAAATCATATAGTTCATGTAACATTATACTATGCCACAAAATTTTGTTTTTAAACTTGTTTTGAAATAATTTTATGCACAAAATTCACCATTTTAAGCGTGTTTATATTGTACAATTCAGTGAATTTTAGTAATTTATAGTGTTGTGTCATCATCACACCTAATTATAGAACAATTTCCTTGCTCTACAAAGAAACTCTGTACCATTAAACAGTCAATCTCTGTTCCTTGCTCCTCCCAGCCCTTAAAAATGATTAACCTGCTCCTTGGATTTACTTGTTCTCTTTATTTCGTATAAATGGAATCATATATTATGCGGCCTTTTGTGTCTGATATCTTTCCCTTAGCTTTTAGGTACATACACAAAATAATTGAAAATAAATTTTTGAATAACAATTTGTGCACTAATGTTTATTAGCATACTTATTTGTAATATCCAAAAAGTGGAAACAACCCAGATGTACAAGTGACCAATGGATAAACAAAGTACGGAATAGTCATACAATAGAACATTATCAAGGCATAACAATAAATGAAGTACATGCCAAAGTGTGGATAAAACATAGAAATATTGTAAGTTGACTTGTGTTTTTAAAATTATCACACACAGGCATGCTCCAAGGCTTTATGTAGTAAGAAGACTTATGTGAAACTGGTGGAATTGTAGCTCTGAATGGGATCTTAAATATAATTTAATCCTGTAGTTTACTTGATTTTTGTGGGTGGGACAACTGAAATAAAAATAAAACTACATAAAATGTGTGTGTGCATTATGCATGTGTGTGTGTGTGTTTGTGTGTGTGTATCTTGAAGGGTAATCTAATAGCATGAATATGAAGTATACATTTGTGCAAAATAGTTAAGTTTTGTATGTATAGAAAACACATCTAAAGCATAATTGTTAAAAGTTTAAAATATAAGATATTACATTTAATTCTACTCAAAGGACTTATCCCATATGAGATTAACACAGGTGCAAAAATATACAATGCTATATTGAAAAAATACATGAATATTTACTTAATTTTAAAATTTATTTTTAGTCAAGAGAAACCAATAAAAAGCATTCAAATAGGAGAAGGAATTAATTTATCTCTCTTCACTGATGACCTGATTCTATACCTAGAAAACCCTGAGCACTATGACAAAAGGCTCCCAGAACTGAAAACCAACTTTAGTAAAATTTCAAGGTACAAAATCAATGTACCAAATTTAGTACTATTTCTATATACCAATAACATTCAGGCTCAGAGCCAAATCAAGAAAGTTATTCCATTTACAATAGTTTCACACACACACACACACACACACACACACACACACCCCTTCCCCTAGGAACACACCTAGCAAAGGAGGTGAAAGATCTCTACAAGTAGAACTACAAGACACTGCTAAGATAAATTATAGAGGACACAAACAAAGGAAACAGTAGATGTTGGTGTGGATGCGGCGATCAGGGAACATTTCTACACTGCTGGTGGGAATGTAAACTAGTAAAACCGCTATGGAAAACAGTGTGGAGATTCCTTAAGAACAAAAAGTTGAACTACCATTTGATCCAGCAATCCCACTACAGGGTATCTACCCAGAGGAAAAGAAGTCATTATTCGAAAAAGATACTTGCACATGCATGTTTACAGCAGCACAATTCACAATAGCACAATCATGGAACCAAACCAAATGCCCATCAATCAATGAGTAGATAAAGAAACTCTGGTATATATAAAAAATGGAATACTACTCAGTCATGAAAAGGAATGAACAGCATTTGCAATGACCTGGATGAGATTAGAGAGTATTATTCCAAATGCGATAACTCAGGAATGGAAAACCAAACATCATATGTTCTCACTGATATGTGGGAGCTAAGCTATGAGGATGCAAAGTCATAAAAATAATACAATGGACTTTGGGGACTTGGAGGGAGGAGTGGGAGGGGGTGAGGGATAAAAGACAGCAAATACGGTGCAGTGTATACTGTTTGAGTGATGGAGTGATGGGTGCACTAGGTTCTCATGAATCTCCACTAAATAATTTATTCATGTAACCAAATATCATCTGTACCCCAATAACTTATGGAAAAATAAAATTAAAAAATAAAATAAATGAAAAACAAACAAACAAAAAAAACCCATTCAATATCCATGGATTGGAAGAATCAATATTGTCAAGATGGCCTTTCTGCCCAAAGCAATCTACAGATTCAATGCTATTTCTATTAAACTACCAATATCATTTTTCACAGAATTAGAAAAAACTATTCTAAAGTTCATAGGAAGCAGAAAAGAGATTGGATAGTCAAAGCAACCTCATGCAAAATAAACAAGGCTGGAGGAATCACAGTAGCTGACTCAAACTACACTATAAGGCTAAAGTAACCAAAACAGCATGGTACTGGTACAAAAATGGACACGTAGACCAAGGGAATAGAATAGAGAATGAATAAATAAAGCCACACACTTATATCCATCTAATATTTGACTAAGTTGACAAAAATCAACTATGGAGAAAGAACTCCCAATTAAATAAGTGGTTCTGTGTAGCTGGCTAGCCACATGTGGAAGAAAGAAACTGGACACCTACCTCTCACCATATAAAATAATTAACTCAGGATGGATTAAAGACTTACATGTAAGACCTCAAGCTATAAAAATACTTGGAAGAAAATGTAGGAAATACTATTCTCGACATCACCCTTGACAAGTAATTTATTACTAAGTGCTCAAAGCAATTGCAATAAAAGCAAAAATTGACAAATGGGATCTAACTAAACTAAGCTTCTGCACTGCAACTAACTAAACTAAGCTTTTGCACTGTAAATAAAACTATCAACAGAGTGAGCAAACATCCAAACATCTCCCATACAGAATGGAGAAACTATTAGCAAACTATGCATCTCACAAAGGTTTAATATGCAGAATCTATAAGGAACTTAAACAACGCTGGCTGAATCACAGTAGCTGACTCAAACTATACTATAAGGCTAAAGTAACCAAAACAGCATGGTAAAATTAAAACTTTACCATTAAAAACTTGGCAAAGTATATGAACAGACATTTTTCAAAAGAAAACATACAAGCTATCAAAAAACTTATAAAAAATGCTCCACATCACTAATCATTAGAGAAATACAAATCAAAACCACAAGGAGACATCATCTCACATCAGTTGGAATGGCTATAATTGAAAAGTCAAAAAACAACAGATTCTGATAAGACTGAGGATGAAAGGGAACAGTTAGACACTGTTGGTGGGAACATAAATTATTTAAACTCTTGTGGAAGACAGTTTGGAGATTTCTTAAATAACTTGGAACTATTATTTGATTCAGCATTCCCATTACTGGGTATATATCCAAATCAAAATGAACCATACTACTAAATAGACATACACACTCATATGTTCATTGCAGCATTATTGACAATAATAAAGACATGGAATCAAATTAGGTGCCCATATATGGTGAATTGGAGAAAGAAAATATGGTACATATACACTATGAAATATTACACAGCCAGAAAAAAATGAAATCATGTTCTTTGCAGCAACATGGATGGAACTGGAGGCTTGTCCTAAGTGAATTAATGCAGGATCAGTAAACCAAATACCACATATTCTCACTTATAAATGAGAGCTCAACATTGGGAATACATGGACATAACAATGGCAACATAGACCACTGGGGACTATTAGAAGGGGGAGGGGGATAAGGGTTGAAAATCAACTAGGTACTATGCTCACTACCAGGGTTACAGGATCAATCGTGCTCAAACCTCAGCATCGTGCAATTTACCCATGTAACAAACCTGCACATGTACCCCTTGAATATAAATAATTTTTGAAAGTATTAAAAAACAGAACTGTGAAGAACATTGGATTAGGCAACCAGTCTCAGGGAACAGAACTGTCTTAATTAAGGAAACTTTCTAGTCTTAGACATTGTTCTTGGAGAAGGGAGTCGTACTAAGTCTTTTGTGACATTTGGAATTGCTGTGGGTTAGTGACTGCAATATGCTTTCCATTTCTACCTTTTTCTTTATTTGTTTGGAGTTGACATGTCTATTGTTATTCTGCCATTGTCTCACCATTTTATGTTGAGGATGGGTAAAGTATGCAACCTGTCTTCATAGGTCTATGGATCAAGAGGAGCTGTATCCAAGAGTCACATCCACATCCCAACCTGATGTACATCATAAGATCAGGGAGTTAGTGCCTGACACTGTGCTGGGATGAGACTATGGGGAGTCTTTGGAGGAGAGAGAATGTGCTTTTCATGTGGGAGAAGTGTGAATCATTGGGGCTAAAACAGGCTATAGTCGATTTTTACAATAATTTCTCCCAATTAATCATACCTCTTTTTGTACATGCACCTTTGTAATGTGACTTTATGTACTTCCGATCAAAAAAAGGGCGTCTATTTCCCCAAATTTTGTATGTAGACTGCTTTGTGACCTGCTTAGACCAACAGGACATGGCAAATAAGATAAGGCCTTGCGGTTATATTTATTATCCCGGAGCTCTGAACCAACGTAACTGAAAAATACTGGAAAAAAGACCACATAGAAAGAAAGGTCCAGCTGAGCACAGACACTAACCAACTCAGAAATTGAGTGCAGCTACATGATGGAGCCCAGGAGATAACAGAGAACTACCCAGCCAACCCCACAAAACAATAAGAAATATAAATCATTATTGCTTTAAGTCACTAAGTTTTGGAGACATACTGCGTAGCAATATGTAACTTTACAATATTATCCTAGGGTCTACTAAAGAATATAAACAAAAAGTAAGGATGATTTTTTTTTTAAAGTAACATACCTGTGCATCCCTGACTTTCTTTTCCTTCTGCTAATTAGGAGATGACAAGACCTGGAACAGACCCAGAGATAAAAGTAATGTTTTCAGAATGGAAGAACCAACCTGTCAACTCTGAACTGCTCACCTATTGACCAGTATATGAGGAAGAATAAACTTTGATGTTGTTGAAAACTTGTTAAGCTTTTGAGTTTGTGTGTTTTTCTGTTATAGTAGCTGGGTCTGTATCCTAACTAAAACAGATGGCAAGTCAAATTCTTAAATTTAATTAAAGGTGGTAAACTCATTAACTGCCACCTAAACTCAATTATCTAAAGCTTTTGATTCTTTTTTGATAAACTACAAAGAATACTGGTACATCAAGACAAATAAATTACTTGTAAGTTAAAAAAAGCTAAGAAATAAATAATTGCATGAAATAGAGTCTAAACTGAAAAAACTTGTTTTGCATACACATTTATATATTTATCATTTAAAAATACAAAAGAGATTACATGTATGTTAATATTTGTACAGAAAACGTCCAAAAAGCTACACAAAGAGCTGTTAACACTGATTACTTCTGGGGAGTTGAAAAGAGGTAGGAGTAAAGAGGGTGATTTTAATTTTACATCCCTCTGTACTGTGCTGTTTTTTCTTTTGTTATGAGAGTTATTTATTTCTACTTCTTCCCACTTTTATGGGTGTTACACAGCTCACTTTGGTTCACAAAGCAAGGTCAGCCACTCTGAGTTTGTGTGACTCCCTTAATTTATAGATTAAGAAATAGGTCAGAAAAGTGAATTAGCTTATTTAGGCACAGCCTCTAGCAGAAGCAGTTTGGGGAAATAAATCCTCTATACTCATACAGCACTTTTTATTACTCCACACCTGTTCAGTTACGTTGTTCATTCCTGTGAAATATAATCACAAAACTATTAGTTATCCCAAATGTTCCAAGGATGTTTCTGGAGTATACGACTCAGAAGAGCAATAGAAAGATTATCACAGTACAATATTTGTCTATTGCTGTAATCCTGGAAAAGGCAATGAAATTTCCAAGAATGCAAACAGATGCAAATGCATAAGCAGTTGGAACTAAAACATAAGCATGTGTTCAGAGTCCATGAATAGCCTCTTTTTTCCTCACTAGACATAGTTTAATGATGTGATCTTTTCAGCACTCAGAAGGGCAATGGCTGTTATTGCAACTTAATCCTTAGGTAACAACTCTTATTGAGGCCAGTTGGGACTTTGTCTAGTGTCTTATGTAGGGATTTCAGTGTTATGGAGTGGTTACGGGGGGGTCACCAAAGGGGCTGCAATAGAAGCCTAACAGACCTAGTACCTACCTGAATGGGTTGGCTACTTGGGATTTGTGTTGTGCAAATGCTCAATCTCTACAATATTAATAGTTTTCATAGGATCTAACATTTCAGAGACATAGATATCATTAAAATTTACAAAATCCAAAAGCCCTTTTTATACTCCCTTTAAGGTCCATAAAGGAGGGTTTTTGAAAAGCTATAGGTTTACTTGTTTTTGTTTGTTTTATATTTCAGAAGACATGTATTGTCTTTTCCAGATTTGGGATAGCAACTAAAAGGGAAGTTCACCCAGGTTTTCACTGATTTATCCTCTCAAAAGTTTTCAAAGCATGGTTCTCTGGACCATTAGCATCAGCATCACCTGGAGCTTATTAGAAATGCAAATTCTAAATCACAAAAATGGTAGTTGGGGCATAAAATCTGTGTTTTAACAAGACTTTCAGGTGATTTTGATGCATAATAAAATTTAGGAATTTTTATTATCATTTATAAATGATATTTTATTATATAACAGCTCTGGGCCAAACTATTAAACATTCTTCAAAGTATATTATCTCTTTCAATCCTTTAATGAGGGGTATTATTATTCAGCTTATTTAAGTTTGGCAGTTACTTAAGGCCAAACAACCCATCTCTAAACTATGATGTAGGTAACCCCCAATTTTTTTTTGTAATCTTCCTCCATCTGGCCCACCCACTTCCTTTCATTGCTGTCCAAACACTGCTTCCAGGTTCTTAATACCTATATTTGCATGTGATGGAGAGTCAATCACCCGGGTTCTAGTTTCATCTCACTGTGTGGCTTTGGGTAGTTCTTTTCCCTTTTCTGGGCTTCAGATTATTTACATGCTAATAATTAGGGAAATGCAAATAAAGACCACAGTGAGATATCATCTCTCTCCAGTTAAAATAGCTATTATCAAAAAGAGGAAAAATAACAAATGCTGACAGGGATGCAGAGAAAGGGAAATGCTCCTACACTGTTGGTGAGAAAGTAAAGTAGTACAGCCATTATAGAAAACAGCATGGAGCTTCTTCAAAAACTAAAAATAGAACTACCATGTGAGCCAACAATCCTGCTGCTGCATATATATATCCAAAGGAAAGGAAATTGGTATGTCAAAGAGATCTACTCTCCCATATTTAACACTATTCACAATAGTCAAGTTATTCATCAACCTAAATGTCCATCAATGGATGAAAGAATGAAGAAAATGTGGTATAAATACACAATGAAATACTATTCAGCTATTAAAAGAATAAAATCCTGTTTTTTGAAGCAATGTGGATGGAACTGGAGGTTATTATGTTAAGTAAAATAAGCCAGGCACAGAAAGACAAATACTGCCTGTTCTCACTCACATGTGAGAGCTAAAAAATTGGATCCCATGAAGGTAGAGAGCAGAATGGTGATTACCAGATGTTAGCAAGGGAAGGTGGTAGGGAGAGATGAAGAGAAGTTGGTTAACGGGCACAACAATAGTTAGACAGGAAAAATAAGTTTTAGTATTCGACCACAGAGTAGGGAATTATAGTTAGCAGTACTTTATTTTATGTTTCAAAATAGCTAGAAGAGAAGAATTGTGATGTTTCCAACACAAAGAAAATATAAATATATGACTTGGTGGATGTCCCAGTTAGCCTGGTTTGATCATTACAGATTGCATATGGTTATCAAAATATCTACATGTACCCTACAAATATGTACAACAATGATATATCAACATTTTTTTTTAATAATTGGAAGGATTGGGCTCATCTTTGATACTTCTATCAGCAGATTCCCATATCTACTCTTGAAAAGGCCTTAATAATCTTCATTTTCCTTTAAAGTATATTGAAGTTACTCCCTTCTTTGCCCAGGGCATCGGGGTTCTAATCCTGATCTCTATATGTAATTAAAACTTTCACCATGGAGAAAATTATTGAAGGCTTTAACTAGCAGCCAGGAAAAGTATTTTTATTGGGTAAAGGTCTATCATGGGGCCCTGTCCTACATTAGACATGAAGATGAGTTTAACAGAAGAAACATTGTGGCTTATAGACAGGTTGACTTCTTGGACAGATTCTTAGTGGAAAAAGACTATGACATCTGTTCATTCTCTAACCAACCACCAGTCTGTCAGGGACTCTGTGGGGAGCAATATTTACCTAGCTTTCTCAGGGCTAGTTAATTGGTACTTCAGTGTAATTTTTAAGTCATTGTGATGTCATTAAGACCATGTACTACATGTAGTAGAACAATAACCTTGAAATACGGTAGTCTGTGAATTCCCAACACTGTTATTTACTGGCTATGTGGTCCTGAGAATGGCAACTAAACTCTCTGGGCCTGTGTCCTCATTTTTAAAATAGAGTTAATAACACAGGCTTTGACTACATTCCAGAAAAGGCATGAAACAATGTATTTGAAAATGTCTGGAACATGGTAAGAGATCAATAAATATTTGTTGTTGAAGTCCACCTGGAGTGTCACCAGCAGTTATTCAAATTAACTACTATTGATTTTAGTGTTGCACACAGCACTTGGGATAAAGAACTGCAAACTTACTATCCTACTATTAGGGTAATTCCTTTAGATCTCCTGGAATTCTCTGGGAAAATGTAGTTAGCTCTGGTAGATAAAGCACTTGGAATCCTGATCAGGCAAAATCCACTGGAGGTAGTTTAATACATTATATCAGAAACACAACTTTCTGAGGGTGGGGCACAGGGAAGCTGCCTGCTTAAAAGGTGTAGATAGAGGAGGTTAGGGTGGCCCAAAGTTGTTGCCCTCATCACAGTGGTAGTCTACCAATAGAAGACTTCATTCTAGTCCCTTTAGATTAGAGATAAGTTAGAGTTAAGTTTAAATACAGACAGGAATATCACAAATACATTTTAAGAGAAGTGAAATTCTACAAATAATGTACTCTGAATTAAACTGGAAAAAATTAGCAAGTGCATATCCGGAAAATCCAAAAAATATTTGGGAATTAAACAAGACCCCTGACTGCTTTTGAACACTGAGTCAAAAAAGACATGATAAGAAATATTAAAATCTTTTGAAATAAATGAAAATGAAAATACAATATATAAAAAAAATTGTTAGATGTGGCTGAAGCAGTGTTTAAAGGGGAATTTATAGCATCAAAATACATACACTAAGAAAGGAATAAAGGTCTCAAATCAATGATGTACACAAAGTTATACTGTATTATAATGCAAACCTATTGGAGATGAATTGGTACAAAATAAAACTATTTTTCAAACTGAAGTAATGTATCAGCATTTTATTTTTTACCTGTATAAAAAGGAAGTCTTTATACACTATTTTGTTCAGCCAAGCAAGGAATGGTAATAGAGCAATTTTAAAATTATATCTATAATTTCTTTTTAAAATTGGTTATAATCACTTCTAAATATTCCAAATAAGTCACTATTTGCTCCAAGTGATTAATGGCACCATTGAAAAACAAGACATCACGAGGCCAAGAGTTCGAGACCAGCCTGACCAACATGGTGAAACCCCATCTCTAGTAAAAGTACAAAAATTAGCTGGACGTGGTGCCATGCACCTGTAATCCCAGCTACTCAGGAGGCTGAGAGGCAGGAGAATTGCTTGAACCCAGAGGCAGAGGTTGCAGTGAGCCGAGATCACGCCATTGCACTCCAGCCTGGGCGACAAAGGGAGACTCCGTCTAAAAAAAAAAGAAAAAGAAGACATGCTTGAAATACATAAATTTTTCTAATCTGAACAAACTAGATTAAACAGATAAGCTGTGCAAAGCAAAATTTGACCAACTTCAGAATGAAAACATGATAGAAAAAGAGCACCACAAATTCCATTTAAGAACATGTATCTACTACATTTTTTTTTTTTAAAAAGCCTTAATTGTACAATTGGCTTTCAATTATTTTTGTTGAGAGAGCATATCCAAGAATTATCAAAATATATTTAGTTTTTTGTTTGTTTGTTTGTTTGTTTTTTTGAGATGGAGTCTCGCTGTGTCCTCCAGGCTGGAGTGCAGTGGTGCGATCTCGGCTCACTGCAAGCTCCGCCTCCGGGGTTCACGCCATTCTCCGCCTCAGCCTCCTGAGCAGCCTCCTGTAGCTGGGACTACAGGCGCCCGCCACCGCGCCCGGCTAATTTTTTGTATTTTTAGTAGAGATGGGGTTTCACCGTGGTCTCGATCTCCTGACCCTGTGATCCGCCCGCCTCGGCCTCCCAAAGTGCTGGGATTACAGGCGTGAGCCACCGCACTCGGCCTATATTTAGTTTTTAAATCAAATCAGAGACATCCCACTTGCTGTCCCCAGGCAACACATGGTCAGGCACAGAAGGATATACATGTATGCATATGCATACCATTGTTCAATTTCCCTGCCAACATGCCGAAGAACTCGGGCTGATTATTGGAGGCTGTTGATAGTTCACATGCTAACTGACTTTTCCGACAAGTCTGGTTGAATATTGACAGTTCTGCTATTGTTCTAACTTGTGACTGTGAACAACTGTGGTTCTGTTTTTCCTCAGGACTGTGTTTGTTACTTACTACCCCTTGTTGCCAATGTATCTCAATTCATTTATTAATTTAGGAAGTATGTATTGAGTTTCTACTTTGTATCAATGAGTTTGGCCTTCAGCAAGTTTACAGCCCAGTCTAACAGGGAATGTTACCATGGAAATAAATCCTTAAAATATTGTGTGAAAAAAGTGATAGAGTATGCATAAGGTGCTTTCTTAGTGTAGAGGAGAGAATATTTAACTCTATCTAGGAGGTGGGAGGACCAAGAAGGTGTCCCAGAGAAAGTTGCACTTGATATGAGCCTAGAAGGATATCTTAGAATTTGGCTAGGTAAAGATGAGGATCCTTCACCTTTCAAATTCAGGGAGAGGAGAGAGTGTGTGCAAATGTACAAGGGAATGGATACACATGAGAGTACATCTTATTGGAGGAAAGGCTGGAAGCATAGAGTGCCTTGTAGAAGGGTGGGTGAGCAATGACTGGAGAAAATACTACTACTACTAACTACTACTTACTACTACTACTACTTACTATTAGAAACTACTACTAGTAGTAAGTAGTAGTAGTAGTTAGTAGTAGTAAGTAGTAGTAGTTAATATTTACTGAGCACTCACAAGTACCAGATGTAGATAAATGCTTTATTTACATTATTTAAACCTTGAAACAATACTATTACTATTATCCCAGTTGCACAGAGGTAGAAAATGAGAATTCGGGAGGCTGGACAACGTGCCCAAAGTTACTAAGCTGTCAGTTATGCCTGGGAACTAGATCATGAGAAAGCCTTATTGCCATGCTAAGTTGTTCAGGCTTTATCTTGAATGGGTCAAACTGTTATTGCGTTTTTTTTTTTTTTTTTTTTTCTTTTTTTCTTTCCCCTAAAGAAACAAATTGGGAGAAACAGACTAGAGGAATATCTCTGGAAGTTCTAAATAAGAACTCAGGAAAACATCCAAAATCAAATCCAAAAGGGACTACAAAAAGAATCTAGACATAAAGTTAATATGACAGAGCCTGAGGGAGAGTTGTTGATGGTTGCTTTAAATGGAAATGTGATAAGATTGGAGATGAGGAATTTGGTAAAAGAGAAAAGGGGAAGGGTTGAGGAAATAGCGTGGGGAACTAGGTAGCTAGTCATAGAGATTAGAAACAGGAAGAGGGACCCGAGCGCCCTGGCTCACGCCGATAATCCCAGCACTTTGGGAGGCCAAAGTGGGTGAATCTCCTGAGGTCAGGAGTTCAAGACAAGCATGGCTAACATGGCAAAACCCCGTCTCTACTAAAAATACAAAAATTAGTTGAGTGTGGTGGCGGACAACTATAATCTCAACTACTCAGGAGGCTGAGGCGGTAGAATCACTTGAACCCAGGAGGCAGAGGTTGCGGTGAGCCAAGACCTGGGCGACAAGAGCGAAACTCTGTCTCCTCCCCTCCCTGCCCCTAAAAAAGAGAAAGAAACAGGATGAGGAATAATGTTTCACTTGAGGTTAGGTGATTTTGTGGTATGCTTGGAGTCAGTAGACCTGGATTCAAGTTCTGATTCCATCAATTACTGCTGAGGTGACCTTGGACAAGTCATTTAATGTCAAATAATTTGAGTCTATATCCTTGTCTGTTAAGCGGGAAGACTCTTACCTCTACTAAGTTTAACTTGTACTGTTTTGTGTGTGTGTATTTAGCTATATAGAATTTTATTACACATATAGGTTTATATATTCAACAGTCAAGATACCGAACAGTTCCATCACCACAAAGATTCCTTGTGTTGCACTTTTGCAGTCATACCTACTTACCTCCCACCCACCCACCTCCATCCCCTAACAAACACTGATACCTTTGCTATCTCTACAACTTTGTCATTTCAAGAATGTTATATGAATTAAATCACATAGTTTGTGACATTTAAGGAAAGACTTTAAAAAAGCATAATTCTCTGTAGATTAAGTTATTGCATGTTTCAATAGTTTATACCTTTCTGTTGCAGAGTGGTACTTTATGGTGTTGGTGTATCACAATTTAACTATTCACCCACTGAAGGGCATATATTTGTTCTCATCTTTTGGCTTTACAAATAAAATGGCCATGAGCATAACCTATTATTTATCTGGAATAAATGTAGTTGCTGGGTCATATGATGAACACATGTGAATTTTAAAGTTAACGGAAAAACTGTTTTCCAGAATGGCTGTACTATTTTACATTCCTACCATCAGTGTATGAGTGATCTGGTTGCTCTGCATCCTTGCCAGTATTTGATGTTGTCACTATTTTTTATTTTAGCAACTCTTATAGGATAGGTGTAATTTTAATTTTATGTACATCATGGCTAATTACGTTGAACAAATTTCATGTGTTTGTCATCTTTCATCTGTATACCCTCTTTCATGAAGTATATTTTTATGTCTTTTGCTGATTTTTAATAGCATTTTTTTTCAGTTGACTTTTGTGGCTTCTTTATATATTCTAGATTCTAGTTCTTTGTCAGATATGTTGTTTGTAAATATTTCCCCAAGTCTATAACTTGTCTTAACACACGGACTTTCAAAGAGTAAAAGTTTTTAATTTTGAGATTTAATTTGTCAATTTTTCTTTTTTAAAAAAAAACAAAAAGTCCAAACAAAACAGGGTCTCACTCTGTCACCTAGGCTGGAGTGCAGTGGCATGATTGTGGCTCACTGTGACCCCGACTTCCCAGGCTCATGTAATCCTCCCACCTTAGCCTCCTGAGTAGCTGGGACTACAGACATGCACAGTTATGCCAGGCTAATTATAGTATTTTATTTTTTTGTGGAAACAGAATCTCACTAAGTTTCCCAGGCTCTCTTGAACTCCTGGGCTCAAGCAATCCTCCTGCCTCAGTGTCCCAAAGTGCTGGGATTACAGGCATGAGCCACTATGCACAGCTCAAGTTTTCTTTTCCTGTGTTGTGGTTTTGTTTCAACTCTAACTTTGTAAGAACTCATTGCCTACCTCTAGATTCTGAAAATTTGCCCTTATGAATTTTTTTCTAAAAGTTTTGTTGTTTTATGTGTTACGTTTAAATCTATGTTCCACTTCAAATTATCTTTTGTATAAGATGTGAAGATTTCCCCTGCCCCCATGGGTTTGAATCGCTGTAGCACCAATTCATTGGGTTTTGCATCTTCGTCAAAATTTAGTTGAGCATATTTGTGTGGGTCTGTCCCTGGATTCTCAATTCTGTTCATTGGCCCTATGTTTATTTCTCCAGCAATAGCACATTGTCTCAATTATTGTAAGTGAACAGTAACATTTAATACCAGGTAGAGTAATTTCTCCTACTTTTTTTGGTCAATGTTGTTTTTGCTATTATAGGGCTTGTGGCATTTCCTATACATTTTAGAATGGGCTTGCCTGTGTTTCTAAAACACCTTGCTGGGATTTTTATAGGAATTACATTAAACCTGTAGATTAATTTGGGAAGAATTGATATCTTTACTATGGTGAAACTTCCTATTCATGAACATGGTGTAACTCTGTTTATTTACATCTTCTTCAATTTATTTCATCAGCATTTTGAAATTTTCAGCATACAGATCTAGTACATGTTTTCTCAAGGCTATACCTAAGTACTTCATTTACTCTGGAGTAACTATAAATGGTCTTGTGTTTTTAATTTTAGTTTTCACATGTTCATTGTTAGTGTAAAGAAACATGATTGATATTTTCTGTTAGTCTTATATTCTGTGACCTTGCTGAACTCACTTATTAGTGCCAGAATTTTAAAATATATTACTTGGGATTTCCAATGCAAACAATTATATCTGAAAAAAGAGATAGTTTTCTTTTTCATTTTTATAGGGTTGAAAAAAAGTTTCTAAGTTTTTGAAATTTTAAATTTTTGTGGGTATGTAGTAGATGTATGTATGTATGGGCATGTGAATATTTTGACATGCCTGTATCATTATTTTGATATAGGCTGCAATGTGTAATGATCACATCAGGGTAAACGGGGTATCCATTGGTCAAGCATTTATCCTTTGTGTTATAAATGATCCAATTATACTCTTCGAGTTATTTTTAAACGTACAACTAAACTATTACTGACTATAATCATCATGTTGTGCTATCAAATACTGTGTCTTATTCATTCTTTCTATTTTGTACACATTTACCATCCCTGCTTCCCCTCCACAATCATCACTACACTTCCCAGTCTCTGGTAACCATCTTTCTACTCTCTATCTTCATGAGTTCAGTAGTTTGAATTTTTAGCTTCGCCAAATAAGTGAGAATATGTGAAGGTTTTCTTTCTGTGCCTGGGATATTTCACTTAACATAACCATCTCCAGTCCGATCCATGCTGTTGCAAATGGCAGTATCTCATTCTCTTTTATGACTGAAGAGTACTCCATTGAGTATATGTACCATATTTTCATTACCCATTTATCTGTTGATGGAAATTTAGGTTGCTTCCAAATCATGGCTATTGGGAAGAGTGTTGCAATAAACATGGAAGTGCAGATGTCTCTTCGATATACTGATTTCCTTTCTTTTGAGTATATACCTAACGGTAGGATTGCTGGTCATATTGTAGTGCTATTTTTAGTATTTTGAATAACCTCCAAACTTTTATTCATAGTGGTTTTTCTAATGTAAATTCCCACCAACAGTATACAAGGGTTCTCTTTTCTCCACATCCTCACCAGCATTTGTTATTACTTTTCTTTTGGGTAACAGCCATTTTAACTTTGGTAAGACGATATCTCATTGTAGTTTTGATTTGAATTTCTCTGATGATGAATGATGTTGAGCACCTTATCATATACCTGCTTGCCATTTGTATGTCTTCTTTTGAGAAATGTCTATTCAGCTCTTTGGCCCATTTTTAAATTGGATTATTAGATTTTTATTCCTACAGATTTGTTTGAGCTTCTTATATATTCTGACTATTAATCTCTTGTCAGATAAGTAGTTTTCAGATATTTTCTCCTGTTTTGGAGGTTGTCTCTTCACTTTGTTTATTGTTTCCTTTGCTGTGCAGAAGCTTTTTAACTTAATGTGATTGTATCTGTAAATTTTAGCATTTGTTGCCTGTGCTTGTGGTGTATGACTCAATAAATCTTTACCTAATCCAATGTCCTGGAGGTTTTTTTCCAATGTTTCTTGTTTTATTAAAAATATTGACAGTCTTTTTTTCAATTTTTTTATATGTTTGTATATCTACAAGTTATTGGGGAACAGGTGGTGTTTACTTATATGAGTAAGTTCTTAGGTTTTAAATACTTAGTAATAAATATGCCAGTATTATGCTGTTTTGGTTACTATAGCCCTGTAGTATAATTTTAAGTCTAATAATGTGATCTCTTCTGCTTTATTCTTTTTGCTCAGAATAGCTTTGGCTATTCTGGGGTGTTTTTTTGGTTCCATAAAAATTTATATATTTTTTATTTCCATAAAGAATATTGTTGGTATTTTGATAGAGATTGAAATGTATAAATTGTTTTGGAAAGCATATGCATTTTAACAATATTATTCTTCCAATGCATGAACGTTGAATACGTTTTCATTTTTTGTATCATCTTTTTTTGCATCAATATTTTATAGTTTTTATTATTTATAGAGCTCTTTCACTTCTGTGGTTAGTTAATTCCTAGGAACTTAATTGTATTTGTAGCTACTGTAAATGTGGTAATTTTCTTGATTTATTTTTCAGACTGCTCACTTTGCATACAGAAATGCTACTGACTTTTGTTTGTTGATTTTTGTCCTGCAATTTTACGGAATTTGTTAACGGATTCTGATTTTTTTTTTTTTTTTTTTGGTGGTATATTTTTGGTTTTCCAAATATAAGAACAAATTATTTGCAAAGGAAAATATTTTGACTTCTTTCTTTTCAGATAAGATGCCTGTCATTTCTTTCTCTTGTCTGATTACTTGAGCTAAGAAACTTCAAGTATTACGTTGAATAACAGCAGTGAAAGCAGGCATCTTTGTTGTGTTGCAGATCTTAGAGGAAAGGCTTTCAGTTTTTTCCCATTCAGTATAGTATTAGCTGTGGGTCTGTCGTATATAACTTTTGTTATGTTGTGACATGTTCCTTCTATACATAGTTATTTAATGGCGTCTATCATAAACCTATGTTGAATTTTATCAAATGCTTTTTCAGCATTGATTGAAATGATTGTATGGTTTTTGTTCTCCATTGTGTTGGTATAATGCATTACACTGAATGACTTGTGTCTGTTCAACCACCCTTGCCTTTCTGGGATAAATCCCACTTGGTCGTGATGAATGATCTTTCTAATGTGTTGTTGATTTTAATTTCCTGGCATTTTGTTGAGAATTTTTGCCACAATGTTCATTAGTTATATTGGCCAATAGTTTTTTTTTTTTTTTTTTTAATGTGTTCACGTGTGTGTCTTTTTCTGATTTTGGTATCAGGGTAATATTGGTGTCTTTGGATGAGTTTGGTAGTATTCCCTCTACCTCTATTTTTTAGAATAGTTTGAGTAGAATTGTTATTATGTAAATATTTGGTAGGATTCAGCAGTGAAGCCATCAGGTCCTTGGCTTTTCTTTGCTCAGAGAGTTTTTATTATGGCTTCCATCTTATTACTTGTTATTGATCTGTTCAAATTTTGGATTTCTTCATGGTTCAATCTTGTTAGGTTGTATGTGTCTAGGAATTTATCCAGTTCTAGGTTTTCCAATTTATTGGCATGTAGTTGCTCATAGTAGCCACTACATGGAAATTCTTAGTATCAGTTGTAATGTCTCCTTTTTTATCTCTGATTTTATTTATTTGTGTCTTCTCTCTCTCTCTCTCTTTTTTTTATTGTCTGGCTAATGGCTTGTCAGGTTTGTTAATCTTTCCAAAAAGACCAAACTCTTCCTTTTATTGATCTTTTGTATCATTTCCTTCATTTCAATTTTACGTATTTCTGCTTGATCTTTATTATTTTCTTCTATTAATTTGGATTTGCTTTGCTCTTGCTTTTCTGGTTCTTTAAGATACATCATTATGTTGTATATTTAAATGTTCTTTTTTTCTTTTTTGATGTAGGCACTTAGAGCTAAAAACTTTCCTCTTAGTACTGCTTTTCTGTATCGCATGGGTTTTGGTATTTTGTGTTTTTATTATCATTTGTTTCAGGAAATTTTTTAATTTCTTTCTTAATTTCTTTACTGACCCACTGGTTATTTACGTATATATTGATTGATTTCCATGTGATTGTATAGTTTCCAAAATTTGTCTTTGTATTGATATCTTGTTTTATTCCACTGTGGTCAGAGAAGATGCTTGATAACATTTACAATTTTTTGAAAGTTTTAAAACTAATTTTGTGAATTAATACACAGTGTTTTTGAGAATTTATCATAAGTTAAGAAAAATAATGTGTATTCTGCAGTCAGTGGATGAAATGTTCTCTAAATATCTGTTAGGTCCATTTAGTCTATAGTGCAGATGAAGTCTGATATTTGTTTGTAGATTTTCTATCTGGAAGATCTACCCAGTGCTGAAAGTGGGGTGTTGAAGTGTCCAGCTATTATTGTACTGCAGTGCGTCTCTCTCTTTTGCTCTAATAATATTTGCTTTATATATATCTAGATGCTCCAGTATTGGGTGCATATATGTTTACAATTATATTCTCTTGCTGAATTGACCCATTTATCATTATATAGTGACCTTTTTGTCTCCTCTTATAGTTTTTATCTTGCAACCTATTTTGCCTAATATAAGTATAGCTATCCCACCTCTTGTTTGGTTTCCGTTGACATAAAATATCTTTTTCCATCTCCTTGTTTTCATCTGTGTACATCTTTATAGATGCCATGTGTTTCTTGTAAGTAAAAGATCATTGGATCTTGCTTATCTTATCTATTCAGCCACTCTAAAACTTTTTATTGGAGAGTTTAGTCCATTTACTTTCAACATTATAAGGGATAAGTATGAACTTATTCCTGGATTTTTGTTGTCTTCTGTTCGTTTTGTGGTATTCTCTCCCTTACTGCTTCCCTTTAATAAAGGTGATCTCTGGTGGTATGATTTAATTTCTTGCTTTTCATTTTTTTGTGTATCTTTTATATATTTTTTGATTTGAGGTTACCATGAGGCTTGCAAATACTATCTTGTAATCTCTGATTTTAAACTGAAAACAACTTTGCAGTGATTGTATAAATGAACAAGGCAAAAGAAAACTAATAAAAGCTCTACACATTAAGTTTCTTCCTTGCTATTTGTTGTTTTTATTTATATCTTATTGTATTGTCATACTGTCTATGTCTTGAAACCTTGTTGTTATTATTTTTCATTGGTTCATTTTTTAGTTTTTTGACTTTCGATAAGAATAGTTTACCCACCTCAATTACAACCTTATAATATTCTGGTTTTTTTGTGATACTTAATATTATCAGTGAGTTTTATACTTTCAGATGATTTGTTGTTTCTCATTAACGTCTTTTTCTTTCATACTGAAAAACTCCCTGTAGCATTTGTTGTAGGAAAGGTCTGGTGTTTGTGAAATCCTTCACCTTTTGTTTGCCTGAGAACGTATTTCTCCGTCATGTTTGAAGAATGTTTTCACCAGATATACTTTTCTAGGGTAATAGCTTTTTTTTCCCCTTCAGCACTTTGTTTATCTCATGCCACTCTCTCCTTGCTTGTAAGATTTTCACTGAAAAGTTGGCTGTGAGATGTATTGGAGCTCCGTTGTGTTATTTATTTTCTCTTGCTTTTAGAATTCTTTCTTTATACTTGATCTTTGGGAACCTGATTGTTAAATGCCTTGAGGTAGTCTTCTTTGAGTTAAATCCACTTGGTGTTCTACAACTTTCTTGTACTTGAATATTGATACCTTTCCCTAGGTTTTGGAAGTTCACTGTGATTATCCCTTTGAATAATCTCTCTACTCCTAAGTCATTTTTTTACCTCCTCTTGGGTTTGCTTTGTCGAGGCCATTTTTTGTGGTTTGGATTTGCTTTGTCGAGGCCATTTTTTGTGGTTTGGGTTTGCTTTGTCGAAGCTATTTTAGATATTATAAGTGTCCTTTATTGTTTTTATTTGTTTTCTTTTATCTCCTCTGACTTTCTGTTTTTCAAATAGCTTGTCTTCAAACTCACCAACTGCTTCTTCTGCTTGATCAGTTCTGCTATTGAAGAAATCTGACACAGTCTTCAGTATGCCAATTGCATTTTTCAATGGCAGAATTTCTGCTTTATTATTTTTAATTATTTCAATCTTGCTGTTAAATTTATCTGCTATTATTCTTGAATTCCTTCTTGTTATCTTACATTTTTTGAGTTTCCTCAAAATTTCTATTTTGAATTCTCTGTCTGAGAGATCACATATCTCTCTTTTTCCAGGATTGGTCCTTGGTGCCTTATTTATTTCATTTGTTGATATCATGTTTTCCTGGATGGTCTTGATGCTTGTGAATTTTTGTCTGTGTGAGTATTGAAAAGTTAGGTATTTATTGTGATCTTCATACTCTAGGCTTATTTGTACCTGTCCTTCTTGGCAAGATTTTCCAGGTATTCAAAGGGACTTTTGTGTTGTGGTCTAAGCTGCACCTGCATTAGAGGGCATCCAAAGCTCAGGAACACTGTGATTCTTGCAAACTGCAGAGGTACCACCTTGTTGGTCTTGGATAGGCATATCAATGGGTCTCGCACAAGGTCCAGTGTAACCAGTACCTGGCTACCACCTATATTTGCTCAAGGCTCTAGGGCTCTATAATCAGCAGATGGTGAAGCCAGCCAGGCTTGTGCCCTTCCCTTTATGGCTGCAAGTTTCCCCAGGCCCTAGGCTGATCAGTGATGCTGTCTAGGAGCCAGAGGTTGAAGTCTAAAATTTTAGAAATCTACCTGTTGCCCTGTTCTATTGCAGTTAAGCTGGTGCTCAAATTATGAGAAAAAGTCATTTGTACTTTTTCCTCCTCCCTTTTTTGTCCCCTTTTAACAGGCAAAGAAACCTCTCCTCATGGCCACCACCACCACAGACCCATGGGGCTATTGCTGTGTTACTGCCAATATTCACTTAACACCAAGGGTTCTTCTTCAGTCAGCTTGTGGTGAATGTTACCAGCCTGGAACTCACCCTTCAGGACAGTGGGCTCCCTTCTGGCCCAGGATAGGTCCAGAAATGCCATCCAAGAGCCAAGACCTAGAATCAAGGACCCCAAGAGCCTACTTGGTGCTCTACCCTACTGTGGCAGAGCTGGTACCTGAAGCCAACATGTCCCAGTGTCTTACCAATGGCCCATAACTTACGACTTGTGTATTTCTAATGATTCTTCTGGGACCAAGGGCTTGTTAGTCAGCCAGTGATATATCTTGCCAGGATTGAGCCTTTCTCTTCAAGGTGGTGAGTTCCTTTCTGGCCCAGGGTGTGCCTAGAATTGTTGTTTGGCAGCTAGGGCCTGGACTCAGGGATTTATGACTCTGTCAGGTGCCCTATCCTACTGTTTCTGAGCTGGTATCCAAGGTGCAAGAAAAAGTTCTCTTTACTCTTTCCTCTCATCTCCTCAAGCAGAAGAAAGGAGTCACTTTTGTTGCTTCAAGCTGCACTGCCTGGTGTTGAGGGAGGTGTGGTTCAAGTACTTCCTTTGTTGCCCTGGCTGGTTTTCCATGTCCACTGGCTCTGAGCCCAGAACAGCAGTAGGAATTGCCCAGGAATTGCAGTCTTTGCAGCTCAGATGGACTTTCAAATATATTTAGGACCCCAGAACCCTTTAGCCCATGGTGGTAAGGCTTGCTGAATTTCAAGTTCTCACTGCTGGGATGCACAATTCCCCTCTGGTTGGGGTTGGTGTAAATGCTCCTTCTGAGTTCAAACATTGGCTGAGTTTAGCCTGTTTTTACTTTCTGCTGTGAACAGGGCCACACTGAGTTCAATGCAGGGTCTCACAGTTGCCACAATTTTCCTCCCCCAAGCACACAGATTTTCTTTGCCACATGGCCACTGGCAGGAGATGGGGATGGGGTACTGTCAGAAATTCAAGACTGTATTTTTTACCGTCTTCAGTGCCTCTTTCAGTGATATGGAGTTAAACCAGATGCTGTAATTGCTTACCTGATTTTTGGTTCTCATGAAGATTCTTTTAATGCAAAATTTGTGTAAATTGATGTTCCTGTAAGAGGGACAATTGGTCAAGGTGTCTATTCAGCTATCTTGCTCTGCCTTCCCAGTTTTATTTTTTCCCTTTCAATTCATATGCCTCATATTTGTTTGCCTTGCTCACTGCACTGGCTTTAACATTAGTATTATGTTATATAAGAGTGGTAAGACTGATGTTGTTGCCTGTTCCTTATATTATCAGAAAAACACTCAGCCTTTCACCATTAAGTATGGTGTTAGCTGTAGGTTTTTTTGTACATGTTCTTTATCAAGTTTAGGAAGTCTGCCTCTATTCCTAACTATCTGAGGGTTTTAAATCGTGAATGCATGTCACATATATAATTTATTTTTTTTCTAATAATCCTGTAAAAAGTATTTTTTAAAAAATTGGAGACTCAGGGTGGGATGCTGGGAGGGGATTGAGGTATAAAAAATTACTTAATGGGTACAATGTACATTATTTGGGTAGATGGTTACAGTAAAAGCCCAGACTAAACCACTAGGCAATATGTCCATGTTACAAAATGACCCTTGTACCCCTAAAATTTATACAAATAAAAAGCAGTATTAATTTTAATAGACCTTATTTAACCTAGTATATCAAAGTATTAGTATTTCATCACATAATCAATATAAAATTGTGATTAAATAAATACTTTACATCCTTTTTGCATCAAGTCTTAGAAATCTGGTGTTTATTTTACACTTATAGCACATCGCAATTTAGGCTAACAAGATGTAGTTAGTAGCTAGTGTGTTGGACAGAGCAGGTCTAAAGTGACAAAACCTGAGGAAAGAAACAGTTGAGCCTCCTCTCAGCCAAAAATCTTGAGTTGTCCTATTTTTTCTTTAATATTTATGAAGCTCCCATAATGAACAGGATAACAGTTAATCTGAGTATTGTGAATTCTCAATTCAAACCAGCAGTAATGTAATGTAACAATTTTATGCTCTATATTTAAAAACGTAGTTTTATGTGTAGATTGCTTTAGCTTGATAATGAGGAAATCAATGGATAGAGAATTATCCAATTTGGCCACCAGCATAGTTAGAGCCCCTGTATTAACCATATTAGAATATCCTAAAATCATAGGACATCAGTGGATTAGGACGGTGGTCAAAATGTAAAATTATAGTTCTCTCACCAAACAGCTGTGTAACCTTGGGTAAACCCCTTGACCTCCTTGGCCTCGGTTTACCTATCTGAAAAATAAAGGTTTTAAGTATCTTTTAGTTCTAAGATTGTAACAAAATTCTTTGATCCATGTGTTCTATCAACAAATATTTTAAAGAGCTCCATTATGTGCCAGGCACTGAACTTGAGATTGCAAACTTTATTCTTTACTCTTTGCTTTCTTAGAGCTTATAGTCTTTTGAGGGAGATGCAATTAAACAGCTAATTTCAAAAATAAGTTACAGTGATTAAAATGCCATAGAGGGAAAACTGAAGGTTATCTAGCTTACTTGGCAGGGAGAGGAGATCAGGAAAGGCTTCCCTGACATTTAAGCATGTTATTCAGTAGCTTTTGTCCAATTATTGAACTCTTTTATGATACAAACTAAAACATTAGCATAAATTTAAGCATATTCAGTAGTTAATTTCTAAATGCCCATAAGGTAAACACAGTATTCCAAGACGAAAGTCTTTTCTCCTTGTAGACAGAAACTATTCAATATTAATAATGATAATAAAATTATTTTGATGAAAACAAGAATATCTGTTATATGACTTTGAAAATATGGCATATACCAATTGTAAAAGGAATCGGGTTTGTTTAATCTGGAAATGTCTTGGGGTTTCTGTGAGGTAGGGGATAGGTAGCTTTATTCAGAGAGCTGAAGGATTGTCACAGGGAAGCAGTGACAATTTTGTTCTGTGTGGTCTCATGGAGAAAACTGCATCAAGAAAGATATCAGAAAAATCTAAGGAAAAATTTTTTAAATAGCCAGAGGGTCCACAGTCTGCGTAGAAGGGTTGTGAGTTGGGGAAGCTTAAAGTTCTAACAAATGAGGTAGACTTGATGACCTTCATAATTCCTTTCAACTTTGAAATTCCAGAAAATTCACCATTATATAGGGAGATGAAAAACTAAAGAAATCCATTGGATAGTTTTTCTGATTTTGGAAATGAAACACTGACAAAATGCAGACATTGAGTAGATAAACAACCTGGACGGTAGAATTTTAAAATTTAATAACTGAGAAAAAGGCTGGAAACTATCTAAAACCCAGGATATATGTGGCTGGAGATCAAAAGTATCAGGGATTTGAAAAATAAAAATAAAACAAGCAACCAGAGCATAACTACCTGGCCAAATCAAAGAGACTATTGCATGGAGAGAAGGCATCTTTTAAATACTTGAAAAATAGTCCAAATTCAGAGAACAGGGAAGTGCACAATTTGTAAGGCTCAGGGGAGAGGGTGGGTCAAAATTTCTAGGAACCTAGGATGGGAGTAGAAGTGGGAGTAGGGAGGCTTTCTGATGAAGCACAGAATTTAGTGATGTGGTTATGTGTTCCAGGATGGGAGAAATGAATGCTTGTCTCTGTCCTTTGTTTTATTATTTCAATTTTTTATCATATGCCTACCCCCAAATTCTGATGCTCTACACTCTAAGTATCTCTCTTTCTCTTTAAATAAAAAATAAATGTGTAAGTATATGTATGTATATGTGTATATATTTTATTTACTTTAAGACAATTTTGTTTTATTTTCTGAACTTAAAAATCAGAGGACCTGAAACTCTGCTCAGTTTTCAAAAAATTTGAGTTAGTAAAGATGGTTTTAACTTATGTGTTGACCTTTGAATAGTTTTTTCCCTATTTTGGGTCAGTAGCATTTGATGGAAAAAAAAAAACCTACTTATGATTTTAGTGCTACAACCATGCTGAGATTATGGTTGGTAGGGGTGGGAATAACAAAGGCAGATTATCAAGGGTTTCTATATTTCTGGCCGATCATAGTGGCAGCATGTATTTCTTCCAAGGTTCTTAAAATGAGAAGAAAGCCTAAGAATGCCATAAGAAATAATGAGCTCACGTTTTTTTTTTTTTTTTTTGTTCTTGTTGTGGTGTTTTTTCAGGGACATGGATGGAGTGGAGGCCATTATCCTTAGCAAACCAACACAGGAACAGAAAACCAAATACCACATGTTCTCACTTACAAGTGGGAGCTCAATGATGAGAAATCATGGACACATAGAGGGGAACAATGCACACTGGGGAGGTTTCAGAGGGTGGAGAGTGGGAGCAGAGAGAGAATCAGGAAAATATAACTAATGGGTAATAGGCTTAATACCTGGGTGATGAATAATCTGTACAACAAACTGCCATGACACAACTTTGCCTATGTAACAAACCTGCGCTTGTACCCCTGAACTTAAAATAAAAGTTTAAAAAACAAGGCATAATTATCTGCTTTTACATGACAGTAAGGTGAAAAGGTATTTGAAGGACACCAAGAAACCCATTACTTGGCTGGAATGAAAGGAGTGGATTGTCAAGAGATTACATATGGACCTGCTATATAGTCCTATTGAGGCTTCATTTTGAACCCAAACAGAGACATTCTTGAGTCTTTATTCCTATTCAACTCCTTCCTCAGTGATGCCCTAAATCTGAGTTCCTTCTTTATTTAAGGCTTTATATAAACTTTTATAATTAAGATTTGATGAAACCATTTTTAAAAGAATTTGAGTTATTACTAACAAATGTTTCCTATTAGTGGAATTTCTTACATATTATTCCCGTGAAATGCCAATGGCTGATATTGATAATTAAATTATGATTAGACATAGCTGTGTGATGTTCCCAAATTATTTGTCAAGTCTCTTGCTTGTATGCCTGCTATTTCACTGATAAATGGCTCACCCAGATGTTGAAAACTTGTAGTAGATTTGAGAATAAGTCCTTTCATTTGAGATTTTCCTGATAGACTTACCTTTTAGCAATGCATTCTTAGGTGAAAATTATGACCAACACTGCTACCTCCAGGCTTGGATATTTGTGGGCACTCAAGGTCATATGGAGGCTGTCCCACACCATCCAGCTGGTAGCCAGAGGAATGGGAGCTATTCTATCCTCTACAGCTGTTTAAGGGGGTAGATATTCAGATTTTTTTTGGAAGGCTTAAAGTATCAGCCCTGTTAAAGTGTGAGAGCATACTTCTCAGTAAGTATAAAATGGCCTAATACAAGAAACTTGGCACTATTGTACCTCAATTAAAACACAGAAAAACAATGTCTTCACAGCTACCTGTCAGTTAAGAGTGATGTATTCTACTTGCTTCAAAATTATTTTAAAAATATCACATTTGAATGATACTTTGGAAATTACAAAGTGTGTTTACTTTTTTGTTTGTTTCAGCTGATATTCTCAACAGCCTCTTGAGGGAGGTGTAACTTTCTTCATTTTACAAATGAAGAAATAGGCTTGGAAAGGCTAAGGGACTTTCTTGAGATTTCACAGCTGTGAAAATGCAAAGCTGGAACTCATTAAAACCTGCATTTACTGCCTCCAAATCTAATGTTCTTTTTCTGGTATTGCACTTCCTATCACTTGATGGCCAAGAAACTGTGAAACTGAAATAGATCACATAATAAATAAATGGCAGAACTGGGACACTGAAAAAGTTCAAACCTTGAACACTCTCCACTCCCTCACAATTATTTCCCTTAGTATTTGAATCCAACACACATATGTTATTTGTCTGCCTGAAACTTCAGTGAGTTTCAGGCAGACAAATAAACTCTCACTGCATTTAAAAAAATCTCAATTGCCTTCCTTGTATAAATTCCTCCCTCATAACTGAGGGATATGCCACGTACTCAATGTAGAGTACTATGACCCCTACTTGTCTTGCTTTGAGTTCCCGGGAAAACAGATCCTGAGATAAGGACTTGAGAGTCAGTTGTTTGTTAGGGAGGTGAGCCTAAGAAGCAAAAATAAGGCAACAGGGAGCATGAGATAGAAAGAAATGCCAGTATTAGGAAAGCATTATTGAAGTTCTTTATGGAGGAAATAGGGGTAGTTTAGGATTGTCCACAGTGGTTTTAACTCACTTAAACTTCTTTGAGTATGCTTGAGAGGGCTGTGAGACCTTAGTTCAGGCCCTAAAACAGAAAATAGAAGCACACTCTACATAATATCTGAAGATATGGATCCTGTTTTTTTCTTAGTTTTGCAAGTCTTCTTGCTAATGTATCAACTCTCACTCCCATCACCAAAAATCAGGAAGGCAAGCAGGCAGGCAAACAAACAAAATGACTAGAATAACTGCTCATCTGTTTATCTAACAACAAACCTTGACAAGAATTGGAGAAGTGATGTTGCTTGTTTGAGATTATTGTGGAAAAACTGGGAAAACATTGGGGTATTCAAGAGCTAGGACTAGTACAAAGTTATTGAAACTTGAAGATGATAACTATTATTTACTGAGAATTTACTATGTGCCTGTCATTATACTTAGTTCTTTACATGCATCACCTTGTTTAATTGTCACAACTCTATGTTCTTTCTTTCTTTTTTTTTTTTTATTGTACTTTAAGTTCTTGGATACATGCGCAGAATGTGCAGGTTTGTTACATTCATATACACGTGCCATGGTGATTTGCTGCATCCATCAACCCGTCATCTACATTAGGTATTTCTCCTAATGCTATCCCTCCCTTAACTCCCCACCCCCTGACAGGCCCCAGTGTGTGATGTTTCCCTCCCTGTGCCCAGGTGTTCTCATTGTTCAACTCCTGCTTCTGAGTGAGAACATGTGGTGTTTGGTTTTCTGTTCTTTTTTTGTTAGTTTGCTGAGAATGATGGTTTCTGGCTTCAACCATGTCACTGCAAAGGACATGAACTCATCCTTTTAATATGGCTTCATACTATTACATGATAGATGTGCCACATTTTCTAATTATTGATGGGCATTTGAGTTGGTTCCAGGTCTTTGCTATTGTGAATAGTGCTGCAATAAGCATACATGTGCATGTGCCTTTATAGTAGAATGATTTATAATCCTTTGGGCATATACCCAGTAATGAGATTGCTGGGTCAAATGATATTTCTGGTTCTAGATCCTTGAGTAATCGCCACGCTGTCTTGCACAATGGTTGAACTAATTTACACTCCAACCAATAGTGTAAAAGTGTTCCTATTTCTTCACATCCTCACCAGCATCTGTGTTTCCTGACTTTTTAATGATTGCCATTCTAACGGGCATGAGATGGTATCTCATGTTGGTTTTGATTTGCATTTCTTTAATTACCAGTGATGATGAGCTTTTTTTTTTCATATATTTGCTGCCTGCATAAATGTCTTCTTTTGATAAGTGTCTGTTCATATTCTTAGCCCACTTTTTGATAGGGTTGTGTGTTTTCTTCTTGAAAACTTGTTTAAGTTCTTTGTATATTCTGGATATTAGCCCTTTGTCAGATGGATAGATTGCAAAAATTTTCTCCCATTCTGTAGGTTGCCTGTTCCCTCTGATGATAGCTCTTTTGCCATGCAGAAGCTCTTTAGTTTATATCATTTGCTCACTTTTTGATAGGTTGTTTGTTTTTTTCTTATAAATTTTTTTTAAGTCCCTTGCAGATTCTGGATATTAGTCCTTGGCCAGATGAATAGATTGCAAAATTTTTCTCCCATTCTGTAGGTTGCCTGTTCACTCTGATGATAGTTTCTTTTGCTGTGCAGAAGCTCTTTAGTTTAATTAGATCCCATTTGTCTATTTTGGCTTTTGTTGCCATTGATTTTGGTGTCTTAGTCGTGAAGTCTTTGCCCGTACCTATGTCCTGAGTGGTATTTCCTAGGTTTTCTTCTAGAGTTTTTATGATTTTAGGTCTTACATTTAAGTCTTTAATCCACCTGAGTTAATTTATGTATAAGGTGTAAGAAAGGAGTCCAGTTTCAGTTTTCCGCCTATGACTAGCCAGTTCTCCAAACACCATTTATTACATAGGGAATTATTACCCCATTGCTTGTTTTTGTCAGATTTGTCAAAGATCAGATGGTTGTAGATGTGTGGCATTACTTCTGAGGCCTCTATTCTGTTCCATTGGTCTATATATCTGTTTTGGTACCAGTACAATGCTGTTTTGTTTACTGTACTCTTGCAGCATAGTTTGAAATCAGGTAGCCTGATGCCTCCAGCTTTGTTCTTTTGGCTTAGGATTGTCTGGGGTGTGGGCACTTTTTGGTCCCATATGAAGTTTAAAATAGTTTTTTTCTGATGCTGTGAAGAAAGTCAGTGGTAGCTTGCTGGGGATAGCATTGAATGTATACATTACTTTGGGCAGTACAGCCATTTCACAATACTGATTCTTCCTATCAATGAACATGGAATGTTTTTCCATTTGTTTGTGTCCTCTCTTATTTCCTTGAGCAGTGGTTTGTAGTTCTCCTTGAAGAGTTCCTTCACATCCCTTGTAAGTTGTACTCCTAGGTATTTTATTATTTTTGTAGCAATTATGAATGGGAGTTCACTCATGATTTGTCTGTTTGCTGATTATTGGTGTATAGGAATGCTTTTGATTTTTGCACATTGATTTTGTATTCTGCGACTTTGCTGAAGTTGCTTAGCAGCTAAAGAAGATTTTGGGCTGAGATGATGGGGTTTTCTTCTTTTTTTTTTTTGTAGTTAGCTATTTAATGAGGTTCTTAAGACATTTAGAACACCAATTTGTGAGGATAAATTCCATTCGTCAGGGCAAAAACAGATCGCAGATAGCCCTGGAGCTGAGGAATAGCTTTGATTTTTGGTAGAATTTGTGAGTCCACAGCTTTCTGATCAATCTTGCACTGCTGTGTAATCTCGTATTTCTCTTTCTCTGTGTCGAAGATCTCACCTTCCTGGTGTCTGGGCTTCCGCAACTTCTTCTTCTTGAAGTAAGCATCAGTAAGATGTTTTGGGATTTTGACATTGCTGATACCGATTTTGGTTGAGGTGGCAATGACAAATTTCTGGTGTGTTCTTCGTAGAGGAACTCGATTGAGGACCAGAGGTCCAGTCACAAGTAACAAGCCACTAGCCAGCTGCTTCAAGAAAACCACCCTCTTGCCCCTGTGGTGTCCAGTGGGGATGATCAGAATGGTCCCGGGGTAATGCTGGCTTGCAGTTTTCTCACGTGCTGACTGAAGGGTTTTTTGCCCTGGCTCAACAGCTTTCGAGGCACATCTTCAGTAGGATAGTATCTAGGCATTTTGCGAAGTTTAACCACCCGGGTACCGCCGTTCTTGTCACCACCAACTGGTTTTGTAAGAGTTGCAAGAACCTTCTCCTTCTTTTTCTTTTCAACCTTGGATTTAGCGGCTGAGTACTTCCTCTTGTACATGGCCTTTCTGGAATACATGGCAGATCGGGAATACCTGCCAATTCCTCTGACAAGGACAGGGTTGTGGCTGCAATGGGGTTTCCCCTTCTTGGGCTTCTTAGCCTTGAGGTTACCCTTTTTCATCTTGCCACCAGCATCAGCCTTCTTGGCTTCGGGTTTCTTCTCTTTAGTATCTGGCTTCTCAACTTTTTCACCCGCCATCTTGCAAGATGGGAAAGAGAACTAACTCGATGATGGGGTTTTCTAAATATACAATCATGTCATCTGCAAATGGAGACAATTTGACTTCCTGTCTTTCTATCTGAATACCCTTTATTTCTTTCTCTTGCCTTATTACCCTGGTCAGAACTTCCAATACTATGTTGAATATAAGTGGTGAGAAAGGGCATCCTTGTCTTGTGCCAGTTTCCAAAGGGAATGCTTCCAGATTTTGACCATTCACTATGATATTTTCTGTGGGTTTGCTATAAATAGCTCTTATTATTTTAAGATATGTTGCATCAATACCTACATTATTGAGAGTTTTTAGCATGAAGCGATGTTGAATTTTATCGAAGGTGTTTTCTGCATCTATTGAGATAATCATGTGGTTTTTGTCATTGGTTCTGTTTATGTGATGGATTACATTTATTCATTTGCATTTGTTGAACCAGCCTTGCATCCCAGGGATGAAGCCGACTTGATCGTGGTGGATAAGCTTTTTGATGTGCTGCTGAGTTTGGTTTGCAAGTATTTTACTGAGGATTTTTGCATCAATGTTCATCAGGGATATTGGCTTGAAATTTGTTTTGTTGTTGTGTCTCTGCCAGGTTTTGTTATCAGTAGGATGCTGGTCTCATAAAATGAGTTAGGGAGGAATTCCTCTTTCTCTGCTGATTGAGGTAGTTTCAGAAGGAATGATACCACCTCCTCTTTGTACCTCTGGTAGAATTCAGCTTTGAATCCATCTGGTCCTGGGCTTTTCTCGGTTATTAGGCTATTAATCACTGCCTCAGTTTCAGAGCTTGTTATTGTTCTCTTCAGGAATTTGACTTCTTCCTGGTTTAGTCTTGGGTGGGTCTATGTGTCCATGAATTTATCCATTTCTTTTAGATTTTCTAGTTTATTTGTGTAGAGGTGTGTATAGTATTCTCTGATTGTAGTTTGTAGTTGTGTGGGATCAAGGGTTAGTTCTCCTTTAACATTTTTAATTTTTTCTACTTGATTTCTCTCTCTTTTCTTCTTTATTAGTCTGGCTAATGGTTTATTTTGTTAATCTTTTCAAAAAACTGGCTCCTGGGTTCATTGATTTTTTTGAAGGGTTTTTCGTGTCTCCATCTCCTTCAGTTCTGCTCCGATCTTAGTTATATCTTGTCTTCTGCTAGCTTTTAAATTTGTTTGTTCTGGCTTCTCTAGTTATTTTAATTGTGATGTTAGGGTTTCAATTTTAGATCTTCCCCATTTTCTCCTGTGGGCACTTAGTGCTATAAATATCCCTGTAAACACTGTTTTAGCTGTGTCCCAGAGATTGTGATAGGGTGTGTGTTTGTTCTCATTGGTTTAAAAGAAGTGATTTATTTTTGCCTTATTTTCATTATTTACCCAGTAGTCATTCAAGAGCAGGTTGTTCATTTCCATGTAGTTTTGCTGTTTTGAATGAGTTTCTTAAACCTAAGTTCTAAATATATTGCAGTGTGGTCTGAAAGACTGTTTGTTATGATTTCTGTTCTTTTGCATTTGCTGAGGAGTGCTTTACCTCCGATTCATGTGGTCAGTTTTAGAGTAAGTGCGATATGGTACTGAGAAGAATGCATATTTTGTTGATTTGGGGTGGAGAGTTCTGTAGATGTCTACTATTCTGCTTGGTCCAGAGCTGAGTTCAAATCCTGAATATCCTTGTTTATTTTCTGTCTTGTTGATCTATTATTAACTAGTGGGGTGTTTACATCTCCCACGAGTATTGTGTGGGAGTCTAAGTCTCCTTGTAGGCCTCTAAGAACTTGCTTTATGAACTTGGGTGTTCCTGTATTGGGTGCATATGTATTTAGGATAGTTAGCTCTTCTTGTTGCATTGATGTCTAGGACTTCTTATTTGTGTTTCATAGAAAATGAACCTGAGACTCAAGAAAATTAAGTAGGTTTTTAAAAATACACATCTGGTAAATGGTTGAACTTGGATGAATGCCATCAAATGCATTATCAATGCTATGATTTTCCTCAAGCCTTTTCCGCCACAATTATTCAGATACATTTCACATACCATAAAATGCACTCTAAATTTAAAGTATACAGTTCAATGGCTTATAGAATATTAAAAGAATTATGTGCAATCATACCTTTATATTATTTTAGAAAATTGTCAGCATCTCTAAAATAAATTTCATACTGACATGGTTTGGCTTTGTGTCCTCACCCAAATCTCTCTTGAATTATAATCCCATAATCTCCACCTTTGGTGGGAGGGACCTGGTGGGAGGTAATTGAATCATTGCAGTGGCTTCCCCTATGCTATTCTCATGATAGTGAGGAAATTCTCGTGAGATTTAATGGTTTCATAAGGGGCTTTCCCATTTGTTTGGCTCTCATTCTTCTCCTTTCTGCTTTCACATGAGGAAGGACATGTTTGTTTCCCATTTCATCATGATTGTAAGTTTCCTGCTGCCTCTCCAGCAATGCTGAACTGTGAGTCAATTAAACCTCTTTCCTTTATAAATTACCAAGTCTCGGCATGTCTTTATTAGTGGTGTGAAAACAGACTAATAAAGTAAATTTGTACTAAGAGAGTGGCATGCTGCTATATGAATATTCAAAAATGTGAAAATAACTTTGGAACTGTGTAACAGGCAGAGGTTGGAACAGTTTAGAGGACTCAGAAGAAGACAGGAAACTGTGGGAAAGTTTGGAACTTCCTGGAGACTTATCAAATGGCTTTAACCAAAATCTGATAGTGATATGGACAATGAAGTCTAGGCTGAAATAGTCTCAGATGGAGATGAGAAACTTGTTGGAAACTAGAATAAAGATCACTCTTGTTATGCAGAGACTGGTGGCATTTTGCCCCTGCTCTAGAGATCTGTGAAACTTTAAACTTAAGAGAGAAGATTTAGGGTATCTAGCAGAAGAAATTTCTAAGTGGCAAAGCATTCAAGAGGAAGCAGAGTATGAAAGTTTGGAAAATTTGAAGCCTGATGATGAAATATAAAAGGAAGCTCCTTTTCTGGGGAGAATTTAAACCAGCTAAAGAACTTTGCATAAGTAATGAAGAGTTGAAGGTTAATAACCAAGACAATGATGAAAATGTCTCCTGGGAGTGTCAGAGGCTTTTGCTGCAGACCCTCCTGTTATAGTTCTAGAGGCCTAGGGGGGAAAATGGTTTCATGGACTGGATCCAGGGATGCCCTGCTGTGTTCAGCCTTAGGACTTGATGCCCTGTATCCCAGCTCTTCCAGCTCAGGCTGTTACTTCAGAGGGTGCAAGCCCCGAGCCTTGGCAGCTTCCACTTGGTTTTGGGCCTGCAGCTATACAGAAGTCAAAAACTGAGCTCTGGTAACCTCTACCTAATTTTTAGAGGACGTATGGAAAGACCTGGATGTCCAGACAGAAGTTTGCTGCCAAGGTGGAGCCCTCATGGAGAACCTCTGTTAGGCCAGTGAGAAAAAGAAATCTGAGATTGGAGCCCCCACACAGAGTCTTCTGTGGGGCACTGCCTAGTGGAGTTGGAGTTGTGAGAAGAGGGCCACCATCCTGCAGACCACAGAATGGTAGATTCACCAACAACTTGCACCATGTGCCTGGAAAAGCCTCAGACACTCAACGCCAGCTCATGAAAACAGCCAAGAGGCGGGGCTGTACTCAACAAAGCCACAAGGGTGGAGCTGCCCAAGGCCATGGGAGCCTCCCTTTGGCATCAGCGTGCCCTTGATGTGAGACATAGAGTCAAAGGACATCATTTAAAAACTTTAAGTTTTAATGACTGCCCCATTGGATTTTGGACTTGCATGGGACCTGTAACCCCTTTGTTTTGGTCAATTTCTCCCATTTGCAGTGGTATTTTTACCCAATGCCTGTACCCCTACTGTATGTAAGAAGTAACAAACTTGCTTTTGATTTTGCAGTCTTATAGGTGGAAGGGTTTTTTCTTGTCTCAGATGAGAATTTGGACTTACTTAGACTTTCAGGTTTATGCTGGAATGAGTTGAGATTTTGAGGGACTGTTGGAAAGGCATGGTGGTTTGAAATGTGAAAGCATGAACTTTGGGAGTGGCAGGGGTGGAATGATATGGTTTGGCTTTGTATTTCCACCCAAACCTCATCTTGAATTGTAATCCCATAATCCCCACGTGTGGTGGGAGACCTGGTGGGAGGTAATTGAATTTTGAGGTGGTTTTCCCCATGCTATTCTCATGATTGTAAGTTCTCATGAGAACTTATGGTTTAATAAGGGGCTATCCCCTTTATTCAGCTCTCATTTTTCTCCTTGCTGGCACTGTGTGAAGGACATGTTTGCTTCTCTTTCTGCCATGATTGTAAGTTTCCTGAGGCCTCCTCAGCCATGCTGAACTCTGAGTCAATTAAACTTCTTTATAAATTACCCAGTCTCAGGTATGACTTTAGTAGCAGTGTGAGAATAGAATAATATTCATACAGTCATTAGCAGTTATTGATTTCCACTACATCTCTGCTTAACCTGCTTTGCAATCACTAGTTTATTTTAATATCTTCATGTATGTGATTGTTTTGGACATTTATCATCAATGAAACAATACAGTTTTTGGTCTCTTGTGACTGACTTCTTTCACTTTTAATGTTTTGAAAGTTTATTCATATTGTAGCATGTATCAGTACTTTATTTCTTTATAAGACTGAATAATTTACATTTATGTGTGGGAACAAGAATAATGCATTTCTCTTTTTTAAATTTAATTTTATTTTAGAGAGGGATGTGCATGTGCAAATTTGTCACATTGGTATATTACACCCAGATAGTGAGCATAGTATGTAATAAATAGTTTTTCAACCCACTCTCCTCTTCCTCTCCCAATACTGTAGTGGTCCCCAGTATCTATTGTTGCCATTGTTATGTCTATGAATACCCAATGTATAGCACACATTTATAAGTGAGAGCGTGCAATATTTGGTTTTCTGTTCCTTCATTAATTTGTTTAGGATAATGTCCTCCAGCTGCATCCATGTTGCTGAAGAGGACCTGATCTCATTTTTTAAAATGATTGTATAGTATTTCATGGTGTGCATGTTCCACATTTCCCTTATTCAATCCACCATTGATGAGCACCTAGGTTTATTCCTTGTTTTTGCTATTGTTAGTAGTACAGTGTTAAATATATAAGGGTATGTGTCTTTTTGGTATAATAATCTATTTTGCGGGTGGGTGGGAAGAGGGCATATACCCAGTAATGAGACTGTGGGTCCAGTAGTAACTCTCCTTTAAATTTTTTAAGAAATCTACAAACTCCTTTTCAGAATGGCTGAACTAATTTACATTCTGGCAACAGTGTATAAACATACCATTTTCTCCACAGCCTTACCAGCATCTGTTGTTTTTGACTTTTTTTTTTTTTTTTTTTTTTTGAGACGGAGTCTCGCTCTGTCGCCCAGGCTGGAGTGCAGTGGCCAGATCTCAGCTCACTGCAAGCTCCGCCTCCCGGGTTTACGCCATTCTCTCGCCTCAGCCTCCGAGTAGCTGGGACTACAGGCGCCCGCCATCTCGCCCGGCTAATTTTTTGTATTTTTAGTAGAGACGGGGTTTCACCATGTTAGCCAGGATGGTCTCGATCTCCTGACCTCGTGATCTGCCCATCTCGGCCTCCCAAAGTGCTGGGATTACAGGCTTGAGCCACCGCGCCCGGCCGTTTTTTTGACTTTTTAATAAAAGCCTTTCTAAAGAGTATAAAATTTTAACAAAACACCATTCTGACTGGTGTCTCATTGTGTTTTTTGTTTTTATTTTTGTTTGTTTTTGTTTTTTTTTAATGGAGTCTCGCTCTGTCATCCGGACTGGAGACCAGTGGCATTATCTCAGCTCAGTGCAACCTCTGTTTCTCAGGTTCAAGCTATTCTTCTGCCTCAGCCTCCCAAGTAGATGGGATTACAAGTGCCCACCACCACAAACGGTTAATTTTTATATTTTTAGTAGAGATGGGGTTTCACCATCTTGGCCAGGTTGGTCTTGAGCACTGACCTCGTGATCCACCTGTCTCGGCCTCCCAAAGTGCTGGTATTACAGGTGTGAACCACTGTGCCCAGCCTCATCATGGTTTTAATTTACATTTATCTAGTGATAAGTGATAATGGGGATTTTTTGCATGCTTTTGGCCACTTGTGTGTTTTTTTTTAAGAAGTGTCTGTTCATGTTCTTAACGCATTTTTAATGGAGTTATTTGTTTTTTTGCTTGTTGATGTGTGAAGTTTCTTATAGATTCTGGGTAGTAGACGTTTTACAGATCCACAGTTTGTGAATATTTTTTCAGGAATAAAGTCTACACAATCATAGTGGATTTGCTTTTGATATGCTGCTGGATTAGGTTTGCTAATACTTCGTTGAGGATTTTTCCATCTATGTTCATCAGGGACATTGTCCTAAAGTTCTTTTTTTGGTTGTGTCTTTGCCTGGTCTTAGTGTTAGACTGATACTGGCTTCATGGAATGAGTTAGGGAGGAGTCTCCTCAATTTTTTGAAATAGTTTCAGTAGGATTGGTACTAGTTTTTCTTTATACTTCTGGTAGAATCAGCTGTAAATTCATCTAGGGCTTTCTTTTTTTAATTGGTGGGTTTTTTTAATAACTAAATCAATTTCCGAGTTGGATATTGATAAAGTTAGGGTTTCAATGTCTTTCTAATTCAGTCTTGGGAGATTGTGTGATTCCATAAATTTATTCATTTCCTCTAGATTTTCTAATTTGTGTGCATAGAGTTGTTTATAGTATGCTCTGAGGATCTTTTCTGTTTCTCTGGGTTCAGCTGTAATGTCATCTTTGTCATTTCTAATTGCACATTTTTGGATCTTCTCTTTTTTTCTTTGTTAGTCTAGCTAGCCGTCTATTAATTATTTAAAGAACCAACTTTTGGTTTCGTTGCCTTTTAAATGAATTTTTGCATCTCAGTTTCATTCAGTTCTTCTCTAATTTTAGTTATTTCTTTTATTCTGGTAAATTTTGAGTTGTTCTTTTTATTCTACTTCCTTTAGGTGCAATGTTAGATTATCAGTTTGAGATCTTTTCAACTTCTTGTTGAAGGTGGTTAGTGCTATAAACTTTTCTCTTAATACTGCTTTAGCTGCATCTCAGAGATTTTGGTACATTGTGTCCCTATTCTCATTAATTTCAATGTATTTTTAATTTCTGCCTTAATTTCAACGTTCACCTAGGAGTTATTCAGGAGAAAGTTGCTTGATTTCCATGAAATTTTGTAGTTTTGAGACATCTGTATATTCATTTTTATTTTTATTGCACTGTGGCCTGAGAGTATGCTTGGTATAATTTCAATCAATTTTTCAAATTTATTGAGACTCGCTTTATGATTAAGTTTGTGATTTATCTTAGAATATGTTTTGTGTGCAGATGAGAAGAATGTATATATTCTGATTATTTTGTGGAGAATTCCACAGGTGCTTGTCAGGTCTGATTGGTAAAGTGTTGAGTTTAATTTCAGAGTTTATTTATTAATTTTCTGCCTCAATGATATGTCTAACGTGCTGTTGATGTTTCCCACTATTGTGATGTGGTTGCCTATTTTTGTTTGTAGGATAAGAAGAGTTTGCTTTGTGAATCAGGATGTCCCAATGTTGGATACATATATATTTAGTATAGTTATGTCTTCTTGTTGGATTGTATCCTTTGTCACTATGTAATGCCCTTATTCGTCTGTCTTATTAGCTTAAAATCTGTTTTATGTGATATAAGAATAGCAACTCCTGCTTTTTTATGCCGTTTGTATGGTAGATCTTACTTCATCTCTTTTCTTTGGTCCTATTGGTGTCCTTACATATGAAATGTGTCTCAGGGAGATAACAGATAATTTGGTCTTGTCTTTTTATTCAGCTGTCACTCTGTGTTTTTTTTAAGTGAGGCATTTAGCTTGTTTACATTCAAGGTTAGTATTGATATGTGCAATTTTGATCCTGTCATTGTGTTGTTAGCTGGTTATTACCATATCCTCAAATATATTTAATGTATTTTCCGAGTTGTTTATTCTCTCTCCTTATCTCCCAAGAATGCCAACAATTCAAAGGGTTGGTCTCTACATAATCCCGTATTTCTTGGATGTTTTATTCACTTTTTAAATTTATTTTTTCTTTATTTTTGAGTAATCAATTTGAATAATCTGTCTTCAAACTCAGAGATTCTTTCCTCAGCTTGGTCTATTCTGCTGTTAATAGTGCTGATTGTACTAAATATTCTTGTAAAGAGGAATTGCCATACTGTCTTCCACAATGGTTGAATTAATTTATACTCCTGTCAACACTGTAAAAGCGTTCCTATTTCTCCACATCCTCTCCAACATCTGTTGTTTCCTGACTTTTTTTATGATTTCCATTCTAACTGGCGTGAGATGGCATTTCATTGTGGTTTTGATTTGTATTTCTCTAATGACCGGTGATAATGAGCTTTTTAAAATGTTTGTTGGCTGCATAAATGTCTTTTTTTGAGTAGTGTCTGTTCATATCCTTCACCCACTTTTTGATGTGGTTGTCTGTTTTTTTTATTTTCTTTTCTTTTTTCTTTTCTTTTTTCTTTTTTCTTTTCTTTTTTTTGAGATGGAGTCTCTCTCTTTTTTTTTTTTTTTTTTTTTTGAGACGGAGTCTTGCTCTTTCGCCCGGGCTGGAGTGCAGTGGCCGGATCTCAGCTCACTACAAGCTCCGCCTCCCGGGTTTTACGTCATTCTCCTGCCTCAGCCTCCGGAGTAGCTGGGACTACAGGCGCCCGCCACCTCGCCCGGCTAGTTTTTTGTATTTTTAGTAGAGACGGGGTTTCACCGTGTTAGCCAGGATGGTCTCGATCTCCTGACCTCGTGATCCGCCCGTCTCGGCCTCCCAAAGTGCTGGGATTACAGGCTTGAGCCACCGCGCCCGGCCTAGAGATGGAGTCTCTCTCTGTCACCTAGGCTTGAGTGCAGCGGCACAATCTCCACTCACTGCAAGATCTGCCTCCTGGGTTCGTGCCATTCTCCTTTCTCACCCTCCTGAGTAGCTGGAACTACAGGCCCCCATCACCAAGCCTGACTAATTTTTTCTATTTTTTAGTAGAGATGGGATTTCATGATGTTAGCCAGGATGGTCCCGATCTCCTGACCTCATGACCCACCCACCTCAGCCTCCCAAAGTGCTGGGATTACAGGCATGAGCCACCACACCCAGCCTGTTTTTTTTTCTTGTAAATTTGTTTAAATTCCTTGTAGATTCTGGATATTAGCCCTTTGTCAGATGGATAGATTGCAAAAATTTTCTCCCATTCTGTAGGTTGCTGTCTCACTCTAATGATAGTTTCCTTTGTTGTGCAGAAGCTCTTTAGTTTAATTAGACCCTAATTGTCTATTTTGACTTTTGTTGCCAATGCTTTGGTGTTTTAGTAATGAAGTGTTTGCCCATGTCTATGTCCTGAATAGTATTGCCTAGGTTTTCTTGTAGGATTTTTATGGTTTTAGGCCTTACACTTAAGTCTTTAATCCATCTTCAGTTAATTTTTGTATAAGGTGTAAGGAAGGGGTCTAGTCTTAGTTTTCTGCATATGGCTAGCCAGTTTTCCAAACACCATTTATTAAATAGGGAATCCTTTCCCTATTTCTTGTTTTTGTCAAGTTTGTTAAAGATCAGAGGGTTGTAGATGTGTGGTGTTATTTCTGAGGCCTCTGTTCCATTCCATTGGTCTATATATCTGTTTTGGTGCCAGTACCATGTTATTTTGTTTACCGAAACTTTGTAGTATAGTTTGAAGTCAGGTAGCGTGATGCCTCCAGCTTTGTTTTTCTTGCTCAGGATTGTCTTGGCTATGTGGGCGCTTTTTTGGTTCCATATAAAATCTAAAGTAGTTTTTTTTTTTCTAAGTCTTTGAATAAAGTCAATGGTATCTTGATGGGGACAGCATTGAATCTATGAATTACTTTGGGTAGTATTGCCAGTTTTAGGATCTTGATTCTTCCTACCTATGAGTATGGAATGTTTTTCCATTTATTTATGTCCTTTCTTATTTTCTTGGGCAGTGATTTGTTGTTCTCCTTGAAGAGGTCCTTCACATCCCTTGTAAGTTGGATTCCTAGGTACTTTATTCTCTTAGTAGCAATTGTGAATGGGAATTCACTCATGATTTGGCTCTCTGCTTTTCTATTATTGGCGTGTAAAAATGCGTGTGATTTTTGCACATTGATTTTGTGTTCTGACACTTTGCTGATTTGCTTATCAGCTTAAGGAGATTTTGGGCTGAGACAGTTGGGTTTTCTAAATATACAATCATGTCATCTGCAAACAGAGACAATTTGACTTCCTGTCTTCCTATTTGAATACACTTTATTTCTTTCTCTTACCTGATTGTCCTGACCAGAACTTCCAGTACTATGTTGAATAGAAGTGGTGAGAGAGGGCATCCTTGTCTTGTGCCAGTTTCCAAAGGGAATGCTTCCAGCTTTTGCCCATTCACTATGATATTGTCTGTGGGTTTGTCATAGATAGCCCTTATTATTTTAAGTCACATTTCATCAATACCTATTTTATGGAGAGTTTTTAGCATGAAGGGGTGTTGAATTTTGTTGAAGGTGTTTTCTGCATCTATTGAGATGATCATATGGTTTTTATCATTGATTCTGTTTATGTGATGGATTACACTTATTGATTTGCATATGTTGAACCAGTCTTACATCCCAGAAATGAAACTGACTTGTTCTTCGTGGATAAATTTTTGATGTGCTGCTGGATTCGGTTTGCTAGTATTTTATTGAGGATTTTTGCATCAATGTTCATCAGGGATATTGGCCTGAAATTTTGTGGTGTTTCTGTCAGGTTTTGGTATCAGGATGAAGCTGGCCTCATAAAATGAGTTAGGGAGGAGTCCCTCTTTTTCTATTGCTTGGAATGGTTTCAGAAGGAATGATACCACCTCCTCTTTGTACCTCTGGTAGAACTCGACTGTGAGTCTATCTGGTCCTGGACTTTTTGTTGCTGTTGTTGTTAGGCTATTAATTACTGCCTCAATTTCAGAACTTGTTATTGGTCTATTCAGGGAATCGACTTTTTCCTGGTTTAGACTTGGGGAAGTGTGAGTCCAGGAATTTATCAATTTCTTCTGGATTTCCTATTTTATTAGCATAGAGGTGTTTATAGTATTCTCTGAGTTTTTTAGTTACAGAAAATCAGTTTTTTTTTTCTTAAAATGGCTACTTTGTGTTTCATCTCTTGGACTGTTTTACTGGGATCCCTGGATTCCTTGGATTGGATTTCAACTTTCTCCTGAATCTCGATGAACTTCCCTGCCATCCAGGTTTTGAATTCTGATTGTCATTTTAGTCATTTTCAACAAGTTATGAAACATTTCTGGGGAGCTAGTATACTTGTTTGAAGGTTAGAGGACACTATGGTTTTTTGAATTGTCAGAGTTCTTGAACTGTTTCTTTTTTCTCATCTGGCGGGATTGGTGTTCTTTTAAGTGTGGTGTAAGTTGAATAAAGTCCGTTGAATTTATTTCTGTATGTTTTCAGAGGGCCAAGGCTCTGTGTAGGATCTTTACTTGCTGCTTTGTTGCTGTATTCTTGCCTTTGATTTTACAGAAGCATATATTAGTTAAGTATTTATCGTGTTGTAGCTTGTGATGCAATTCAGTAGAGTGTGCTGAAGAGTAACGGCTGGAAGATAGGATCTTATTTAGAGGCATGAATCTTTCATATTTCCTTATGTTTACAGTTGCAACTACTCTGTGGCACACTTAGAGAAAGGTGACTCCCTCACCAGGTCCACTCCTGAGACTTAAGGATGCTCCTCCTCTCACTGGCATTATGCCCATGTTTCTTTTGTTAGATATTATGCACCATGGAAATCCCTTGTGCAAAGACCAAGGAAGGGAGATAGGTCACTTTCTGGACCCTGTGGCAATCCACAAACCCATGTGATTCTCCCTTCTCAGTGCTCTCAAAGTATAGGCTCCTCTCCTTCAGTGCCAGCCACAGATCAGGGCTCAACACAGTCCTAGGGTGAGCTCAGGCTTTTTGTTTCTTTCACAGCTTGCGAGCAGCATGGGCAGAGACTTCAGTAGTGGTGATGGCATAGGGTCTTTCACTTGTCTTCAGAAACTCCACCCCAGAGAAACACAGAGACACTACCAATGAAGACAATCAGATGCTGGTGGGATGGCTGTGCTGCAAGGCCAAGTAGGGGGTGGTAAAGGTGCACTGCCTGGCAAAGAGCAGTGAGAGCAGGGGTTCACTGGAAAGTCAATAAGACCCCCTCTCTGTAGAGCAGTCGTGACATGCTGGAGGTGCCAGCAAAGCAATCAGACTCTTCGTTCCCTCCCTAACCTGGAGGAGAGTGAGGTCAGGGTAGATGAGTCTGGCTGCTTTTGCATATGGCAGCTGCAGCATGCTGGAGGCACAGGGCTGTTCTGTGGCTCTTTGCTCTATCCCAGAGCAATGGAGACCTGTGACCAGCTGAAGGGCTCCAGGTGTGGGGCTGGGGAGGTGGGGTAATGTCACCGGTGTCCCAAGTTAATGAGCCTGGTCTGATAAAGTGCAGTGGTGGTGGAGCCTAAAATCTATCTGCTCCTCAGCACTGTGAATGTGGTTCTTATCCAAGGAGCACATAAGAGAGCACAACCTTCCTTGTTGGTGGAACTGCAGCAGTTGGCACTGGGATGCTCAGGGATCCAAAGCCTGTGGGGTGCCATATAGGCATGAGTGGTGACTCTGATTAGACTTCAGACATCTCTCTGTGTCACTTTGGAGGCACAGGAGTGTCAGGGGAGATTTCCTGTGCTCAGGCTTGCAAAGGTCCATGGCCTAAGTGTGGGTCCCACAGGGCTCTCATTCACTCACTCTTTCCCAATGGTAGGGAGTTTTCCCTGGATCTGAACCAAAACTGGTGGGTTGCTGTCTTGTCTCATTCTTCTCTGCTCTTTGTCAGTCACCATTGCTGACTTGGTGAACCCCAACACGGCCTTCTGGACAATCCACTTGAAGAGTTAATATTTATTAACTACTTTCTCCTCTCCCTGAGAGCAGCACACATTAGTTGCTTCTAGTTAGTCATCTTGGTGCTTCTGAATAAATTTCCATCGTATAGATTATATATTTTGTTTCTCCATTCACTAGTTAGAAACATTTGGGTTGTTTCCACTTTTTGGCTGTTATAAATACTGCTGCCACAAATGTTTCAGTACAAGTCATTATGTAAACATGTTTTCAATTTTAGGTCATATGGTATCTATGTTTAACTTTGTGAAGTCCTGCCAAACTGTTTTCCAAAGTGGCTGCACCATTTTACATTTTCACTCTGTGGTTGTTTTTTCACTTTCTTAATGATTTCTTTTGAAGCACAAAATGTTTAATGTTGATGCAGACAAATTTCTCCTTTGTTTTACCTTGTTCCTTATGTTTTTGGTGTCATCTCAAAGAAACCATTACCTAACTCATCATCATAAAAGTTTACTCATATTTTCTTCTAACAGTTTTACAGCTCATCTCATATATTTTGGTCTTCAATATATTTTGAGTTAGTTTTATGCATGGTTTGGGGTAGGGGTCCAACTTCATTCTTTTTCATGTGGATAGTCAATTGTCCCAGTAACATTTGTTGAAGACTTTTGTTTCCCCAATCAACTGTTTTGGTATTCTTGTTTAAATCAATTGACCATGAATATAAGGGTTTACTTCTGGATTCTCAATGCAGTTTCATTGATATATATGTTTATTCTATGCCGGGACTATACTGTCTTGACATCTGTAGCTTTACTATACATTTTGAAATCATGAATTGTAAGTTCTTCAAATTTGTTCTTCTTTTTCAAAATGATTTTGGCTGTTCTGGCTCCCTTGCATTTCCATATAAATTTTAGAACAAGCTTGTTAATTTCTGCAAAGAAGACATCTGGGATCCTTTTATTATATAAGACTGTGTTGAACCTATTGATCAATTTGGAGAATATTTTCATCTTAACAATATTAAGTGCTGTGATCTATGTATGTTGTATGTCTTTTTATTTATTTTAGCCTTTTAAAATATCTTTGAACCATGGTTTGTAGTTTTCAGGGTACAAATCTTGCATTTATTTCATTAAATTTATTCCTAGATATTTTTCCTGCTATTATATATATAAGATCATTTTCTTAATTTTAGAAATATTGTTGCCAATGTGTAAAATTATAGCTGATTTTTTATATTGACCATGTATCAATATAACAACCTTGTTAAGCTTATTTATTTATTCTAATACTTCTATTGTATTCCATAGGATTTTCTGTATACAAAAGATCATGTCATCTAGAGCCAGTTTTACTTCTTCCTTTCTAATATTGATGTTTTTATTTTATTTTATTGTCTCATTTCTCTTTCTAGAACCTCCACTACAATGTTGGATAGAAGTGATGAGAGAAAATATTGTTGTCTGCTGCCTGTTCTTAGAGGGAAATCATTTAGTTTTTCACCATAAAGTGTGATGATTACTGTGGAATTTTTATAGATGCTTTATATAATCTTGATGAAGTTCCCTTGTAGTTTTCAGCATGTTGGCTGCTTTATCATTAAGAGTTGTTGGATTTTGGCAAATACTTATTCTTTATCTACTGAGAGAATTATGTAGTGTTTGTTCTTTATTAGTATAATGTATCATGGTTATTGGTTTTCAGATGTTGAAATGATCTTGCCTTCCTGGGATAAGTCTCACTCATTATGTACCATAATCCTTTTTATATATTGCTGGATTAGGGTTGCTAGTATTTTATTGAAATTTTTGCATCTATATGATAAGGGATATTAGTCTATAGTTTTCTTTTTATGTGTTCATGTGGTTTGGATATGAATTTAAGACTGTCATAAAATGAGCTGAACAGTGCTGCCTTTTCTCTAACTTTTTAGAAGACTTTTGTAGAATGGTCTTAATTCTTCTTTAAATGTTTGGGTAGAATTCAGCAGTGAAGCCATCTGGTACTTGACCTTCCGTTGTGGTAAGTTTTAAAATTCACAATTCAACATCTTTACTTGTTACAGTAGGAATCTATTCAGATTTTTCATATCTTCTTGAATTTGTTCCAATAGTTTATGACTTTCTAGGAATTTGGGCTTTTCATCTAGGTATATAATCATTGGCATGCAATTTTTCATTCTCCTACAATACTTTTTATTGCTATAAAGTCAATAGTAATGCCCCCTTTCATTCCAGATTGTAATTATTTGAGTGTTCTTTTTTCTTGTCCAGTCTATTTAAAAGATTGCTAATTTGATCTTTTCAAATAACCAAATTTTGGATTTATTAATTTTCTCTATTGTTTTTCTGTTCTATGTTAGTTAATTTCTGCTCTAATTGTTTTGTTCTCCCTTCTGCCTGCTAGAGTTTAGTTTGCATTTCTTTGATTTGTTTTTTAAGGCAGAAAGTTAGTTTATTGATTTGAGACCTTTTAAAAATGACATAAGCTTTCCCAGACATACATTTCTCTCTAATGACTATTTCTGTTGCATCCATAAGTTTTTCTATGATATGTATTACATTTTCTTTACCTGGAAGAGTCTTCTAATTTTGCTTTTGATTTATTCTTGATGCATTGGTTATTTAGGAGAATGTTGTTTAATTTCCACATGTTTATGAAATTTCCTAATTTTCTTCTCTTACTGATTTCTAATTTCATTTTCTTATGGCCAGAAAACACATGAATTATGATTTCAATATTTTTAAATTTATTGGTGCATATTTTATGATGTAGCATATAGTTTATTCTGGAGAATGTTCTATGTTTGCTTGAAGAATGTGTATTCTATTGTTGTTGGATGTAGTATAGTTGTCTTTCATGTCTAACTGGCATATCATGTTGTGTGGAATGTCTTTAAATTGCATTTTTTGACAATGCTTTTTATTTCACTTAAAAAATAATAAAATCAGTTTATAAAACGATTTAAGAAAGGCAGAAGAGGGAAAAAATGGCAGATAGGAGGCAGGACTAACTTGTAGCTCCCACTCAGACAAATCCAGTAGCATGTGGAGACTCATATTGTGAACTTTGCTCCAAGAACTACTGCAGGAAATACCAGGAAAGCTGAAAGAATCCATAGACCCTTTGAAGGAGGTGGATTGCTGCTGCAGGCTCTGTGGTACAGCTGAGGAACTGTGAGTCTGCTTGCTTTCTTAGCTGGAAGACTTGTAGCCTGGAGCAAGTCTCAGCCCTGCTCACTGGCAGCCTGGAAATAAACTCAGTGTACTGGTGGGAGTGGGCAAGGTGGGAGTGAGAGTGGCCTTTCAGTCTGGGGGCTGCATGGGAGCTGGATGAGACCTGTGGCTGCTAGCTTTCCCCCATTTCCCAGGTGACCTGTGTGACACAGCAGAAGCAGCCATAATCCCACTGGGAACACAACTCCATTGACCTGGGAACCACACCCCCATCCCCCACAGCAGCCATGGCAAACCCCACTCAAGGAGAATCTGAACTCAGACATGCATAGCATTCCCCTAACCGATGGTCTTACTCTACTTGCCTGGTTGCTGAAGATAAAGGACATAATCTTTTGGAAGCTCTATGGCCTGCCCACCACCTTATGCACCCTTGAAAGTGCCACATCCTGGGTAGTGGTTAAACAATACAAAATCAGTGCAGTTAATAAAAATACAACCAAAGACCCTCACAGAGTCACTTCACTCCCTTGCTACCTCCACTGGAGCAGGTGTTGATATCCACGGCTGAAAGACCTAAAGACAGATCACATCTCAGGACTCTTCACAGACACTCCCCAGTACCAGCCCAGAGCCTGGAAGCCCCACTGGGTGCCTAGATCAAGAAGAGAAACAACAATCATTAAAGTGTGACTCTTAGGAAGCCACACTGTAGTGAGGAGAGAACCACATCAAGGGAAAAGAGGAGAGAACCACATCAAGGGAGCACCCTGTGGGACAAAATAACCTGAACATCAGCCCTTAAGCATTAAATCGTTCCTCTGACATAGTCTACCCAAATGAGAAAGAAACAGAAAAAGATTTCTGGTAATTCTGGTAATGTGAATGACAAAATAAGGTTCCTTAACACCCTGAAAAAATCACACTAGCTCACCAGCAATTGATCCAAACTAAGATGAAATCCCTGAATTGCCAGAAAAAGAGTTCAGAAGGTCAATTATTAAGCTTATCAAGGAGGCACCAGAGAAAGGTGAAGTTCAATTTAAAGAAATAAAAAGAAAGATACAGGTTATGAATGGAAAAATCTCCAGTGAAAAAGATACATAAATAAAAAAGAATTACAAGTTCTTGAAATGAAGGAAACACTTAGAGAAATGCAAAATGCACTGGAAGGTCTGAACAGTAGAATTGAACAAGTAGAAGAAAGAACTTCAGAGCTCAAAAACAAGGCTTTTGAATTAACCCCATCCAACAAAGACAAAGAAAAAAGAATAAAAAATAGGTAAACAAAACCTCCAAGAAGTTTGGGATTATGTTGAATGATCAAACCTGAGAATAATTGGTGTTCCCATGGAAGAACAGAAATCTAAAAGTTTGGAAAACATATTTAAGGGAATAATTGAGGAAAACTTCCCCAGCTTTGCTAGATACCTAAATATTCAAATATAAGAAGCTCAAAGAACACCTGGAAAGTTTATCCCATAAAAGATTATCACCTAGGCACATAGTCATCAGGATATCTAAAGCAAAGAAACAGAAAAGCGTCTTAAGAGCAGTGAGGCAAAAGCATCAAATGACCTATAAAAGAACAACTATTAGTTTATCAGTAGATTGCTCAGCACAAACCCTACAAGAAAGAAGGGATTGGGGTCTTACATTTTACCTCCTTAAGGAAAACAATAATCTCACCAAAGTTGAAATGAAGGAAAAAAATGTTAAGGGCAACCAGAGAGAAGGTCGGGTTGCACACAAAGGGAAGCCTGTCAGACTAATAGCGGATCTCTTGGCAGAAACTCTACAAGTCAGAAGAGAATGTGGGCCAATATTCAACATTCTTAAAGAAAAGAATTTTCAACCCAGAATTCCATATCCAGCCAAACTAAGTTTCATAAGTGAAGGAGAAATAAAATCCTTTACAGACAAGCAAATGCTGAGAGATTTTGTCAACACCTGGCCTGCCCTACAAGAGCTCCTGAAGGAAGCACTAAACATAGAAAGGAACAACCATTACCAGCCACTGCAAAAACATGCCAAATGTAAAGACCATCGATGCTAGGAAGAAACTGCATCAACTAACGAGCAAAATAACCAGTTAACATCATAATGACAGGATCAAGTTCACACATAGCAATATTAACCTTAAATGTAAATGGGCTAAATGCTCCAATTAAAAGACACAGACTGGCAAATTAGATAAAGTGTCAAGACTCATCAGTTTACTCTATTCAGGAGACCCATCTCATGTGCAGAGACAGACATGGGCTCAAAATAAAGGGATGGAGGAAAATCTACCAGGAAAATGGAAAACAAAAAAAGACAGGGGTTGCAATCCTAGTCTCTGATAAAACAGACTTTAAACCAACAAAGATCATAAGAGACAAAGAAGGCCATTACATAATGGTAAAGGGATCAATTCAACAAGAAGAGTTAAATATCCTAAATATATATGCACCCAATACAGGAGCACCCAGATTCATAAAGCAAGTCCTTAGAGACTTACAAAGAGATTTAGACTCCCATACCATAATAATGGGAGACTTTAACACCCCACCGGCAACATTAGACAGATCAACAAGACAGAAAGTTAACTAGAATATCCAGGAATTGGACTGAACTCTGCACCAAGCAGACCTAATAGACATCTACAGAGCTCTCCACCCCAAATCAACAGAATATACATTCTTCTCAGCACCACATCACACTTATTCCAAAATTGACCACATAGTTGGAAATAAAGCACTCCTCAGCAAATGTAAAAGAACAGAAATTGTAACAAACTGTCTCTCAGACCATAGTGCAATCAAGCTAGAACTCAGGACTAAGAAAATCAATCAAAACCACTCAACCACATGGAAGCCTACAGAATGGGAGAAAATTTTTGCAATCTACTCATCTGACAAAGGGCTAATATCCAGAACCTACAAAGAACTCAAACAAATTTACAAGATAAAAACAAACAACCCCATCAAAAAGTGGGCAAAGGATATGAACAGACACTTCTCAAAAGAAGACATTTATGCAGCCAACAGACACATGAAAAAATGCTCATCATCACTAGTCATCAGGGAAATGCAAATCAAAATGACAATGAGATACCATTTCATACCAGTTAGAATGGTGATCATTAAAAAGTCAGGAAACAACAGGTGCTAGAGAGGATGTGGAGAAATAGAAACACTTTTACACTGTTGGTGGGACTGTAAACTAGTTCAATAATTGTGGAAGATAGTGTGGTGATTCCTCAAGGATCTAGAACTAGAAATACCATTTGACCCAGCCATCCCATTACTGGGTATATACCCAAAGGATTACAGATCATGCTAGTATAAAGACACATGCACACGTATGTTTATTGTGGCACTATTCACAATAGCAATGACTTGGAATCAACCCAAATGTCCATCAGTGACAGACTGGATTAAGAAAATGTGGCACACATACACCGTGGAATACTAGGCAGCCATAAAACAGGATGAGTTCATGTCCTTTGTAGGTACATGGATTCAGCTGGAAACCATCCTTCTGAGTAAACTGTCACAAGAACAGGAAACCAAACACCGCATGTTCTCACTCATAGGTGGGAACTGAGCATTGAGACCACTTGGACACAGGAAGGGGAACATCACACACTGGGACCTGTTGTGGGGTGGTGGGAGGTGGAGGAATAGCATTAGGAGATATACCTAATGTAAATGACGAGTTAATGGGTGCAGCATACACCATGACACATGTATACATATGTAACAAACCTGCACATTGTGCACATGTACCCTAGAACATAAAGTATAATAATAATAATAAATAATAATCACCCAAGAATCTTGTATCCAGTGAAACTAAGCTTCATAAATGAAGGAAAGATAGTCTTTTTCAGAGAAATAAGTCCTGAGAGGATTTGCCACTTCCAAGCCAGTTCTACAAGAACTCCTAAAAGGAGCTCTAAATCTTGAAAAACATCCTAAAAATATACCAAAACAGAATCTTTTTAAAGCATAAATTTCACAGGCCCTATAACACAATAACACAATGAAAAAAAAGATACTCAGATAACAACTAGCACAATGAATAGAATAGTACCTCACATTTCAATACTAACATTGAATGTAAATGAACTAAATGCCCCACTTAAAAGATACAGAATTCCATAATGGATAATAATTCAGCAAACAAGTATCTGCTGTCTCCCTCACCTGACACATAAGGACTCATACAAACCTAAGTTAAGGGAGTGGAAAAAGACATTCCATGAAAATGGACACCAAAAGCGAGCAGGAACAGCTACTCTTACATCAGACCAAAGAAACGTTAAAGCAACTGCAGTAATAAAAAACAAACAGGGATATTATATATTGATTAAAAAAACTAGTCCAAGAGAAAAAATCAGAATCGTGTGTGTGTGTGTGTGTGTGTGTGTGTATGTGTGTATATGCCCCTAACACTAGAACTCACAAATTTACCAATTACTACTAGACCTAAGAAATGAGATAGACAGCAACACAATAATAATGGGGGACTTCAATACTCCCAAGACAGCACTGGACAAGTCCTCAAGAAAGAAAATCAACAAACAAACAATAGACTTAAATTATACCCTAGAACAAATGAACTCAAAAGATATTTACAGAAAATTCTATCCAGCAACTACAGAACATACATTCTATTCATCAGCACGTGGACCATTCTTCAAGACTGACCATATGACAGATTACAAAACAAGTCTCAATAAATATAAGAAAATCAAAATTATGTCAAGTACTCTCTCAGATCACAATGGAATAAAATTGGAAATCAACTCCAAAAGTAACTCCTAAAACCATGCAAATACATGGAATTTAAATAACCTGCTCGTCAATGATTGTTGGGTCAACAATGAAATCAACATGGAAATTAAAAATTATTTGGATTGAACCATAATAGTGAAAAAGCAATTAAAACCTCTGGGATACAGGAAGGCCAGTGCTAAGAAGAAAATTCATAGCATTAAATATCTGCATCAAAAAGTCAGAAAGAGCACTAATAGAAAATCTAAGGTCACAGCTCAAGGAACTAGAGAAACAAGAACAAACAAACCCAAACCTAGCCAAAGGAAAGAAATAACAAAGATCAGAGCAGAACTAAATGAAATTGAACAAAAAAACTACAAAAGATAAATGAAACAAATGTTAGTTCTTTGAAAAGATAAAATTGAGACACCATTAGAGAGATTAACCAAAAAAAAAAAAAAAAAAAAAGAGATCTGAATAAGCTCAATTAGAAATGAAACAGGTGATGATATTACAACCAATACCACAGAAATACAAAAGATCATTCAAGGTTACTATGAAAACCTTTATTTGCATAAGCCAGAAAACCTAGAGTAGAATAATAAATTCCTGGAAATATACAACCCTCCTAGATTAAAACACGAAGAAGTAGAAACTCTGAACAGACCTATAACAAACAGCGAGATTGAAACAGTAATTAAAAAGTTACCAACAGGGAAAAAAAGTCGAGGACCAGATAGATTCACAGCTGAATTCTCTCAGACATTCAAAGAAGAATTTGTACCAATCCTATTGACACTATTCCAAAAGATAGAGGAAGAGGAAATCCTTCCTAAATCATTCTATGAAACCCATATTACTCTAATACCCAAACCAGGAAATGACATAACCAAAAAGAAACCTACAGAACAATATCTCTGATGAATATAGATGCAAAAATCCTCAACAAAATACTAGCTAACTGAATTCAACAGCATAGCAAAACGATAATCCACCATTGTCAAGTGGGTTTCATAACAGTGATGCAGGGATGGTTTAACATTTATAAGTCAGTAAATGTGATATATCACATCAACAGAATTAAAAACAAAAAATCACATGATCATCTCAATAGATGCAGAAGAGGTATTTGGCAAAATCCTGTATTTTTTTTTTTATGATTAAAACCCTCAGCAAATTAGCATAGAAAGGACATACCTTAAGGTAATAAAAGCCATCTATGACAGACCCACAGTCACCATTGTACTGAGTGAAGAAAAATTGAAGGCATTCTTCCTGAGAAATGGAAAAAGACAAGGATGCCCACTTTTACCACTTCTATTCAACATAATACTGGCAGTTCTAGGCAGAGCAATCAGACAAGAGAAAGAAATAAAGGGCATCCAAATTGGTAAAGAGGAAGTCACTTTGCTGCTGTTTGTTGATGACATGATTGTATACCTAGAAAACCCTAAAGACTCCTCCAAAAAGTTCCTAGAACTGGTAAATGAATTCAACAAAATGTCAGGACACAAAATTAATATACAGCAATGAGTAGTCCTGCTATACACCAATAGTGACCAAGCTGAGAATCAAACGAAGAACTCAACCCCTTTTATGATAGCTGCAAACAACAACAAACAATAACAGCAACAAACCTTAGGAATATGTGACACCAAAGAGTTGAAAGACCTCTAGAAAGAAACTACAAAATACTCCTGAAACAAATCATATATGACACAAACAAATGGAAACACAGGCCATGCTCATGGATGGTGAGAATCAACATTGTGAAAATAACCACACTGCTAAAAGCAATCTACACATTCAATGCAATTCCCATCAAAATACCACCATCATCATTCATAGAACTAGAAAAAGCAATCCCAAAATTGATATGATATCAAAAAAGAGTCTACATAGCCAAACAAGACTAAGCAAAAAAATTAAGCTGGAGACATCACACTATCTGACTTCAAACTGTATTATAAGGCCATAGTCACCAAAAGAGCATGGTACTGGTATAAACTGGGCATATAGACCAATAGAACCGAATAAATAGCCCAGAGATGAAGCCAAATACTTATGGCCAACTGATCTTTGACAAAGAAAACAAAAACATAAAGTGGGGAAAGGACACCCTATTCAACAAATGATACTGGGATAATTGGCAAGCCACATGTAGAAGAATGAAACTGGATTCTAGTCTCTCACCTTACACAAAAATCAACTCAAGATGAATCAAAGACTTAAATCTAATACCTGAAACCATAAAAATTCTAGAAGATAACATTGGCAAAACTCTTCCAGATACTGGCTTAGGTAGGACTTCATGACCAAGAACCCAAATGCAAATGTAACAAGAAAAAAGATAAATATATCGGATTTAAACTAAAAAGCTTCAGCCTGGCAAAGGAAATAATCAGCAGAGTAAACAGACAACCCACAGAAAAAGAAAAATCTTCACAAACTATGCATCCAACGATGGACTAATATCCAGAATAAACAAGGAACTCAAACAAAGCAGCAAGAAAAAAAAAAAAATTCCATCAAAAAGTGGCATAAAGACATGAACAGAAAATTCTCAAAAGAAGATATACAAATGGCCAACAAACATGAAAAAGTACTCAACATCACTAATGATCAGGGAAATGCAAATGAAAGCCACAGTGCAATATCACTATACTCCCGGATGAACGGGCATATTTAAAAAATAATAAAAAAAAAAATAGATGTTGGCGTGGATGTGGTGAAAAGGGAATACTTTTGCACTACTAGTGGGAATGTAAACTAGTACAACCAGTATGGAAAACTATATGGAGATTCTTTGAAGAACAAAATGTAGACCTACAATTTGATCCAGCAATCCCACTACTGGGTATCTAACCAGAGAAAAATAAGTTATTATATGAAAAATACACTTGCACATGTATGTTTGTAGCAGCACAATTCGCGATTGAAAAAATATGGAACTAGTTCAAATGCCCATCAATCAACAAGTGGTTAAAGAAAATGTGATATGTATACGCCATGGAATACTACTCAGCCATAAAAAGGAATGAAACAATGGCATTCACAACAACCTGTTGGAGTTGGAGACCGTTGTTGTAAGTGAAGTAACTCAGGAATGGAAAACCAAACATCATATGTTCTCAGTTATAAATGTGATCTAAACTATGAGGACACAAAAGCATAAGAATGACACAATAGACTTTGGGGACTCAGGGACAAGGGTGAGAGGGTGGTGAAGGATAAAAGACTACCCACTGGGCACAGTGTACACTCTTTGGGTGATGGGTGCACCAAAATCTCAGAAATCACTACTAAAGAACTTATTCATGTAAGCAAATACCACCTGTTCCCCAAAAACCTATTGAAAAAAAAATACATATATATACACAAAGAAAAGCAGGAAACTACTAGCTGAACCGAATATAAACAAAAATGAAAAAATTCATTCAAAATGTTTTCCTTTTAAATTTGGTTTATATATAAAAAACATATTTTCCTTTCAAATTTTGTTTCTGTTGAAAACAATTTTTAATTAGAAACTTTAAGGATAATACCACTTAACTTCTTATTCATTTAATTAACTTTTTATATTTGGTGAATATGCTTAAGTTGACACAATATTAATTTAGTGAAATTTATTGGGAAAATACATTAGACCAGAAAACAAAAGACATGCATTCTAGGTTTGGTTCTCCCACTAACTTGCTGTGTGGCCTGTGTGGAGAATCTGACTTCTTTGGACTGCAGTTTTTGTATCTGTAAATATCGCCCATTCCAGCTCCAGTATTCTTTCTAAGAGCTAGAAAAAGCACAGGATTTGAGAGAGACAAACTTGAGTTTGTCTGAGCTTCTGGATCTATAAAATGGGAAGAATAATATATACCATGCCAAATGTTTGTTAGGATTACATTAGATTTTATAGGTGAAGTACCCCGCAGAGTGTGGCCAACAATAGGTGCTCACTACCTGTTAGGTCCCTTTTCTCTTATTTATGAGTATGCAAAAAAAAAAAAAAAAATGACTGAACAGAACTAATAGTAACAATGACAGTTGCTATGCAGTGTACATGTTTGCATTCTTTTAAATGATAACCAACCTGAGAGCTTGCACATCTGGTAGGGAGGAAAAAAATTCTTATGTAATTCTGTTAATTTTTATAGGTTAGACAGCTATGAGGTAACAATAGAAATTTCTTACAATACAAAATACAAAAGGAAATGTCATACTGAAGTCTCGGTTTATTAATTCTCTTTGCAAAAGCTATATTCTTTTGGAGGGTTAGGTAGCCTTTAGAGAAATAATAATATTCTCACTTATATCTGGGGTTGCTCTTTTGATATTTGTTATCTCATTTGAGCCTATCCCAGTGTCTGACATATAATTGGAATTTAACAAATGTTGGGTGAACAAATTACTCTCTGCAATATTTTATAAAGGTAAACAGCGTGGACATTACTATCATAATTTTTCCTGTGAAGAAACTGAGTTTCAGAAAAGAGATCAATTAACTAATCCAAGGTCATAGGGCAAGTTAGAAACTAAAACTAAAATCTGGGAATCCTGATTGTTCCTCTGCTCTTCACTGGACTTCATCATGCAGTCTGATTAAAGTTACTTAGCTCTGGCCTGTCTGTTCATTCTTCCTCTGTAAAATAGTATCTTTATTGTTCGAAAAGGCTTTTCACAGTTATTAAATGAGTGTAAGTCTTTCTGACCCACTCTTTCCTCCCTTATGGAAAGTCGGTGAGGAGAAATGCTTCTTATTGCAATTTTTAGTTAGAAACTTTAAGGATAATATTTGGTATTTAGCTGTTTGGGAATTCCTTTAATTTACTGGTGTTTAGCCAGCTTTTCTTCTAATAATCAGAACTTCACTGGTAGTGCAGTTGATTCACTTGCAGCCTATTATGTGGTATCTGTGGTGTAACTGACAGGAAAAATGCAATGTGAAAGACTAAGAAAAGCAGTGAACTGAGCTATAGCATTTCAGACATTCTGTTCTTTGTGGTTATAAATTTCATGCTTTCTTTTACTCATGTGAAATTTAGGTTGCCAGATGTCTTGTGCACACATGGTCATTCTGTTTCTGTGCCGTATTCCATTTTCATCTGTATTGGAATACATAATAGTACATTTGAGCCAAGTCAGATGCATTTAGTTGACTACTGTTGGCATTTGTTACCCTTCCCCACTTCTCTACAGACAGAGATTGAATATGTTCCACATTCTCGAGACTAAAACCCTTCACCAAACTTTCTCACACATCTGAATCACTTTGAGGGAAAATAATAACCGAGGTGAGATCCTGTTATTCGTGTTAAATAATGATGGCAATTATTTCCTGCAGACATTGTGATTTATTTAGAGGCCAGTAAGGTTTGACCTTTTAACTTTCAATTATTTTTACTTAGAAAACTATAAATGAAAAAGACAACTGTGAGTTTTATTTTTTTAAGTTATTTTTATTGATGGAAACACACAGATTAGTCTGTGCTGACATGTTTTCTCTATGTTGTGCTAAATGGATTAAAAAAAAACAACAAGCTCAGACCAATTATAGTAAGTTATCATCTAGTTGAAATGCCCCAAGAAGAAATTGACATTTTAGATCATAAAGTATTCTGGGAGAGTGCTGTTATATGTGCCAGGGCTTTGACTGTAGGAATACTAAAAAACTACTCAATAATAATTATATAAATCCTAATTGAATCTTGCTTTGATTGACAATAAAGAGTACCTGACATATAGGAGGTATTTACTAGGTATAGATGTCTGTGGAGTTGAAATAAATTTAAACAGACATTTTGGTATTTTCAAGATTCTTGGGGTTGCTTTAACAAAGGTCAGTTATTATAATGATATCTTTTATTTATACAGCATTGTCAATTTTCAAAATGCTTTTTATCATGAGTTTTCTCATTTGATGCTTTTGTGAACTTTGCTGGGTAGAGAAAGCAAATATTATTATCCTCATTTATTAAATGAAGTAGGTTGTACAGCTAGTAAGTGGCAAACCTAGGAGTTTAATCTTAATCTCTTGATCCCTAGTACTTTGATCACTATATTGTTCTTGTCATTCAATATTTGATATCAATGTTACATATCAAATTTACTGCATTAAGAATTTTAAAAATTATCTATTCCTACAAAACCTTTTAAAAACAGACTTACACAGGTACTTTATGAACTGAAACACATGTAAATCCTTCTACGGAGTGACCATAATATTCCAGGCACACTTTAACATCATAAATTACAAAATATTTGTTTAAAAAAGCAAACCAGAAAGGGAGAGTACAAAAATATATAGACATCATTTTCTTCTTAAAGTGTCAACTTAGAAAAGTTAGCTAAAGAGGGAACTGTTTTTATCTGTGCCAAATATTAAAAATATTTATTTTAAAAAAGAACAACTTCACTTAGAGACTATTTAAAATGTTTGAAACTGATGAGGTCCAAATGAAACAGTAGTTTCTCATTATTCATGATCCTTTGTCCATTATTAGATTGTAAAATGATTGATGGTAGGAATGTTGTCCTGAATATGTTTATGTTTACTTCAGTGCCTTGCTCACAGTAAGCCCTCAAAATAAATACTTGATGTAAGTTGAGCTTAATTTATTTTTAGTATTTTTCTTTTGATGGTTTGAACTCAACTTCATCAAATCTAAGAAGATAAAAAGAAGAGGCACACTTTGTCACTTACTTTTTTATCTTTTCTATATTCTCATAAAATTATTAAAATACAAACTAATCAGGTTTCTTTCCTACTCTGAGTTTGTGTGATGGAGAAAGAGAAAGGGGCCAACCTCCAATTTTTATGTTATAAACTCCTGATACATATAAATTTGTTGAATTAATTGTGCAGTATTTCATAGCAGGAGAGAAAAATACAATCATATCTACAACAGAAAAAAAGAAAGAAAAATATCTTAGTCTAAATCACTCAGAGGATAAAGTTTGAACTCCTTAGCTATTAATAGGTAGATAGTGTCTTTAACCTAAAGCTTCGTCTCCCCACCTCCACCCTCCACACACACACACACACACACACACACACACACACACACACAAACATCTTTACTCTCCAGTGACATAGAACTATCATTTCTGAAGACACCTTGCTTTTTCCCTCCAGCTTGATTTTTCGTTTGCACCATACTCAATGTAGGAAGCCCTGCCCTTCCTCTTGCTTCCAATGAGGTTTCTCCAGGAACCAGCTCAAAACGCACCATTTCAGTTCAAGCAGAATTAGTGCTCTCTCCTTTATATGTCACAATGCTGCACTACCCAACAGCTTCCCCTTTTAAATTGTGGTCAGAGCAAAACTGAGTCATGCTGTAGTTATATTTTTTTCTTTCTCTCTCTCTCTTTTCCCTCCTCTTCTCTCCTGCCTGTGTCTGATGTTAGAAGGCATTCCATAATGCTTGTTGAGTCAGTAAAGTAATGATAATTTAACAATTAAATCCTTTCTAGGGTACCAGTACTCATGTCTAGTGAATCAATATTATTAAGGTGGTTAATAGAGTAAAGGTCGTTCATACTGAGAAGCAGTGTGGTACATTGGATGACACTCCAGCTTTGAAATGAGACGGATCAGAGTTTGTATTTAGAATCTATCAATTCCTAGCAGTGTGACCTCTGGCAAGTAACCTCACTTCAGTGGACTACAATCATTTGATTTGTATAATGGGGCTAACAATATCTACTTTGCAGACAGTTGAAAAGACCTAAATGGCCCAACAAAATATCCGACAAAAAGCAGGTGCTCAATAAATGGAAATTTTTATTAGTCTCATCAGCTGGTATGTTTCAGTTTAGTATATTGGTTGCCATCACAGAACTTAGCATTTGGCTATCTATACTAGCTGTGTAATGCCTGCTAATTTTTTTGTTCTTGACCACATTTAAACCTCTCATGTTATACTTTAAACACTGTCCACAGTACCTAACTGAATGGTAGCCACAGACTTGATTTTTAACTGTTGGGTTAGAATTGTGGATCACGGTGAAAAGAGAGCAAAGGATTTGAAAACAATAGGTATGGATACATTGAGCTTTGTTAAGTAACTTTCCTTTCTCTGGTCCTCAGCTCATTAATCTGTAAAATTAAGACGTGTGCCTATTGAATCTTTTTCAACATACAGCATCTGTGATTCTGTGATTGGATAATTATTCCTGTTTGTGAAATAAAGAATTGTACTCTAATTAAATAAGCCTCTGTAGCCAGATAGAAAAATGTAGGGTCCAGGTAGGTTGACCAGCCATCTCAGTTTGCCTAGTACAGTCCCAGTTTTGGTGCAGAAAGTGCTATGTCCCATGACTCCTCTCAGTCTCAGGGAAACCAAACACAGTTGATCTTCCTAGGTCCAGGGTAATTTGACCAATAAGAGGCATTTTTTCTTTATGGTTGCTTAAAGTTTTTTTTTCTCTCTCTTTAATTCCACATTGACAAATAGTGTTTGGTTTTAGGAATAAAGATGAGCAACTGAGCAGGAGAAAATGCAAGAAGAGCCTATATAAAGTATACAAATAAGCCCCTTTCTCTGATAATTAAATGTCATAGAATCAGGAACTATGTCAAACCTTTTATGTATAAGACACTGTGTTACACTTAGCTGTCCAGGGTAGTGATGTAGATCGTTCTGTTCCCTCACCTAAGCTAAGTGGGTGGAAGGGTGGGGGGAATACAAGACATGTACCTAGGGAAAGATCCTCCACATATCACAAAGCAATTATAGCGCTGAAGTACATTTGACTGTTCAGGAAAGGAAGGGAAGGCCAGTGAGGACTAGAAGAGGTGGAATTTAAGGCTGCAAAGGATTTGGATGGGTTATGGAAGTGTTAAGTAGACAATCCAAGGGGTGATGCTGCTATGTAATGTACAGGTCTTGTAGATAACTGTTCTGGACCACCAACTCTCATTAAAAACACTTTGGAATCTGAAAGACGTCTGAGACATTAGGTATACAAAAGAAAAATTTCCAAGATATGATAAAGGAAGTTTGGTGGGTGATGACAGGGTTAGCAGTAGAATAAAGGAACCAGGGAAATGGAAGTGCTAGCAAAGCATAGGAAATGGAACTATTAGCCAAACTCTTTAGAAGTTTTTATTTTGAGTTTTCCCCTCATTTTTAGGGGAAAACGTAAGGGACCCACTTAGGTCTCTGCGGCCATAATTTTGTTTGGCCCTTACCACTGCATTAGGGAGGTTGGCATGCTGTAGGGAAAAGGGCAAAGGCTTTGGAAGCCAAACAGGTCTTCATCACTTACTAGCTGTGTGGCTTGGGCAAGTGAATTAGCCTTGCTTGGATTCTGTTTGCTCATTGCCAAAACAGGAGTAAACTGCTTCACTGGATTGTTCTGAGGAGTGATGAGATGATCAATGTGTGTTAAATGCCTGACATTGTAGCTGAACATATTAGTGGCCCAATGAACGGTAAGCCCTCCCCATTACCTTCTAGGGTTATTTATTTATTTATTTATTTTCCTGACTGTCTCCCCATCCTTTTTTTTTTTTTTTTATTATACTTTAAGTTTTAGGGTACATGTGCATAATGTGCAGGTTTGTTACATATGTATACTTATGCCATGTTGGTGTGCTGCACCCATCAACTCGTCAGCACCCATCAATTCATCATTTATATCATGTATAACTCCCCAATGCAATCCCTCCCTCCTCCCCCCTCCCCATGATAGGCCCCAGTGTGTGATGTTCCCCTTCCCGAGTCCAAGTGATCTCATTGTTCAGTTCCCACCTATGAGTGAGAACATGCGGTATTTGGTTTTCTCTTCTTGTGATAGTTTGCTAAGAATGATGGTTTCCAGCTGCATCCATGTCCCTACAAATGCAAACTCATCCTTTTTTATGGCTGCATAGTATTCCATGGTGTATATGTGCCACATTTTCTTAATCCAGTCTGTCACAGATGGACATTTGGGTTGATTCCAAGTCTTTGCTATTGTGAATAGTGCCGCAATAAACATACGTGTGCATGTGTCTTTGTAGTAGAATAATTTATAATCCTTTGGGTATATACCCAGTAGTGGGATGGCTGGGTCATATGGTACATCTAGTTCTAGATCCTTGAGGAATTGCCATACTGTTTTCCATAATGGTTGAACTAGTTTACAATCCCACCAACAGTGTAAAAGTGTTCCTATTTCTCCACATCCTCTCCAACACCTGTTGTTTCCTGACTTCTTAATGATTGTCATTCTAACTGGTGTGAGATGGTATCTCGTTGTGGTTTTGATTTGCATTTCTCTGATGGCGAGTGATGATGAGCATTCAATTCAACAGGAAGAGCTAACTCTCCTAAATATATATGCACCCAATACAGGAGCACCCAGATTCATAAAGCAAGTCCTTAGAGACTTACAAAGAGACTTAGGCTCCCATACAATAATAATGGGAGACTTCAACACTCCACTGTCAACATTAGACAGATCAACGAGACAGAAAGTTAACAAGGATATCCAGGAATTGAACTCATCTCTGCACCAAGCGGACCTAATAGACATCTATAGAACTCTCCACCCCTTCTAGGGTTATAATCATTTATTTGATGTTTTGTCTACATTTGTCTAAATAAGGGAAAGAGTCCACTTTTAGCAACCTCAGTGCAAGAGGCTCCCAAGGGAAAGTTGAAAACACAGAGGAAAAGCATTAGGTTCTTCTTAGACCACTCCTCACACCTCACCTGGAGCTTCTACCTCTTCCATCCCGTGGACCCCGGTGTGTGTGTGTGTGTGTGTGTGTGTGTGTGTGTGTGTGTTTATGTGCGTGTGATATGTGTGTGTTTAAGTCAAGGCAGTAGTCCCTCTCAGGCAGGCAAGGACATAAGTTCCTTTCCTTGGCTTGGCTCTCCATGTGTGTCATGCAAGTAGCATGGTTAAGCAGTGCATGTATGTATAGGAGAGGAACAATTGGCCACTAACACTCTTCATGGATTAAAAGCTGATTCCTTCCACCTTTCTGTGCATTGGCAAGAGCACATTAATCTGTAGTTCTAGGAAAAATTTTCCTGCTGCTGGGAAAAAGAATTTGTTACTTTACTGGAAGGGCTGGGTCACTGAAGTGGTCTCATTACCTGCTCCAATGCACTTCTTTGTTTGGTTAACTTGTGAAGTCCAAGACATTTGCCTTCAAAGCTGTTCAATGTCTTTGTCAGCGCTCTTTTTATTTTTGTAGAAATTTCCCCCTCTCGTAACTCCTCTCTTCAGCACCCCAATCCTCCTCTAAACCCTCTTCAACCTCCTCCTAATCTCCCCCAAACCCTCTTCTCAATCTTACCTCTACCTTTCCTATAATCCGTCCATACCTCACTCACTTTCAGCCCTAACCATTCCCTACTCTCACTTTCAGCCCTAACCATTCCCTCTTCTCTCCATCTTACCCTCTACATCATTTCTCCATCATTTGCAGACCTGTCACTATATCTGGAATGTTTAGGAGGCTCCCTAAACTTTGAACATTTTCCATTTCCCTCTCTCCCTCCCAATTTACTAGTTTGTTATCTCTTCCTCTAGCTAAACCAAGAAATAATTCAAACACAAGTAGAAATTGCTAATATTTATTGATTCTTTAAAAAATATCACTTACAAACTTATTTTCTTTGTGTAAAAGATGTTGCGATTTTGTGATATAGAAAATATTGATAAGAAAAAAATCAAGTCAGTTTAACAGCTACGCTTTTTCATTATTAGTTTCTAATATCTATTCTCGTGAGTATTGTTAGTATAAATTGTAATTTAAACAGTTCTGCAGAATGCAGGGTTCTGAGATAGAGGCATGCAGAGTTAGTGAAAAAATAAAGCAGCTCAAAGTCATCAGGTTCGGTCTATCATCTAAGAGGCAGAGTCGTTGTACAGGTAGCCTTAGTACACAGCAAGAGGTTCAGTAGAATATTCAGGGAGCAGTAAATGCTGATGACAGCTGAGGTAACAGAAGACAGGGTGCCAGGAACAGTCACTAGGACGCAGGATCTACCCAGCAATTATTTCATCACGATTTCTTCTATTCCACCTGTGCCTGAAGCAATTGTAGCAAAGCATAGGAATGTAGCAATTGTAGCAAAGCAAAGCAATAACGTGATGGAAAGGACACAATGCGGGTACTCCATTCTTTGTTTGGGTCATGTGTCTCAAACCAATGGATTCCAAGAATCAGAGGATATTGTGCTGCATGAATAATGTCAAACTGGAGCTCTACTACATGGTTTCCAATTTTAACTTTGACAGGTGATGTTTCCTTATTTATGGGCGCATTAATAAGTGGATGGCCGTCGACAGTTTCCAGCATCAGAGGGAAGATATTACTGCGATGGGCAGCTTCTCTCAAAGAACCACAGTATGATCAATGCTGTTTCTATAGGAGCCTGAATCTACCATTGCTTGCTCAAAGAATTGTTGTCTTCCTTTCAGAGCTCAGTCGGATTTCAACAGTAAGCCATAGTGTATGAGACGTGGATATTGGAAGAGGGGGGACGCATATTTGTAGATTGGCCCGCCTGGGGTCCCCCTTACTGGCAGGCCTCAATGTTTCCTGCCTGCAGGGCTTGATGAGACTTGACAGGGCAATCTCTGGCAAAATGACTAGGATAACCACAGTAGAGGCATAAGTGGCCTTTGCGCCAATGGGCACATTCAGCTTCACTGTTGTGTGGACAGTTCATTGCAGCTTGCATAGGTTGGTTTTCATCTGGTGGACTTGCATAGGTTGGTTTTCATCTGGTGGACTTGCATAGGTTGGTTTTCATCTGGTGGACTTGCATAGGTTGGTTTTCATCTGGTGGACTCTCAGGCCCATCTCCCTCTGCAGAGGAGCTTTTCCCTAATGGATTGGGATCAAACTTCTCTTCTAAGCTGATGCACTGAGTGATGAGATCAGATAGGTTGGTGGCTGGGCTTGTGTGAAACAGTTAATCTCGTATAGAACTGGTAAACCCTTCTTGAAATTGAATGCAGAGAGTGTTTTCATCCCAGTTCAGCTCTTGAGCAACGAGGTGGAAGTGGGTTGTTACATGACCCTTCCCTTGGCAGAGTTGACAGATACACTGGTTGGCATCTTCCATGTTTTCGGGATTATCAAAAGTATCCTGGAGCACATGTATGAAACTTTCACATTGACCTGGTAAGGGGCTTTGGATATCCAGTAAGAGCTGGAACCACCATCCTGCCTTATCTGAGAAGCAATTGCCAACAAAGCTCACCAGAGCTGCCTCAGTGGTACACAGGTGCCCTTTGACTCTCATGTAACTCTTCAGTTGAACCAGGAACTCAGGAAGCTTCTGGGAATCTCCATTGAAAGTTAAAGTGTATTCCAGGGGGAAAGCTGTAGCCTCTAACCCAATAGGGGCCTGTGGAAACTCTGGAGCTGCCAATGTCTCCACAACTATTAGACTCTCCAGGGACTCCTGGGTTGCTGAGAGTTCTAGGAATTCCTGGGCATTTGAAGGCTCCAGAAGATCTTGGGGAGGTGGAAGCTCAAGGAACTCTAGCTGTGCTGCAGTCTCCTGGCATTTTGTTGCCTCCTGGGGCTTCTCAATATTTGGGGGATCCTGGGGTTCTGAATTCTTGGGCTCTTGGGCTGATGTGGAATCCTGGGTGTCTGCAGACCCCTGGCCCTCCAAGACTGCTGGGATCTCATGGGTCATTGAAGGTTTCTTGGACTCCTGAGTTGCGGGAGGCTCCAGGGACTCTGGGGATGCTGGGGCCTCCTGGAGCTCCCAGGCTGCTGGGGGTTCCCAGGATGGAAGCTCCTGTGACTCTGGTGGCTTCTGGGGCTCCTTGAACTCTGGGGTCTTTTGGGACTCCCAGGCTGCTGGGGGATTTGTGTGCTCTGGGAGCTTCTGGGGCTCCTTGGCCTCTGAGGACTTTCGGAGTAGATCATCCTCCTTAGCTGCTTGGGACTTCTGAAGCTCTGAGATCTGGGCCCGGAGGGTAGCATTTTCTTCCATCAGCCGCTGCACTTGAGCCTGCAGAATTTCATTCTCCAATTTCAGAGCAATATTGGAGGCTGCTAAGTCCTCTACCATCTTTTGAGGAAATGGGCATGATTTGACAGTTTGCTACCAAGAGAGATTGGGTGGGAGTTTGTGAGATCTTTCCTGAAAGCTGCTTACAGGCAGATGTCAGGCTCAGTGAGTTTTCCAAGGGGTGGGGATTTGGGCCCCACCAAGGCTGATTATCAAGAGGTCACTGGGAGCCTCCGAGCTCAGCAAGAAGGAGCTTCCGGAGCTCAGTAAGGGGAAGTGTCAGATACACTGCGAAGAGAGTGGGAGCTGAGGATCAGAAACTGTGGAAAGCACATATTCAACATAAATCAAAACAAAATCTGCCCAACAATGCTGGGTTTCTTTTACCATAGGCTTATGTTCATGAGCTGGGGTATATATGCTGGATCTGACTCCATGACATTTTAAGAACAGCACCTATCCCAGACTGTGCATGTCATTTTGCATTTATCCTTTGAAACTTAACATTATATCAAAAGCAACTATTCCACATTATTTTCTGTTTTATATAGTCTTTAATTTTGAATACCTGCCTAATATTCCAATGTAACATTTGGAATTTAAAAGCTGCTTTCAGTAACTAAATCAAATGTTTGAGCAATGTGGGAATTTTAGACTCTGCGGTGGGCCAACCCAAGAGATATTTTTGGGTGACTAGGGTGGTAGGAAGTAGGAGGGAGCTCTTTCTGACACCTCAGAAATCATACCACATAAGTAACCACACAAGACTAGCCTCAGGAGAAAACAAGCAAAAGTTGACTAAATATATATATATATATCCCCTCAGCAGACACATGCATATTATTTATAAAAATGCCTCAAAATAGTTAAGAAAATAATCTTTATAAATGTACGTTACCATTCAGAGACTTAGTCCAGGAGCTTGGCTGTCTGTGTACCCATCGCTGAGGAGGGAAATGTGTAAATGGCTGTGGAGGCTTGCCTTTTCTGCACACACTGAACTCAAGCAAACACACCCACTCCCAGAACACATTCCAACTCTCCTCAGTAACATAGCTTTTTAAGTGTGGAACAGTTTTTTGACAGTTCCTCACAGTTCAGAGCTGCAAGGAAAGTAGGATGCTGTGCTGATGTGAAGCAGTTTCATGTACTCAGTCCTTGGTTACTTTAATGAATATTTGGCCAGGAAATTGGGAGTAATACCACTGCCCTTGTGAAAAGTTGCAAACATTTTTGAATGACCACAATGGTTTGGGATGTGATTTTTTATGTCTGTCTCATGTAACCTACTCTTACTTTGTCCAAATTGGGCCATTTATTTACTTCTTGCTCAGGGAACAGCCTGCAAACCCTCAGCCCCTTCCCTTGCTTACTATCTATTCAGTCCCTAGAGTTTTTCCTTGCAATGTTTTCTTGGAAAATTTACTATGGACAGATCTAGAAAAGGTGTAAAAGGGTACAAATGTCAGGGAGACCAACTGTGTTGGTGGATACTTATAGCAGTCTTACAGAGTCCCTGGCTCTTTCTGAATGTCCTGGACCAAGGATCTCATGCTTCCCTGAACTGATCAGGTGCTCCAAGTAGCACTCAGGACATCCACTAAAGACTGGCCTCTTGGGAAGTGACCCTACTCAGAATCTCACTTTCTCTTCTCATGCCGGATCCCAGTTATGCCTTGGTTATGGGCTATGTGGCCATTTTAGGCAAGGCTTAGGGGCAACTATTTTTATCCAAGTGAAGAGTGGGGTTGAGGATTGCATGTGGCCATTTCAAATCACGCATCATGTCAACCATGGTCCCATGTCTCCTTTACAAATGGTCAGTTCTGCATTAGTCAGCATAATGGGATAAACCCTAGTGATGGAATAGGCCCAAAATATAGCAAATTGACAGACTGGACTACCTGAATCTGAATGCAGAAGCTTTGAAAGTAAAAACAAAATCTTTTGCAAATCGAGTTTTTTCTTTCTTACCTTCCAAATTTTTATTTTTCTAGAAAAACAACACATATAAAAAATACCACCATCATCAGGGATGATATGTTCTATTTATGTGAAGCTTTCAGATAACTGAAGTCTTCCTGCCCTCCAAGAAGCCAAAACACACAGTTAACATTTATTTTTTCCAGAAAGAGAAGAGAACTCCCAACACCTGAATTTGTAATGGGCTTAGTTAGGGAACAACTATTAACTGAAACTCTTTCCTAATGCTTAGCAATTTCTGTATCAATGAGTTTGAAGTTTCGATACTGGACATCAAGTTGAAATTTAATAAATAGCAGAAATATTTATAGCATATGTTATACCTCTTCATCCATTCTTAAGAAATGATTTTGCATATAATTTAATCCAGTTTTAATGGTCTGGATTCACACTTACACAAACCAGCTAGTTTACACTGTTGTAACACAGTGTTGCCCTCTGAAAGCTACTGAGAGGTACAAAGTTGTCTGTCTTCAAATTAAAAACTTCCAAATTGCTATGCTTCCCAACTTCTTATATTTTCTTTTCTTTATATTTTTCTACCCTTTTACAATCAAGTTGTAACATAGCCCTTCATGTTACTACCTATATGCCTGTCTATACTTACTCTATACAAATTTGACAAATTACTTCATCTTTCTGATAATTAGAATCTAACCTTAGTTTATGAAACTGTAAAATGAAACTATTATATTATTTGACTTTATAGGGTTGTCAAACATTCAGTGAAATAATGTGTGAAAAAAGGCTTAGCACAGTGTCTGGCAGCTAATAACACCCAATAAAGGTTAATGATAATAATAATAATAAGCTGTAGCAGCAGTAATCTCATTTTAAGTTATTCTTTTTAATCACCTGCGAATGGGAAACTGAATAGGTAAACATGCTAGTTGTATAAAGACTGAGAAAGGGGTCTCATACAAAGAAATCTACAGTGCATCGATTTTACAGCATTGATTTTTTATAACTTGGGAACTTTTATCTTTTTTCCTTGCTGGGTTATGAATGGTTTGGTTTACCAAATAGTACTCTAGAATCAGGACTGGAGGCACCTGAGCAGGAAGATTAGAAGATTAAGATTGTAATTGTGAAGCAGCCAGATAGATGTTTAAAAAGTTCATGGACTAAAGCACTGAAAAGTGCCTTACCTACAGGAATATTTATTCAGTATATAAACACAGAAACCTTTCTTACCCCAACCCCCACACTAAAGAGTGAAGACCAAATTCACCGTCCTTAAGTACAAGTTCAAACTGCCTAAACATAGAGAATTATTATTTTATGGGTGGAAAAGGGAGCTACACAGACTTTTGTCCAAATGCCTAAAGTGATTTTAGTATCCTGAATTAGTCAAGTGAGAATAGGAAAGTAAGAATAAGAAAGTAATCACATCCAAATTTTCATCATGTTTCCCTACATTTTAGTTCTTCTTCATACATTCACAACATTATGGAATGTATGGATCCCTTAGAATGGTCATGAAAATATTTTAAGTAAATGAGGTTTTGTTAACTGTGCAAATGAATATTTCAAGGAGAAAAGAGACAAATATGCTCATTTAACAGATATAAAAAGACTACACACTAAAAGGAAATATTCAGGCTCAGTTATGTTAATAAGCTACGTATGTTGATTGTCAACTTAGGGAGAAAAGGAAAGAAAAAGTTGAATGAAATGCAGTTCTACTTTGTACATTCCATTGGCTCATAATTTCTTTTGTCTGCAAATACACAAACTAAACGTTTTAGGTCTCTGCCAGGGTCTTCCTTCCCTAAGCTGGCTGGCTGCATCTTTAAGCAACTCCAGCTTCTGTCCCTCCCTTTTCCCACCCTGAAAAAGAGTCAATGGGACAGTTTACCCTACAGGTCTCTGGCACAAGGCCCAGCCACCCCTTGGGGGCAGTCCCATCCTGGTGTGTGTTTTATTTAACATATTATTCCTATAGTTACATTATAGCTCACAACACTTTCTTAAATTTAACCCATAATGTGATTAGTACAGATTGAAACTTTTCATTGTCAACAACACCGAATAATATAGCACTGGGGCAGCAGGAGTTCCCAATTCCTCTGGAAGTTAGAAGGCTGATCAAAAATTATCTTTACTCATAAGACCAGGACCCAGAGGACTTAGTAATGGTTTGGAAACAGAGTCTATCCCACACAAGAGTCAAAATTTGTCACTCATCTCCCTTTTGGAATTTACAACCTTCTCATTTTATTTCTTATTCCATACTTAGGAGGGTTTTCCCTTTGATCAACTGTCACATTGGGAAAGTAAAGCCCTACTGAAATACTAACTTGTAAGGCTTTAAAAAATCTTTCTTGGGGGTGTTTGCATTTTCATAGGATGTTTTGAAAGACTGCAATCCATTCAAGACTATTCTGTTAGGAGAGATACCCTTGCTCAGATACATCATTTTGGTGTCCTCAGATTGCACCTTGTCTGTGGCCTTATATTTGATTTCCTTATAAGTTGACCCAATGGGTCCCTAGTGTTAGCAGCAGATATGTTTAATGATTTTAATGCTCTGATTTCACTAAATCCTTGTAAAGGCACCAGGGTGCCTTAGTTTCCTCACCAAGGCTGAGGAAACTACCATCACAGCCTAACAAAGGAATGGGTGACTTTTCTATAACCCCACTTCTAGGGATGCACTTATTGTAGAGATCTGTCCTTCTCCTCTACTTCCTGGACCTCTCCTCTCTAGAGTCTACCAATGCTGGCTCACCGAGAAGTCAGACTAAGTTTAAGCTGATGGTACCAGCAAAGCAGGAGAGATGGGGAAAGACAGGATAGAGGGAGAAGGGGGGAGATGAGGGGCTAAAGACAGACAGAAGGAGAAAGGGAGAGAGAAAAAGAGAGGGAGGGATATGGGGAGAAGAGAGGATAGGGGAGAAGGCAAGGAGAAGGAAAGATAATATCAGGAAATCTAGAAAGAAGCTTAAAACCTCAGCATATGTACATTTTGGTCAGTGAAAGATAAAATTTAATTTTATAGTTTAGCATTTTAAAATTAGATAAATTATGAGGCATTATCTTTTAAGTGCTTAAGCTTACCTCTACAGGTCCATAGTGGATGACATGGTCTTTAAAGGTTTGCAGACTACTGAAGGAGTAATGATAGAGCCTCAGTGGGACTGAAGAGGATGGTAAGAGTGTAGAAGTGGAAGATGCAGGAGTGAATGGGGTGCTGAAGAGAAAGAACACCAAAATTGATCATTTTTTCTGTGTGGTACAAATAAGATATTAGTTGCTAAAGTGCTTTAAAAATGTGCTAATGGAAAGAGCTCAGGCTTTGAAGTAAGGCAGGACTAGTTTCAGTTCCCACCTCTGCTATTTGCTAGCTGTATGGTCTTGTCCAAGTTGCTTAAATTCTCTGAAACTCATTTTCCTCACTTGGAAAATAGGAGATAACAATGGGTAATTACTGAGTTACTGTGAGGGTTAGAAATAATGTTAGTATTTAATAATAGGCTTTTTTTGAGTTGTAGTTTATGATAAAAATCATATTGACAGTGGAAAGAATTGTCATTGATTTTCATATGTCAGCTTATATAGTGCATTCAAGTAAAACTCTTCTCAATTTTTTACATATAAACTCAACATAATATGATTGCTCTAATATATAGATGCTCTTCACCTTATGACTTATAATAGGGTTATGTCCTGGTAAAGTCATTGTAAGTTGAAAATATCATAAGTTGAAAATGCATTTAACATACCTAATCTACTGCACAGCATAATTTTGCCTAGCCTACCTCAAATGTGCTCGTAACACTTACATTAGTTTACAGTTGGGCAAAATCATCTAATACAAAGCCTGTTTTATAACAAAGTGTTGAATATCTCATGTAATTTATTGAATATTGCACTGAGAGTGAAAAGCAGAATGATTGTGAGTATAGGAAGTATGGTTTCTACTGAATGCATATTGCTTTTGTACCATTGTAAAGTCAAAAAATCGTATGTTGAACCATCATGAATCAGAGACTGTCTGTATTTTGCTTTCCATAATGTCAGTCTACATTTATTCCTTCTCACCTTCTTTCCTCAAATATTTATTGAGCATTTGGGTGGGCATGTGATGTATGTGCTTGTAATGCATATGCTGAGTGAGGAATACAAAGATGAATCCACTCGGAGCTTTTTCTCAAGGAGTTTACAGGCCAGAGGAACACGAAAAATATGTACTTTTCTATTAATATGCAAAAATCTCTCAGTGCTAAATGTCATTTGAGAGATAAAGATAAAGTCCTCCAAGAGTGGAAAACTTGTGGATGTGGTGGGGTGTGGTAGAGAGGAGTGACGGGTGAAATTTTGGAAAGCTGAATAGAAGAGGTGGCTTTTGAGTTGAGCTTTTGAATTTGAATTTGAAAGAAGGGTAAGATTTGATCGTCCCAGTATGAGGTGAATTTAGAATGGATGAAGAAAAAAAAGCATATCTACTGCTGTAAAGATACTGAAAATGTGGAAGCGACTTTGGAACTGCGTAGCAGACAGAGGATGGGATAGTTTGGAAGGCTCAGAAGAAGATAGGAAAACGTGGGAATGTTTGGAACTTCCTAGAGACTTGGAGGGCTCAGAAGACAGGAAGACTTGGGAAAGTTTGGAACTTCCTAGAGACTTGTTGAATGGCTTTGACCAAAATGCTGATAGTGATATGGACACTAAAGTCCAGGCTATGGTGGTCTTAGATGGAGATGAGGAACTTGTTGGGAACTAAAGGTGATGCTTGTTATGTTTTAGCAAACAAACCGGTGGAATTTTGCCCCTGCCCTAGAGATCTGTGAAACTTTGAACTTGAGAGAGATAATTTAGGGTGTCTGGTAGAAGAAATTTCTAAGCAGCAAAGCATTCAAGAGGAAGTAGAGCATAAAAGTTTGGAAAATTTGCAGCCTGGTGATGCAATAGAAAAGAAAAACCAATTTTTCTGGGAAGAAATTCAAGCCTGCTGCATAAATTTGCATCAGTAACAAGGAGCTGAATGTAATCACCAAGACAATAGGGAAAATATCTCAGGACATATTAGAGGCCTTTGCTACAGGCCCTCCTATCACAGACCTCAAGGCCTAGGAGGAAAACATGGTTTTGTGGGCTGGGTCAGGGCCCCTCTGTTGTATGCAGCCTAGGGATCTGGTGACCTGCTTCCCAGCTTCTCCAGCCCTGGCTAAAAGGGGCCAAGGTACAGCTCAGGCTGTGGCTTTGGGAGGTGAAAGCCCCAATCTTGGCAGCTTCCACATGACATTGAGCCTGTGGATACAGAGAAGTCAAGAATATAGGTTTTGGAACCTCTGCTTAGATTTCAGAGGATGTATGGAAACACGTGAATGTCCAGGCAAAAGTTTGCTGTAGAGGTAGAGCCCTCACGAAGAACCTCTGCTAAGGCAATGCGGAAAGGAAATGAGGGATGGAAACCCCTACAAGTCTCCACTGGGGGACTGCCTAGTGGAGCTGGGAGAAGAGGTCCACCATCCCTTAGACCACACAATGGTAGATCCACCAACAGTTTTCATGGTGCACCTGGAAAAGTCACAGACACTCAACACCAAGCCATGAAAGCAACCAGGAGGGGAGCTGTGCCATGCAAAGTTACAGGGGTGGAGCTACCCACAGCTGTGGGAGCCCACCTCTTGCGTCAGTGTGCCCTGGATGTGAAACATGGAGTTGAAGGAGATCATTTTGGAACTTTATGGTTTAATGACTGCCCTATTGGATTTCAGACTTGTATGGGGCCTCTAGTCCCTTTGTTTTGGCCAATTTCCCCCATTTGGAACAGGTATATCTACCCGATGCCTGTACCCTCACCGTATCTAGAAGGTAGCTAACTTGCCTTTGATTTTATGGGTTCACAGGTGGAAGGAACTTGCCTTGTCTCAGATGAGACTTTGGACTACAGACTTTTGTGTTAATACTGAAATGAGTAAAGACTTTGGGGGACTGTTGGGAAGGCATGATTGGTTTTGAAATGTGAGGACATGAGATTTGAGAGGGGCTGGAGTGGAATGATATAGTTTGGCTGTGTCCACGCCCAAATCTTATTTTAAATTTTAGCTCCCATAATTCCCACATGTTGTGGGATGGACCCGGTCAGAGATAATTGAATCGTGGGGATGGGTCTTTCCAGTGCTGTTCTCATGATAGTGAATAAGTCTCATGAGATCTGATGGTTTTATAATGGGGAGTTCCCCTACACAAGTTCTTTCTTGTCTGCCACCATGTAAGATGTGACTTTGCTCCTTCTTGCTTTCTGCCATGATTGTGCAGCCTCCCCAGCCATGTGGAACTGTGAGTCAACTAAACCTCTTTTCTTTATAAATTATCCAGTCTCTGGTATGTCTTTATTAGCAGCATGAGAACAGACTAATACAATCTCCAATGAAACAAATTATGAGAACAAAAGTACAGAGGTTAGGAACTTCAGCTTGTAAATAGAAGAAGCAACAGTTCAGTTTGGATAAAACCTAGGGTATGTGAAGGAAATGTGTAAGTTCATAGACATAAAATGTAATACAGAGCTCCTCAAAGAGAAAATTGAGTTTTAGCAGAAAGATGACAATAAAAAGCAAATATTTTATATGTAAATGGTCAAGAAATATGTGACTCTGGCAATTTCTAACTGCTCTAAATATTTTATTAATTTACTAAGATCCTGGCATCCATTAGTACTCCCTCACACCCAGGAATACCTAGTAGACTTTTAATATGATCTATCAGGTGATCTTCTGTTTTAATGTTTCCAAGAGCTTTTCAATGTATGTTTTCTTAACACTGTAATCCTGACTGTGATTTCCCTCATGTTCAGAATGATTAAATTTTCCTTCACCTTTGAGTCAGGTATTAAACAGGCATGGCTGTCTCATGCTAACCCCAGCATGGACCTCTTGGTTTAGCTATTTTATCTCAATCACTTCCTGTAGGAGAATATTTACATAACCAAATTCCACTTCCCCATTTCCTTCCACTCCATTTCTGTAGTTATTTTGTTCTTGTCACTATGCTATTTGACGTTTTAGCAGAGCTGGATTATCTAAAACTGCATTCTTTGTGTGTACCCCTGACAGAAAGACAGGCCACTTCTTAGTCTCTGATTATTTCTTGGCTGAAAGACTAAAGCAGAAAATATATTAGTGAGGAGTCACATCAGATTCCTGGGACATTTGTATGTTCTTTATGGATGCCAGCAGAGTTGACTCTATCAGCATGTGCAAATGGGAAGGATTACACTGATGAATTATTTGTCAAAAACTGAAAAGGCATTTTGGTTTTCTAAATTTTTAGAGACAACTTGGTGATTTCTTTTTTCCAGTTCTCTTTAAGCAGGCTAGGCAGTACTTATGGGTACTTTTTGCTTTCAGCATTTGTATAACCCAGGTATAATGCAATGGAGTCACTGTGCTACATCAGGGCAACAGCAGTAGATAACAGCATAAAAAATAAAGATTGTGATTTTAAAAGAACTACTTAGATACATTTCTGGGAAGTTTCACCAGAAACTGTTAATCCTGGTGACTCTGGGTAGTGGAGATTGAAGAGACTTTTAGTTTTTATTTACATTTTTCTGCAGCAGTTGAATTATCTTAAAAATAAAAGTACACATTTCTTTTAGGGAAAATAGGAACCTTACTATCTGGCTGTGGCCTCATGTGCAGGTTTATTTATTTGGTATTCAAAACTCTCTAGAATGCAGCCCTATCTTCCTTTTCTGGCAATGCTTCCCTTCACTTTTACCTATACATTACTAGTCTTGTTAGTCTTTACATTGTACCACCCACATGGCACATTCACCCTACTTTTTTTTTTCTTATATAAGTTACTTTCCTTTTTTTAATCAAAAATACCTCTTTATATCTTTAACTTGCTTTATATCTTTTATTTCCTGATTCCTTTACCTTGTTTTACACATAACCCTTATATAAGCCTTGAATTAGACAAAGATATTTTACCTTTAATAAATTCTTAAATTATTTTAAGAATTCTTTAATTCTTTAATTATTAATAAATTATTTAATCTTAAATTGGAATTGCCCAGATACTTAATATCAATTAACAACCTTAGATCCTAAATTATGATGAGTTTGTTCCATTACATTTTCCTGATTAATTTAGTAATTTAGCTAGATGATTTACAAAAAATTATCAGAATCTACAAATAACTCAAACAAATTTATAAGAAAAAAACAAACAACCCCATCAAAAAGTGGGCAAAGGATATGAACAGACATTTCACCCTACCTTTTTTACATGGCTATGCGCTCTGATTGGCTTTCGACCTTTAGAAATTTGATCCTTTTTTCTAGGCCTGCCACAGAAGCTGTATCTTCCAAGCAACCTTATGAGAGTTTTTTAGCTCACCACTCCCCCTCTATCTGTTCTGTGCTAATGTTGCAAATGCAGCCACATTGATTGTATTTCTCAGTTATATCTAATTGTTTCCTGTATTAATATTTTCTGACTAGTTACAGGAGCCAAATTCTTGTTCTGCGAAAGCCTAGCTGTGTGATTCTGGGCATGTAGCAATCTCGCTGGGTGTGTTTCCTCATCTAGAAAATGAGGGATGTTGGGAGATCTCCTAAGTGCATTCTATTTCTAACAAACTAGGATTTTCATATTTGTGAAAGAGACTTCAAAAATTCCAAAGCACTATACAGTAAAATTTGTATTAGAATTATACTTTTTCTATTTCCTGCAGCTCTTACGTTACCAAGTAAAATACCTGTATCTCTGACAAACTGTTTGTACAAAGTGTCTTAAGATATAATAATAATTCTTTTTGGTTTGAGCTAAAGTCCAACTTTCCACAAAGGAAGTATGTTTCACATATTAGGGACACAGATTTGAACATGTTTCTTCTATTGACAGCTTTGCCTTTCATTTTTGAGCTAACAATCACTTGAATGCATTTTGATTAATGTAGAATTTGCATTAATGACCATTTAAATGTTCTTTTTACACCAAGCCTGACAATTTAGAAATGTCCTAGTATCATATATTGGCAATCTTTCCTGAAGAAATTATGGTCTCAGAAATGACAGATAATATTTCTGTCCCCATGCATTATCTATGGGAATAACAACATCATCATCATCAACAACAAAGCTAACACTTCCATAGCACTTACTTTGCACTAGGTACTATTCTAAGCTCTTACATATATTAATTCATTCAGTTCTCTCAACAACACTGTAAAGTAAGCATTTCCCCTTCCATTTCATGGATGAAATAAACAAAGCCAGAAAGGCTAAATAATGTGCCAAGAGGTCATACAGCTGGTAAATTACAGTGATGGGACTTCATCTCAGGAAATCTGTCTTCATATTCATATTCTCTGCTCTAAGCTATTAAGCTAAACTGCTTTCAACTCTGCTCTCAAATTTCCAATCTAAAAGTAGGAAGACTAAATTAGTCAGAGATTGCAAACTGATCACCCATGGGCTCAATGTGGCCTACAGATATGTTTTGATTTGTCTGTACTTATCTTAAAGTTGAATAAAAATCAGGGGATTCCACAAAACAATCCATATTTACAATTTGGGAAATCTGGCCATACTATGCCCACGTTCCCACATGACAAGAGCCAACAGGAACTTAGTATATACTGGTTGCTTCCTTTAGTTGGGGAAAAACTCTAGTTTTCTATGGTTCTACCACTCCCTAGTTGCATTGAAACTACCTGCTTTACTCTTTTGCTTTCTCTACCTGGTTCCTTGTATACATTTGAGCCGGAGCTCTAATACCCCTGATATACAATCTTTACAGTCTCTTTTAGCTTGAACATTTAATGTTTCCATGTGTAGTAAAAACTTACTGTAGTTGCTACATATGCATAATCGCACAGATGACCCTTTAAGACATAATGTCAAATGAAAGCAGCCAGAAACAAAAGAGTAAATGTTACCATTTATATGAAGTTCAAGAACAGCCAAAGCCTGACAAAACAAGCAATGGAGAAAGGACTCTGTATTTAACAAACAGTGCCTGGATAACTGGCTAACAATATTCAGAAGACTGAAGTCAGAACCTTATATTCAGCATATACAAAATTAACTCAAAATAAATCAAATATTTAAATGTATAACCTCCAACTATAAAATTCTAGAAGACAATTTAGTAAAAACTCTTCTTGATGTTGGCCTTGGCAAATAATTTTTGGCTAAGTAACGAAAAGCAATTGCAACAAAAACAAAGACAGGCAAGCAGAACCTAATTAACTAAGGAGCTTCTTCAAACCAAGTAAATTATCAGCAGAATAAACGGAGAACCTAGAGAATTGGAGAAAATATTCACAAACTATGCATCTGACAAAGTCATATCAGAAATCTATAGGGAACTTAAGCAAATCAAGCAGCACAAAACAAATAACCCCATTAAAAACAGGCAAAGGACATGAACACAAGCTTCTCACAAGAAGACATACAAGTGACCTACACACATATGAAAAAATGCTCAGCATCACTGACCATAAGAGAAATGTAAATAAAAACCACAATGAGATACCATCTCACACCTGGCAGAATGGCTATTATTAAAAAGTCAAAAAACAACAGATGCTAGTGAGACTGTGGAGAAAAGGAAATACTTATATACAATTGATGGGAATGTAAATTCGTCCAGCCACTGTGGAAAACAGTTTGGCAATTTCTTAAAATATTTAAAACAGAGCTACTATTTGACCTAGCAGTCTCATTACTGGGTGTACCCAAGGAAAATAGGTCGTTATACTAAAAAGACACATGGACTTGTATGTTCACTGCTGTGCTATTCACAATAGCAGAGACATGTAACCAACCCGGTGCCCATCAATGGTAGATTGGATAAGGAAAATGTTGTACATATACACCATGGAATACTATGCAGCCATAAAAAGAATGGAATTCTGTCCTTTATGGCAATATGGATGGAGCTAGCTGGAGTCCATAATCCTAAGTAAATTAAGGCAGTAGCAGAAAACCAATACCTCATGTTCTCACTTATAAGTAGGAGTTAAACATTGAGCACATATGATCATAGAAATGGGAACAATACACACTGTAGACTAATAGAGGGTAGAGGGCAAGAAAGGTGGGAGGTGTGGGTTGAAAAACTACCTGTTGTATATGATCGCTATTTGGGTGATGGGATCCATACTCCAAACTTCAACATCACGTATTACTTCGATGGAACAAAACAGCACATGCATAAAATAAAATAAAAGCTGAAATTGGAAAAAAAAAAAAAGAACAGGAAGATCCAATCAATAGTGCTGCAAATCTGAACAGTAGTTACTTCTGGGGATGAGGGAATATTGGCTGGGAATGAGCAGAAGAAACTTTTCTCAGTGTGGGTGACAAATAATCTATATGTGATCTGAGTGGCAGTCACATAGGTAATACATATCTTAAAAGTCACTGAAAATTTGTGCATTGTACCGTATGTGAACTGCACATTGCATTTTGAGCAGATACTTAAAAAGAAATAGTGTCCAGGGGTTTCCAAATGCTAGTCCTCAAAGGGTGGCGTTAGAATAATCTGAGATGTTTTCTTTAAAGCAAATTCCCAGGACGAAGGTAAGACATACTGATTCAGAATCTCTGGAGGTAGGGCCTTGAGAGTGTATGTATTTTAACAAGTTGGCTAGTCTAGTTGACTCAATGACATTTGTCACAACTCTCTTGAATACTTTTGGAGAAGTGTAAGCAAACGTCTTATTGCTCCTCAGAACAACACATGAGATAGGTATCATTATTTCTATTATACATGGAAGTGAACTGAGTCTTAGGACAATCAAGGAACTTAGCCTCAGTGATAAAACTAGCAAAAGATGGGTACAGATTTAGAGACAGCCCCACTTGACTTCAAAAACCAGGTATTTCCATGACAGTCCATTGCCTTCTAAAAACAGTCATTGTGGGCAAAGTGTTATCCCTACTTGTTGATTAAAGGTGTCTAGAGTCAGAGTCCTGAAACAGCATGTCTTATATACTTAGCAGAGTTTGCTTTTTAAGTATCTTGCTCAAAATGCAATGTGCAATTCACAAAGGAGAGTTTGAACCCAAGTCTATTAATATATCCAGGACCTATTTCTCTGATGCCTTCAGTGTCCCTCATTTTGCTTATTTTTCCCCCAAAAAAGAGTTGTTTTTTTACAAGTGGAGTTCCACTTGAGATCTGTTTGCAAAATATCTTGAAGCCTGACTGCACAAAACATGACAGTTTCTAAGGTTACAATATAGAATAGCTTTTTCACTGCATTTTGTACCTTGAAAAACCCTGTAATCAAACAATGTTCATTAAGGGCGGAGTGAAAATGAATAATGCAATTTCAATATTTCCAAAATTCTAACATTTACAGAATAACTAAAACTTGTTTGATTCTTTTTTTTTTTTTCAAAAATAAAACCATTCTGGTAGTATATTTGTCTACTTTAGAAGGAATCTGTGGCTCTTCAGATGTCTATCCTGTCTCCCAAACTGTTACCTTTGCTTCAGTTCCACTGTTTGAAATTTGCCATTTTATATTTAATATCTCTCTTTCACTAAGGAAATATATTCTTTTGCATTAAACATTGTCTCTGTCTGGGGTTGAATAGTGCCCTCTTGAAATTCATGTCCATCTGGAGCCTCAGAATGTGACTTTACTTGGAACAGGGTCTTTGAAGATATAATTAGTTAAGGTAAGGCTATACTGGATTAAGATGGGCCCTACGTTCAAAGACTGGTATCCTTATAGGAAGACCATGTGAAGACAAAGAGACACACATAGAGAAGATGCCTATGTGAAAATGAAGGCAGAGATTAGAGTGATGCATTGACAAGCCAAGAAATTCCAGAGCCATGAGAAGCTAGAAGAGGGAAAAAAAGTCCTTTCCTAGAGCTTTCAGAGGGAACATGGTACTGCTGACACCTTGATTGTACACTTTCAGTTTCCAGAAATTTGAGAGAATACATTTCTGCTTTTGAAGCTACATATTTTGTGGTAGTTTGTTATGGCATCCCTAGGAAATTGATATAGCCTCTTATATCAAGTCCTTGAAGACAGGTGCCTGGGTGGGGCATTCTATGAAGTCACTGACACTTCAGTGGGAAAGCACTGGGTTAACAGGTAGGAATCGCTAGGAGGGGTAAAAGGCCTTTGAACAGGAAACAAGGAAGGGGAGAGGAAAGATGATCACATTTTGCTTATTGCATAATTGAAGACCAACCCTGTAGAGAGTAATCACCAAAGACTCTGTCAAATGCCTGGACCCAGGCCAGCTTTCTGTCCTATACCAATATGGAGTCAATAGTGAGCAGCTGTTGCCCTAGCTAAGTGCTCAGGAACTAGGAGTTGAAAACAACTTGCACACCTTGTAGACAAGAGCCCTTGTCTTGTCTTGGCCAGTCTTTTCCTTCCTCAGAAATCATCACTTGTAAGTGTCTTGTTCTCAGGGTGATTTACATACTTACAAAGGTTTGACAGGCAGGACAAAACTCTCTATGTGGCCCCTGTTCCTCTATCTCATTAGAATGGGAAATTTACTATTATCTTTTTTAAATTGCTATTTGTATTTGTTTGTCTTTGTTGTTTGCCTTTTCGAACATTCATCTATCTATTTGTTCTACAAACTGGATACCCTTGATTTCTTTCTCTTGCCTGATTGCCCTAGCCAGAACTTCCAACACTATGTTGGATAGGAGTGGTGAGAGAGGCATCCCTGTCTTGTGCCAGTTTTCAAAGGGAATTTTTCCAGTTTTTGCCCATTCAGTATGATATTAGCTATGGGTTTGTCATAAATAGCTCTTATTATTTTGAGGTACGTTCCATCAATACCGAATTTATTGAGCGTTTTTAGCATAAAGGGCTGTTGAATTTTGTCAAAAGCCTTTTCTGCGTCTATTGAGATAATCATGTGGTTCTTGTCTTTGGTTCTGTTATATGCTGGATTACGTTTATTGATTTGCGAATGTTAAACCAGCCTTGCATCCCAGGGATGAAGCCCACTTGATCATGGTGGATAAGCTTTTTGATGTGCTGCTGAATCCGGTTTGCCAGTATTTTGTTGAGAATTTTGCATCGATGTTCATCAGGGATATTGGTCTAAAATTCTCTTTTTTTGTTGTGTCTCTGCCAGGCTTTGGTATCAGGATGATGTTGGCCTCATAAAATGAGTTAGGGAGGATTCCCTCTTTTTCTATTGATTGGAATAGTTTCAGAAGGAATGGTACCAGCTCCTCCTTGTACCTCTGGTAGAATTCAGCTGTGAATCCATCTGGTCCTGGACTTTTTTTGGTGGGTAGGCTATTAATTGTTGCCTCAATTTCAGAGCCTGCTATTGGTCTATACAGGGATTCAACTTCTTCCCGGTTTAGTCTTGGGAGAGTGTAAGTGTCCAGGAAATTATCCATTTCTTCTAGATTTTCTAGTTGATTTGCATAGAGGCATTTATAGTATTCTCTGATGGTCGTTTGTAGTTCTGTGGGGTCGGTGGTGATATCCCCTTTATCATTTTTTATTGCGTCTATTTTATTCCTCTCTCTTTTCTTCTTTATTAGTCTTGCTAGCAGTCTGTCAATTTTATTGATCTTTTCAAAAAACCAACTGCTGGATTCATTGATTTTTTGGAGGGTTTTTTGTGTCTCTATCTCTTTCAGTTCTGCTCTGATCTTAGTTATTTCTTGCCTTCTGCTAGCTTTTGAATGTGTTTGCTCTTGCCTCTCTAGTTCTTTTTTAATTGTGATGTTAGAGTGTCAATTTTAGATCTTTCCTGCTTTCTCTTGTGGACATTTAGTGCTATAAATTTCCCTCTACACACTGCTTTAAATGTGTTCCAGAGATTCTGGTATGGTGTATCTTTGTTCTCATTGTTTTCAAAGAACATCTTTATTTCTGTGTTCATTTTGTTATGTACCCAGTAGTCATTCAGGAGCAGGTTGTTCAGTTTCCATGTAGTTGAGCGGTTTTGATTGAGTTTCTTAGTCCTGAGTTCTAGTTTGATTGCACTGTGGTCTGAGAGACAGTTTGTTATAATTTCTGTTCTTGTACATTTGCTGAGGAGTGCTTTACTTCCAATAATGTGGTCAATTTTGGAATAAGTGCGATGTGGTGCTGAGAAGAATGTATATTCTGTTGATTGGGGTGGAGAGTTCTATAGATGTCCATTAGGTCCACTTGTTGCAGAGATGAGTTCAATTCCTGGATATCCTTGTTAACTTTCTGTCTCGTTGATCTGCCTAATGTTGACAGTGGAGTGTTGAAGTCTCCCATTATTATTGTATGGGAGTCTAAGTCTCTTTGTAAGTCTCTAAGGACTTGCTGTATGAATCTGGGTGCTCCTGTATTGGGTGCATATATATTTAGGAGAGTTAGCTCTCCTGTTGAATTGATCCCTTTACCATTATGTAATGGCCTTCTTTGTCTCTTTTGATCTTTGATGGTTTAAAGTCTGTTTTATCAGAGACTAGGATTGTAACCCCTGCTTTTTTTTTGTTCTCCATTTGCTTGGTAGATCTTCCTCCATCCCTTTATTTTGAGCCTATGTATGTCTCTGCATGTGAGATGGGTCTCCTGAATATAGCAGACTGATGGGTCTTGTCTCTTTATCCAGTTTGCCAGTCTGTGTCTTTTAATTGAGCATTTAGTCCATTACATTTAAGATTAATATTGTTATGTGTGAACTTGATCCTCCCATTATAATATTAAGTGGTTATTTTGCTCATTAGTTGATGCAGTTTCTTCCTAGCCTCGATGGTCTTTACATTTTGGCATGTTTTTGCAATGGCTGGTACTGGTTGTTCCTTTCCATGTTTAGGCTTCCTTCAGGTCTCTTGTAAGGCAGGCCTGGTGGTGACAAAATCTCTAAGCATTTGCTTATCTGTAAAGGATTTTATTTCTCCTTCACTGATGAAACTTAGTTTGGCTGGATATGAAATTCTTGGTTGAAAAACTTTTCTTTAAGAACGTTGAATATTGGCCCCCACTCTCTTCTGGCTTGTAGAGTTTCTGCCGAGAGATCTGCTGTTAGTCTGATGGGCTTCCCTTTGTGGGTAACCGACCTTTCTCTCTGGCTGCCCTTAAGATTTTTCCTTCATTTCAACTTTGGTGAATCTGGCAATTATGTGTCTTGGAGTTGCTCTTCTGGAGGAGTATCTTTGTGGCGTTCTCTGTATTTCTTGAATTTGAATGCTGGCCTGCCCTACTAGGTTGGGGAAGTTCTCCTGGATGATATCCTGAAGAGTGTTTTCCAACTTGGTTCCATTTTCCCCCTCACTTTCAGGCACCCCAATCAGACGTAGATTTGGTCTTTTTACATCATCCCATACTTCTTGCAGGCTTTGTTGATTTCTTTTTCTTCTTTTTCTTTTGGTTTCTCTTCTCACTTCATTTCATTCATTTGATCCTCAATCGCTGATACTCTTTCTTCCAGTTGATTGAGTCAGTTACTGAAGCTTGTGCATTTGTCACGTATTTCTCGTGTCATGGTTTTCATCTCTGTCATTTCATTTATGACCTTCTCTGCATTAATTAGTCTAGCTGTCAATTCTTCCACTCTTTTATCAAGATTTTTAGTTTCTTTGTGCTGGGTACGTAATTCCTCCTTTAGCTCTGAGAAGTTTGATGGACTGAAGCCTTCTTCTCTCATCTCGTCAAAGTCATTCTCTGACCAGCTTTGATCCGTTGCGGGCCATGGGCTGCACTCCTTTGCAGGGGGAGATGCGCTCTCATTTTTTGAATTTCTAGCTTTTCTGCACTGCTTTTTCCCCATCTTTGTGTTTTTATCTGCCTCTGGTCTTTGATGATGGTGATGTACTGATGGGGTTTTGATATAGGTTTCCTTCCTGTTTGATAGTTTTCCTTCTAAGAGTCAGGACCCTCAGCTGTAGATCTGTTGGAGATTGCTTGAGGTCCACTCCAGACCTTGATTGCCTGGGTATCAGCAGCAGAGGTTGCAGAAGAAAAATATTGCTGAACAGCAGTGTACCTGTCTGATTCTTATTTTGGAAGCTTCCTCTCAGAGGTGTACTCCACCCTGTGTGGGGTGTCAGACTGCCCCTAGTGGGGGATGTCTCTCAGTTAGGCTACTCAGGGGTCAGGGACCCACTTGAGCAGCAGTCTGTCCCTTCTCAGATCTCAACCTCCTTGTTGGGAGATCCACTGCTCTCTTCAAAGCTGTCAGACAGAGTCGTTTGCGTCTGCAGAGGTTCCTGCTGCTTCTCTTGTTGTTGTTGTTAACTGTGCCCTGTCCCCAGAGATGGAGTCTACAGAGACAGGCAGGTTTCCTTGGGCTGCTGTGAGCTCCACCCAGTTCGAGCTTCCCAGCGGCTTTGTTTACCTACTTAAGCCGCAGCAATGGCGGGCGCCCCTCCCCCAGCCTCGCTGCTGCCTTGCGGTTAGATTGCAGACTGCTGTGTTAGCAATGAGGGAGGCTCCGTGGGCATGGGACCCTCCCGGCCAGGTGTGGGATATATTCTCCTGGTGTGCCATTTGCTTAAAGCGCAGTATTGGGGTGGGAGTCACCCGATTTTCCAGGTGTTGTGTTTCTCAGTTCCCCTGGCTATGAAAATGGATTCCCTTCCCCCTTCCACTTCCCAGGTGAGGCAATGCCTCGCCCTGCTTCAGCTCTCGCTGGTCGGGCTGCAGCAGCTGACCAGCACCGATTGTCTGGCACTCCCTAGTGAGATGACCCCAGTACCTCAGTTGAAAATGCAGAAATCCCCGGTCTTCTGTGTCGCTCGCGCTGGGATTTGGAGACTGGAGCTGTTCCTATTTGGCCATCTTGCTCCACCCCTCGAATTTTCGTGATTAACTTTTAATTGGCCTAAGGACTTTATGATGATCCTTCAAAACCTTTCAGTAGCTATCTCTTCTATCTTTCTTACAGTGATCATTGAACCTTTTGGTTCTCCATCTCCCGGGTCAAGAAATGGCAAAGGAGATAATGGTATTGTTATCACTCTAAAGGTTTAAGGTGCAAAAGCAGTTTCATCTCCAAAAAAATGTTTGTTTCTTCTTAGGCACTGTGTCCACAGATCAGAGTTTCTTGGGTAAAGTTGTATGGGTCAACTTATGAAACTTTCTTTAATCATGTCAAAGGGCCTAGAGTTTGTTTGCCCATGCTTAATTCTGCTCTTTATAAACCCAAACAAAAATACACTCTTCACTTTATCACCAGCATGAGTATTCACTAGTCTTGAATTACTATTATAACGAATAATTCATAATTTAAAGTAAAATTTAAAGAAACATGAAGGTTTTGGTTTTTAATAATGACATATAGTGGCTTCCTCAAAAAAACTGTTGAGACAGTTTAGAGTTATCATTATAAACCAAGGACATTCTCACAATGCACAGACAAGGTGAAGTTTATGCTTAATTAGAAAGCTGTCACTGGAGCTCAAGCGTCACTTAATGTCACCTCCTGGATCATGGGTTGACATAATATGACATGTACATGTGATGTCATAACTTAGAGGAGACCTTAAGAAAAAACACAATCAAAGGTCTTTGATATGGTTTGGCTCTGTGTCCCCACCCAAATCTCACCTCAAATTGTAATCCCCACAATCTTCATGTGTCGAAGGAGAGACCTGGTGGGAGGTGATGGATCACGAGGATAGTTTCCCCTATGCTGTTCTTATAGTAGTGAGTGAGCTCTCATGAGATCTGATGGTTTTATAAGTTGTGATTTCCTCTCTCTCTCTCTCTCTCTCTCTCTCTCTCTCTCTCTCCCTCTCTCTCTCTGTCTCTTTCTCTTGCCTGCTGCCATGTGAGAAGTGCCTGCTTCCTCTTCTGCCACGATTGTAAGTTTCCTAAGGCTTCCCCTGCCATGTGGAACTGTGAGTCCCGTTTTCCTTTATAAATTACCCAGTCTTGTGTAGTATCCTTATAGCAGTGTAAAAACTAACCTATGCTGTCTTTATGTATTTATATAGCTCTAGAAAACTGAGCAGTGGATCTAGAGATATCAGTTATATAGATTGGTAGTTTTCAATGTGTATCACAATAACCTGAATGATTTAATTAAAAAGAAATGTACGGGCTCCAGATCCAGAGATCTGACTGTGTACGTGTAGTATGGGAACTAATAATTTGCATATCTAAAAGTTCTCAGGTGTTCCTGATGCTGTTGTTCTGAGGGACCACACTTTGAGAAACATTGGATTAGAGTCACCTATGGTAAAGAAGTTCCATGGTATTTAAATAACATTGGCATTTCCATAAGCTATAAATTAAAATGCAAGAGTCACAGAAAAAGAGAGAGACAAACACTTATTGAACATCTACTGTGTAGGATGCACTTGCTAGATGCTTTACACAGATATCTTATTCAATTTCATTATTGCTTCATTATCCCCATTTTTCAGATTAAAAAAATGGAGTTCAGCAAGTTAACTAACGTTCCTAAGGTCACAAAGCTATCAGGTGGCAGAGGTGAAATTCAAACCCAGGTCTGTCCAGGTTGAAAACTTATAGTTTCTAGATCACTTTGCCAATATTATTATTTTTAAATATATATATATATATATAATGTATATATATTTGCTTCAAGATGTATTATTATATAGTATAAGTGAAGTGAAGTGAATCCTAGGACAATAAGGCTCCGGTCCTGACTCTTCCACCAATTTTATTTATTGGTCCACCAGTTTATGCACCCATTCATCACTCATCCATCCATCCATCCATCTATTCATCCATCCATCCATCCATCAATCAATTAATTGATCCATTTGTTCATTCTTTTTTTTTTATTATTATACTTTAAGTTCGAGGGTACATGTGCATAACGTGCAGGTTTGTTACATATGTATACTTGTGCCATGTTGGTGTGCTGCAGCCATCAACTCATCATCACCCATCAACTCGTCATTTACATCAGGTATAACTCCCAATGCAATCCCTCCCCCTTCCCCCCTAGCCCCTCCCCGTGACAGGCCCCGGTGTGTGATGTTCCCCTTCCCGAGTCCAAGTGATCTCATTGTTCAGTTCCCACCTATGAGTGAGAACATGTGGTGTTTGGTTTTCTGTTCTTGTGATAGTTTGCTGAGAATGATGGTTTCCAGCTGCATCCATGTCCCTACAAAGGACACAAACTCATCCTTTTTTATGGCTGCATAGTATTCCATGGTGTATATGTGCCACATTTTCTTAATCCAGTCTGTCACAGATGGACATTTGGGTTGATTCCAAGTCTTTGCTATTGTGAATAGTGCTGCAATAAACATACGTGTGCGTGTGTCTTTATAGCAGTATGATTTATAATCCTTTGGGTATATACCCAGTAATGGGATGACTGGGTTATATGGGACTTCTAGTTCTAGATCCTTGAGGAATCGCCATACTGTTTTCCATAATGTTTGAATTAGTTGACAATCCCACCAACAGTGTAAAAGTGTTCCTATTTCTCCACATCCTCTCCAGCACCTGTTGTTTCCTGACTTCTTAATGATTGCCATTCTAACTGGTGTGAGATGGTATCTCATTGTGGTTTTGATTTGTCTTTCTCTGATGGTGAGTGATGATGAGCATTTTTTCATGTGTCTGTTGGCTGTATGAATGTCTTCTTTTGAGAAATGTCTGTTCATATCCTTTACCCACTTTTTGATGGGATTGTTTGTTTTTTTCTTGTACATTTGTTTGAGTTCTTTGTAGGTTCTGGATAATAGCCCTTTGTCTGATGAGTAGATTGCAAAATTTTTCTCCCATTCTGTAAGTTTCCTGTTCACTCTGATGATAGTTTCTTTTGCTGTGCAGAAGCTCTTTAGTTTAATTAGATTCCATTTGTCAATTTTGGCTTTTGTTGCCGTTTTACTCCTATTCAACATAGTGTTGGAGTTCTGGCTAGAGCAATCAGGCAAGAGAAAGAAATAAAGGGTATTCAGTTAGGAAAAGAAGAAGTCAAATTGTCCCTGTTTGCAGATGACATGATTGTACATTTAGAAAACCCCATTGTCTCAGCCCAAAATCTCCTTAAGCTGATAAGCAACTTCAGCAAAGTCTCAGGATACAAAATTAATGTGCAAAAATCAAGCACATCTTATACACCAGTAACAGACAAACAGAGAGCCAAATCAGGAATGAACTTCCATTCACAATTGCTTCAAAGAGAATAAAATACCTAGGAATCCAACTTACAAGGGATGTAAAGGACCTCTTCAAGGAGGACTACAAACCACTTCTCAGTTAAATAAAAGAGGACACCAACAATGGAAGAACATACCATGCTCATGGATAGGAAGAATCAATATCGTGAAAATGGCCATACTGCCCAAGGTTATTTATAGATTCAATGCATCCCCATCAAGCTACCAATGACTTTCTTCACAGAATTGGAAAAAAACCTGCTTTAAAGTTCATATGGAACCAAAAAAGAGCCCGCATTGCCAGACAATCCTAAGTCAAAAGGACAAAGCTGGAGGCGTCACGCTACCTGACTTCAAACTATACTACAAGGCTACAGTAACCAAAACCGCATGGTACTGGTACCAAAACAGAGATATAGACCAATGGAATAGAACAGAGTCCTCAGAAATAATACCACACATCTACAGCCATCTGATCTTTGACAAACCTGAGAGAAACAAGAAATGGGGAAAGGATTCCCTATTTAATAAATGGTGCTGGGAAAATTGGCTAGCCATAAGTAGAAAGCTGAAACTGGATCCTTTCCTTACTCCTTATATGAAGATTAATTCAAGATGGATTAGAGACTTAAATGTTAGACCTAATACCATAAAAACCCTAGAAGAAAACCTAGGTAGTACCATTCAGGACATAGGCATGGGCAAGGACTTCATGTCTAAAACACTAAAAGCAACAGCAGCAAAAGCCAAAATTGACAAATGGGATCTAATTAAACTAAAGAGCTTGTGCACAGCAAAAGAAATTACCATCAGAGTGAACAGGCAGCCTACAGAATGGGAGAAAATTTTTGCAATCTTCTCATCTGACAAAGGGCTAATATCCAGAATCTACAAAGAACTCAAACAAATGTACAAGAAAAAAACAACAACCCCATCAAAAAGTGGGCAAAGGATATGAACAGACATTTCTCAAAAAAAGACATTCATACAGCCAACAGACACATGAAGAAATGCTCATCATCACTCGCCATCAGAGAAATGCAAATCAAAACCACAATGAGATACCATCTCACACCAGTTAGAATGGCAATCATTAAGAAGTCAGGAAACACAGGTGTTGGAGAGGATGTGGAGAAATAGGAACACTTTTACACTGTTGGTGGGATTGTAAACTAGTTCAACCATTATGGAAAACAGTATGGCGATTCCTCAAGGATCTAGAACTAGATGTACCATATGACCCAGCCATCCCACTACTGGGTATATACCCAAAGGATTATAAATCATACTGCTATAAAGACACACGCACACGTATGTTTATTGCAGCACTATTCACAATAGTAAAGACTTGGAATCAACCCAAATGTCCATCTGTGACAGACTGGATTAAGAAAATGTGGCACATATACACCATGGAATACTATGCAGCCATAAAAAAGGATGAGTTTGCATCCTTTGTAGGGACAGAGGTGCAGCTGGAAACCATCATTCTTAGCAAACTATCACAAGAAAAGAAAACCAAACACCACATGTTCTCACTCATAGGTGGGAACTGAACAATGAGATCACTTGGACTCGGGAAGGGGAACATCACACACCGGGGCCTATCATGGGGAGGGTGCAGGGGGGAGGGATTGCATTGGGAGTTTTACCTGATATAAATGATGAATTGATGGGTGCTGACAAGTTATGGGTGAGCACACCAACATGGCACAAGTATACATATGTAACAAACCTGCACGTTATGCCCATGTACCCTAGAACTTAAAAGTATAATAATCAAAAATAAAAAATTAAAAAAAAAAGTTAATCACCTGGACTATAGGCTTTAGAGATTCAACTATACTGAAGTTTCAAACAAATTCAACTGTACTCTGAATATTATTATTTCAGCTGGGATAGCAAGCCAAAAGTGGCTTCCACAGACCAAGTCATTTGGGCGGTGAAGCTAAAACAACTTAAGTTCCATGTCAACAGTGAGAAGAAAATTCATTTTGCTTTTTTAATGCTGTTTGCATTATGTTTCTATCATGTTCCAATCTAACATATTCAAGAGCATAAGATAAAATTCTGCAAACTTTTCAAGGATTTTTTACCATGCATATAGTGGATGACTGAGTTTTGAAGAAAGAAAACTGTTAAACTGGCATAGCAGAAGATGGGTAGGGAGAAAAGTGATGAGGAGACACAAACTCCTTCATCTGGTCTCATCACCAGCTCTCTCACCCCTCTGTCCCACAAACACATTTGACACTGGGTAGCACTGATCCAATTCCTAGTACCTATATTGTAATGAAATTTGAAATTTCTGAATATGTATAAATAAAGACTATAGTCACTTGAGTCAAGACTGTAGAATACTGTCAAAAGGCAGACTGTGTAGTTAGAAATGTATAATACAGATAATTCATAGACAATTTTAGTACTTAAACAATTTTTTTTAAAAAAATTGAGCATATCAAGCCCATGATGCCAACAAATATAATGTTGAAAATGGATAACATACATATTTAAGCTTTAAAAGAGAGTGAATTTAAAGAAAAATGGTAAGCAATCAATAATAATAGTGAGGAGGTTATGGTGTATATTAGAAAAATAGTGAGAAAATAACTAAGATTTAAGCTTAAGGAAAACTATTAAAATCCAGGCCTTAAGCAAGCGGAATACACATACACAATCCCATGACTGAAACAGAAAGAAATTGAATCCCTGAACAGACCAAAAACAAGTTCTGAAATTGAGGTAGCAACAAATAGCCTACCAACCAAAAAAAAAAAAAAAGCCCAGGACCAGAAGAATTCACAGCTAATTCTACCAGATGTGCAAAGAAGACCTGGTACCATCTCTACAGAAACTCTTCCAAAAATTGAAAAGGAGGGACTTCTCCTTAATTCACTCTATGAGGCCAGACTCATCCTGATACAAAAACCTGACAGAGACAAAACGATAAAAGAAAACTTTCAGCCAATATACTGGACGAACATTCATGCAAAATCCTCAACAATACACTGGCAAACCAAATCCAGCAGCACATCAAAAAGCTAATCCATCACGATTAAGTAGGACTGATCCCCAGAATGCAAGGTTGTTTCAACAGAACAAATCAATAAATGTGATTCGTGAATTAAACAGAACTAAACAAAAAAAGATTATCTCAATAGATGCAGAAAAGACTTTTGAAAAAATATTCAACATTCCTTCAGTTTAAAAGTTCTCAATAAATATTGAAGGAACATACCTCAAAATAATAACAACTGTATATGACAAGCCAACAGGCAACATCATACTGGATAGCTGAATAGCTGAATAGCTGGAAGCATTTCTCTTGAATATAGGCACAAGACAAAAATGCCCTCTCTCACCACTCCTATTCAACATAATATTGGAAGTTCTGGCCAGGAAAATCAGACAAAACAAATAAAGGACATTCAATTGCAAGAGAGAAAGTCAAACTATCCTTGTTTGCAAATGCCATGATCTTATACCTAGACAACCTGATAGTCTCAGCCCAAAAGCTTCTTAAACTGATAAACGACTTCAGAAAATCTCAGGACACAAAATCACTGTTCAAAAGTCACTAACATTTCTATATATCAAAAACAGTCAAGCCAAAAGCCAAACCAGGAACCAACTCCTATTCACAATTGCCACAAAAAGAATAAAATACCTAGAAAAAAATACACCTAACCAGGGAGGTGAAAGGTCTCTCAAGGAGAACTACAAACCACTGCTCAAAGAAATCAGAAATGACACAAACAAATTGAAACACATTCAATGCTCACAGATAGAAAGAATCAATATTGTTAAAATGGTCATACTACCCAAAGCAATTTATGGATTCAGTGCTATTCCCATTAAACTGCCATTGGCATTCTTCACAAAACAAGAAAAAAAAAACTATTTCAAAATTGATATGGAACCAACAAAGAGTCCGAATAGCCAAGGCAACCCTAAGCAAAAAGAATAAAGCTGGAGGCATCATGCTACCCAACTTCAACCTATACTACAGGGCTACAGTAATCAAAACAGCATGGTACTGGTACAAGAATAGACATATAAACCAATGGGACACAATAGATAACCCAGAAATAAGAGTGCACACCTACAACTATCTGATCTTTAACAAACTGAGAAAAATAACGGGGAAAGGAATTCATTTTCAATAAATGGTGCTGAAATAACTCGCTAGCCATATCCAGAAGATTGAAGCTGGACCCCTTCCTTACATCATACACAAAAATTAACTCAAGATGTATTTAAGACTTAAATGTAAAACCAAAAACTATAAAGATCCTGGAAGACAACCTAGACATTACTATTCAGGATATATGAACAGAAAAACATTTCATAACAGAGACACCAAAAGCAATTGCAACAAAAGAAAAAGTTGACAAATGGAATCTAATTAAACTAAAGAGCTTCTGCACAGCAAAAGACGCTATTGACAGAGTAAACAGCCTACAGAACGGGAGAAAATATTTGCAAATTATGCATCCAACAAAAATTGAATGTCCAGAATCTATAAGGAATTTAAACCAATTTACAAGAAAAAACCACCCCATAATAAAGTAGGCAATTGACATGAACAGACACTTTGGAAAAGAAGACATACATGAGGCCAATAATCACATGACAAAAATCTCAACATCCCTGATCGTCAGCGAAAAACAAATTGAAACCACAGTGAGATATCATCTAAGACCAGTGAGAATGGCTACTATTAAAAAGTAAGAAAATAACAGATGCTGGCAAGGTTGTAGAGAAAAGGGAATGCTGATACACTGTTGGTGGGAGTGTAAACTAATTCAATCATTATGGAAGACAGTGTGGTGATTTCTTAAAGACCTAAGGACAGAAATACCATTTGACCAGCAATTCTATTACTGGGTATGTAACCAGAGGAATATAAATCATTCTATTATAAAGACACATGCACATGTATGTTCATTACAGCACTATATACAACAGCAATAACATGGAATCAACCTAAATGTCCATCAATGATAGAGTGTATAAAGAAAATGTGGTATACATACACTATGGAATACTATGCAGCCATAAAAAGGAATGAGATCATGTCTTTTGCAGGGACTTGGATGGAGCCGGAGACCATTATCCTTATCAAACTTACACAGGAACAGAAAACCAAATATCACATGTTCTCACTTATGAGTAGGAGCCAAATGATGAGAACACATGAACACATAAAAGAGAATAACACACACTAGGGCCTTTCTGAGGGTGGAGGTTTGGAGGAGGGAGAGGTTCAGGAAAAATGACAAATGGGCTCAAGGCTTAATACCCGGATAATGAAATAATTTGTACAACAAGCCCCCTTAGCACAAATGTACCTATGTAACAAACCTGTACTTATTCCCTTAACTTAAAATAAAAGTTAAAAAAAGAATAGAGTAACATATATATTTCTAATCCAAACTCATTAAAATTTTATAGTAAGTAATGAAATATTGGTTATGTTTAGACTGTACTTAATGAATCAGTTTTTGAGCTGTCAGGGTTCCTACTAATAAAATTGGCAAATGATATTAATTTGAAGCAAACACTGTACTTTAATTGAGAGAGAGAGAATTTGAATTCGTATCCGTTTCTAAACATACTCCCTTTTAGTAAGTTCAAATGTTTTATTTAATTTAATGAGGGTCTCTTTTTATTGTCCTAGGTTTTAAGTTACGACTAGATGTCTAGTTAATCTGTGCCTCAGACTAAAATATATTTTATCTCTGCCTTTCTCAGAAAGTCAGAAATATCCAAAGTGAACTTACACAATGCGGTTGTATTCACTCACACAAATAATTAATATTATCTCTAACAATAAAAGTTTGCGGAGCAAAGACTCTAAGCATAAGTCTTCCTCCAGATTTCCTGCAGACTACCTTTCCTTAGATATGTGTTCCACTGGAGAGAAAAAAAAGGTGAAAGAGAAAAGTGTTTTTAATCAGTTTTTTTTTAATTAAAAGGTTCCAAATGGAACACAATGTATTGTTACATGTTTGAGTCTGTGTCTTGCCATAATGAAACAATATACCAAGGGGAGTTTGCATTGGGCCTACTCATCCTGCTAAGGCACTGACTTAGAAGTCTAATTATAAGGATTTATGATCAGTACCAGTAGCATTAACTATGACCCCACTGATTCTCCAGCCAAACCGAAAAAGAATATATACATATCACCCACATTCCAAAGTATGTGTGTGTGTATATGGGTTTTCATCCACCAAGGAGACACTAGCTGTAATACATCACACACATGCCAGACTGTAGTATTGGGATAGAAATAGTTGGTCACAGAAGACTGCCAGGATGCCAGGATGATGAGGGGTTGTCTAAATCTTATCACATGAGAAACACTTAAAAGCTATTTCACCTGAAGATGAGAAGACTTAAGGAGAATATCAGTGCAATTTTTATAAATTTGAAGCCCATTGTACTGAAAAATTAGTACTTATTTCGTATGGCTGCAAAGAGCAGGATAAGGACTAAGGAGAAAATTTTCATAAGGCAGATTTGAAGTCAACACAAGGAAGAACTCTCTGGCAATATTAAAATGAGCTGTCTGAGTAAATGTTAAGTTCTCTGTTCCTGGAGAGACTTAAGTCTAGATGTGATGAGTGTTTGTTTGTCAGGGATGTTGGAGAGGATGTTAGTGTGAGAGTGGGTTAGATAACGCTTACAGCTTCCTAAAGTCACTCACTCATTCATTCACTCTTTTTACAGATATTTACTGAGCCCCAGTTCCAGGCACCATTGTAAGCACTAAAGAAACAGTGGAGAGTAAGGCTTTTTTTTTTTTTTTTTTTTTTTTTTTTTGCCTAATGAGGTTACATTCTATGAATTTAAACAAAACAAATAAATATTTAGTATAATGTCTGATACTGAAAATGTTAGAAAGAAAATAACATCTGTGAATCATGTGCTCCTCTGAAATGGAGATCTTTTGATTTAGAGACCAGTACTATGCCCATTAAACTTTCCTTTCTCCAAAGACTTCAGGCCCAGGCTTTGTCAGACCAAATTGGAAAAGAGAAACTAACACTGGTGATTCCCTTTAAAGCATATTACAGGATACTATAGGAGGTTAAATTAATAATGGGAGATTCATCGGTAGCAAAAAGCATGTTTCTTGACTCCTAAACCAGTAAATTTCTCATTCTTCCTTCCAGAAAAGCATGGCTTTAGGAACCATAATGTAAACAAGGAAAGCAATATATGCTAGTTCATGCTCTTCAATCACCATTATAAATTATTGTTTCACAGACATTGTGTGGAACAAAGAACAAAACCGTTGAGGCCTACCTGATCATGCAATTTAATGCTACTGTCATGTCAACCATGTCTTGTCAAGAAAACCAAGCAGCTTTTGTTTTCTTTCATGCAGAGACAAGAAAAGGAATCTTTGATAGTCTCGTCATGTCATACCAACAACTATCTTACGTGGCAGGTCTCTACATTCATTTTTCACATATCTACCTCGGAAACAATGTTCCAGGTTAGTGAAGGTCCACTATGAAGACAGAGGTAGCAAAATTGCAACCTACAAAATTGGATATAATGCAATCAGATATATCTGTACTTGTGACAAGTCTGTATTTGTGACGGCCACCCACCTACCCTGATGCTCAGACAAGATAGAGGTGCTTGAGATGTGAAAATGCAAACAAATGAGAGGACTTTCTCAGGGAGATAAGTTATACCAACAGTAAACTGTAAAATGAATTAGAAACAGCACCCTGCTCTGGCCTAATCAGCAAAAAGTAAAGTAGAGCCTAAGACCCCTGGTCATCCCCACTCCCCTGGGTAGTGGGTCAAAATGAAACATCACCTAATGCAGAAAACAAAACCAAATCTAGTCAATTCTAGAGAAGCATTGCCAAAAATTGCAATGGAGGGCATAGGACATAGGCATGGGTAAGGACTTCATGTCATTTGTTCATTCTTGAAGACATTGTTGAACATTCATAGTGCTTCAGCCTCCCATATGTGCAAATATTTTCTCTTCTTTAGGCCTCACTTCCATCATAAGTGCAATGAGAAGGTTTGACTTGATGATTTTTAAGGTTGCTTTTATTCATTCTTATTTATTTATTTATTTATTTATTTATTTATTTATTTATGAGACAGAGTCTTGCTCTGTCAGCCAGGCTGGAGTGTAGTGGTACGATCATAGCTCAGTGCATCATCAAATTCCTAGGCTCAAACAATCCTCCTACCTCACCCTCCTGAGTAGCTGGGACTGTAACACCACCACGACTGGCTGAATTTTTTCTTTTGTAGAGATAGGGCCTCACTGTGTTGCCAGGGCTAGTCTTGAACTCTTGGCCTCAAGCGATTCCCCAACCTTGGCCTCCCAAAGTGTTGAAATTACAGTCATGAGCCACTGTGCCAGACCAGTTTCATTCTTGAAAGCCAAACAATATTCAGAGCTGCTCTTTCTTTAGCAATAAAAATATTACAAAGCTTTTCAGGCAAATAAAGTAAGTTATCTCTCATAAGAATGAATTCGGAGGAAAATCCCTATGTAGTTATGGAGGAGAATTACTTGTATATGAAAACACATCTCTCTGTTAGTACCACAAAAATATTTCATTACTTAAAATTAGGACATAGTAGAAGACTATGGTGGTTATAGCAAAGCTATATTGAATATTTCACAAAAATATGAATAAACAGTTTACAGTAAGCATAATTTACTAGATTCTAGCAACTTCAAGAGTACTTAAGCCCCAAGGGCCTTATACTTAAGAAATGGTTAGAGTCAAATAGAGAACTTGTGATCATCTAGCATTTAAAAAAGTTTGAATTTTCAAGTTCTTAAGATAAATTATATTCACTTCATCCTTTATGAAGATAACTTTTATTTGATCTGTAATAAAATCTCCTTTGTGAACAAAACATCAAATTACTACTTGACCCAACTATCCGATTACTGGGCATATACCCAAAGGGAAATAAATCATTCTACCAAAAAGACACTTGCATTTTCATGTTTATCGCAGTGCCATTCACAATAGCAAAGAATTGGAGTCAGCATAGATGTCTGTCAATGGTGGATTGGATAAAGAAAATGCAGTACATATACACCATGGAGTACTATGCAACCATAAAAAGAATGAAATAATGTCTTTTGCAGCAACATGGAAGCTGGAGGAAATTACCCTAAGCAAATTATAGCAGAAACATAAAACCGAATACCACATGCTCTCATTGATAAGTGGGAGCTAAACATTGGGTATATACAGACATAAACATTGGAACAAGAGACACTCAGGACTCTAAAAGGGGGAGTGAGGGAGGGTAACAAGGGTTGAAAAACTACTTATTAGTTACTATATGCAGTATTTGGGTGACAGGTTCAATTGAAGCCCAAACCTCAGCATCATACAATACACCCATGTAACAAACATGCACATGTACTCCCTGAATCCAAAACAAACAAATTTTAAAAATAAAAAATAATAAAAATATCTTATGCTCAAATATCTTTCTTTCCGCTTTATGCACTTTAAGAAAACTCTAGGCCGGGCACAGTGGCTCACGCCTGTAATCCCAGCCCTTTGGGAGGCCGAGGAGGGCGGATCACGAGGTCAGGAGATTGAGACCATCTTGGCTAACACAATGAAACCCTGTCCCTAATAAAAATACAAAAAATTAGCTGGGTGTGGTGGCAGGTGCCTGAAGTTCCAGCTACTTGGGAGGCTGAGGCAGGAGAACGGCATGAACACGGGAGGCGGAGGTTGCAGTGAGCAGAGATACAGCCACTGCACTCCAGCCTGGGTGGCAGAGTGAGACTCCATCTCATAAAAAAAACAAACAAGCAAACAAACAAAAAAACTCTGAAGAGGATCACATAGAAAAAAAAAAACACAATAACAAAAAAACAAGCAAACACAATACACCACCACCACCAACAACAAAACAGCATAAATGGAACCATGTGAATGGGGATTGCAAAAAGTCAATGATGGACTTTGCAAGTGAAGGCCAGATTTGTCTGGGATTGAGTTACATCTTAAAATGATCTCATTTCTTATGAATGAGGGGTTAGGTTTGTCAGTGAAATGAATATCAACTTTTATCATATCTATATCTATAGCTGTTGCTATGGAACTTAAAAGACTTACCAATCTAAATTAGCTCAGAATTTAGATCTTTGAACTTTCTTCTATACTTATGAAAGCAAAAATATTTATGAAACCTACAATGCCAATAAGCCAAAAATACTCCTTATTTGAAGCCATTTTTGTATTATGTTTGACACATATCAAGGTGTGAGATTCATTATCTGAGGCATTCCCAGAACTGGAGTGATTTGAGTATGTCTGTGAATTTTATCTCTCTTCTTTTCTAAAAGCTCTTTCCCATTCTTGACACTTCCAAAAAGGTGCAAACTAAATGTGCGATGTCAGAGAAATATATTAATGAGAGAAGAAGAAAGAACATTGGAGAATAAATTTCAGTTGTTTTTTGATTTTGACGGAGGAGTTGTCACAAAATACACACTATCTAAACATTTAGAAACTGTTAAGACTCTTGAGAGGTGCCTATGATTTTAACGGAATGTTAACAAGGTATTTCCAGAGAGATGTCGTTGTCATCAATTGATGACATGCCCAGATCTTGTTTGTTTCTTCTTTAAGGAGAAATTCATTTTTGTTTTTCCTTAGAGAATGTACTTCCTTTCTTGAGAAAATGCAGACCGCTGTCACAACAACATGAACTCAAGAAAAATTTTATAGCATTGGAGCTCACTTTTCAATATTCAGGGGAAGCAAAAGGAGAACAAATTTGCGTTGACTCTCAAAGGGAAATGTTGACAGCATACTAAATACTTCTTCTGAAATTAAACAGTTGGAGAAACACCATGTTCTTCTATTGTGTCAGTTTTGATAGAAACTATGATTTTCAATAGTTATAGGAGAGTAAAAATGTTGTGCTGCTGATTTTGGAAGAAAACGAATTGAGTTAGCTGTTCAATGGACAACAGATAACTTTGGATAGTGCTTTTCTTTGCCTTTGCTCATAGTTATCACCATATTTTACTCTGAGTTCTCAATATAGTAAAATAAAGTAGGATTATCTTATAAGCAGAATAATGAGCCTCTTTAACTTGTTATGATTAAAAGTTGCTGCAATTATAAAACTGAAAGAACTCCCTGTAGCCAAGTGCCTTGACATAAGTTGGAAATAAAATGATGGATTTTGCCAAATATGTGGGATTTAGACTACAACTCACTAATGCTAGACCTACTATTGATTTTGGCTACGTCTTAAGTAACAGGATTAACCTCATATTTTTGCTTTCATTTAGGTTTTTAACCTCCTTTTATTCAAGTCTTTATTTGTGCAATGAGATAACAGGCTGAGACTATATGGTTTGGGCGGGCCGTTTCAACTAGATTCAGAAGTTTGTACTCATAAAGGCATGCTCAAATTTGTCCATGAAGTTTCATAATTATTTTTACTAATGGTAAATGAAAACATGCCATGTTAAATTTGGTTTCCTTCCACGGATGTTAGCGTGGATGTCTGGATTTTAAAAAGTAGGTTATTAAACTGACCATAAAGCCTCAGTTTTAAATTCATCATAGTGTGGTGGAAAGAACATTCAACTTAAGCAAATCCTCTAACTTTTCTGGACCATAGTTTTCTAATTTTTTCTTTTTTTTCAGGTTAAGTAGTGAAAATTTATTGGGAGTTCCTGGGTTGGTGATTATCTCCTCCCAGTCTTGAGGGAGGGAACAACACTGTAGGAAATCACTGAGAAGTCACACAACGACCCAACAGCCCCAGTTAACACAGGGAGGAGGAAAGTAATTCCCAGAAAAGGGGTGGTCTTCAGTCTCCCTTAATCCAAGAAGGGTTCAGGGGACCGGTGTGGGGGACCATCGCATGATACTGGGGCGGGGTAGGGCTGTGCTGGACCCCTGGCTAGCTACTCAAAAACTGGAGAAGCAGATCCACTTCTTCTGGGGATGGAGTTCTTGGTGACTAGGCCATTTCTTACCCTTGATGAGGCTGTCAGTTCCTCTGGTGAAATTTTCATCCTGTAGGTTCAGCACGAGGTTGTCAGCCGTGAGATAAATACGGTTCTGTGACTGTAGCGATCCTCTTGGAGATACTCTGGGTTGCTCGGATCTTGCGAAGTTTGATGTAGCCAGGGTTCTTGCTCAGTGCTTCTCCAAGCATCTTGGCAGCCTTGGCCTCACCCTCAGCCTGCACAGTCTTCTGCTGCTATTCCTGCTTCGCTTCTTCTACCAAGAATTGGGCCCGCTGGGCCTCCTGCTGGGCCACTTGTTTGGCTTCTACAGCAGCTGTGTACTCTCGGCTAAAGCTCAGCTCTGTGACGGCTACATCATCCAGGATGAGGCTGAAGTCCTTGGCCCTCTCTGTCAGCTCCCAGCGGATCAACAGGGATACCTGGGCCTGTTGGGTGATCAGCTGTGAGGCATTGAACTTGGCCACCACACTCTTGAGCACCTCGTTGACAATGGACGGTAGCACTCGTTCCTCGTAGTCCAGCCATAGGCACTGGTACATGCTAGGAAGCTCTTGAGCACTGGGGTCGAGACAGCACTCTCAGGGAGATATTCACCATTTGTAGGTTTTTGGAGCCTGCAGGGGAGGAGATTTTTCGAGGTCTGGCCCGAATGTCATAGATAATGGGGTACTGGAACCAGGGGATCCTGAAGTGAAGGCCCTCGTCCAGGATAGTGTCCTGCTGCACTCCACCTATCCGATTGAAGAAGATGGCTCTATGCCCGCCTTCCACAGTGAACAAGGATTCACGGACACCGTAGGCCACAGCGCCGGCCACCAGCAACAGCTTCAGCGCCGTGCCCATGCCCCGGGGCCCCTCGGACAGCCGTCCCGCCAAGTCCTTCAAGTTCTGGACCATGCCTGATCTTGAGGCCGGCAGCACCGGAGGCCAGAAGGGGGTGCTGGCCCGCTTCTACCCTGCTCCAGCTTAGCTACTGCCTCTAATTTTTCAAACAGAGTAGAAACACCTCCCCAACATCCCCCAGGGATGTTATAAGGAACAAATGAGAGAAAACGGAAATACATTTTATAAATTAGAAATTCTATTTAAGTGTAACATATTATTTACACCATAACATTTTAAATGAAAAAAAGTATTTTAGTTGAAGAAGTCTGTGACACAGAAAGGTTAAAGAATTTAACAAAATAACTCAGCTAGTGAGTTGGAGAGCCAGGACTAGAACCCAACTTATTTGATACTTATGCTAACGCTCTAAGAATCCAGAGTTTCATGTAAGATAATGGCCTCCAGTTCCATTCATGTTGCTGCATAAAACATTATTTTATGCTTTTTAATGGCTGAATAGTATTCCATTGTGTGCATCAACTATTTTCTTTATCCATTCATTTATTGATGGACATTTAGGCTGATTCTACATCTGGGCTATTGTGAATAGTGCTGTGATTAACATACCATAAAGATATCTTCTTGACATAATGATTTTTTTAACTTTTATTTTAGGATTGGGGTACATGTGCAGGTTTGTTTTATGGATAAATTACATGTTATGGGAGTTTGGTGCACAGATAATTTTGTCACCCAGGGAATAAACATAGTACTGATAGGTAGTATTTTCATCCTCACCCTCCACCCTCAAGTAAGCCCCAGTGTTGTTGATCCCTTCTTTGTGTCTGTATATACTCAATGTTTCACTCCCACTTATAAGTGACAACGTGTGGTCTTTCATCTTCTGTCCCTGTGTTAGTTTCTTTAGGATAATGTCTTCCAGCTTCATCCATGTTGCTGCAAATCACATGATTTTATTCTTTTTTATGGCTGCATAGTATTCTATGTATGTGTACCACATTTTATTTACCCAGTCTACCACTGATGAGCATTTAGGTCAATTTCATGCTTTTTTACTGTTTATTTTTTTAAATAGAGAGACAGGGCCACACTTAGTTGCCCAGGCTGATCTCAAATTTCTGGGCTCAAGCAATCCTCCCAACCCAGCCTCTCAAAGTGCTGGGATTACAGGCATGAGCCACTGTGCTCGACTCCTATGTTTTGGTATTGTGAATAGTGCTGCAATGATGTCTCCATTTTCCCATTCACCAGAGTTGATTATGTTTACTTTTATCCTTGGCTTGAAAGAGTCAACAGTTACAGTGTTCTTTTATCTCCTCCATATCAAAAAAGTTGACAGATTATCAATATGTGGTATAATTATGATAAATAGGCAAGGGTATTTTTGAAAAAGCAAAGATTAGTAACCTTTGCTGGGTAATTATTATTTCTGAGGTCTTTATATGCATTGTCTCATTTTTCCTCACAATAGCCCAGTGGGTACTAGTTTTAATCCCCTTTAAAAGATGAGAAAATTGAGACTCAGAGAGGATAAGTAACTTGTTGATATGGTTTGGATTTGTGTTCCAGTCCAAATCTCATGTCAAATTGTAATCCACAATGTTACAGGAGAGGCGTGGTGGGAGGTGATGGAATCATGGGTATGCGTGGATTTCCCCCTTGTTGTTCTCATGAGAGGGAGTTCTCATGAGATCTGGTTGTTTAAAAGTATGTAGCACTTTCCCCTTCTCTGTCTTTCTCCTGCTGTGACTATGTAAGACATGCCAGTTTCCCCTTTCACCATGACAGAAAGTTTTCTGAGGCCTCCCAAACCATGCCTCCTATACAGCCTGAGGAACCATGAGCCAATTAAAACTCTTTTCTGTGTAAGTTACTTAGTTTCAGGTACTTTTTATAACAGTGTGAAAACAGACTAATACACTTGTCCAAAGATATACAGCTTATTAGTAATGGAGCTTGTATTCAAACTCAGATCTGCCTGATCCTGTGTCTGAGATCTTACGTACAACCATGCTGTCTCCAAATAAAAAAAAAAAAATGATAAAATTTGGTGCTGTGCCTACAAAATCTGTATTTGGGTAGTATGTTAGAGAAGAGAATAAAAAGCCTCATAAGTCTGTTTAGAAATATATTAGATGAAGTAGAAAGGGCCAGCTTTATTTATTTATTATTTATTATTATTATTTTTAAATTATACTTTAGTTCTAGGGTACATGTGCATAACGTGCAGGTTTGTTACATATGTAAACTTATGCCATGTTGGTGTGCTGCCCCCATCAACTCGTCAGCACCCATCAATTCATCATTTATATCATGTATAACTCCCGAATGCAATCCCTCCCTCCTCCCCCCTCCCCATGATAGGCCCCAGTGTGTGATGTTCCCCTTCCCGAGTCCGAGTGATCTCTTGTTCAGTTCCCCCTATGAGTGAGAACATGCGGTGTTTGGTTTTCTCTTCTTGTGATAGTTTGCTAAGAATGATGGTTTCCAGCTGCATCCATGTCCTACAAAGGACGCAAACTCATCCTTTTTTATGGCTGCATAGTATTCCATGGTGTATATGTGCCACATTTTCTTAATCCAGTCTGTCACAGATGGACATTTGGGTTGATTCCAAGTCTTTGCTATTGTGAATAGTGCCACAATAAACATACGTGTGCATGTGTCTTTGTAGTAGAATAATTTATAATCCTTGGGTATATACCCAGTAGTGGGATGGCTGGTCATATGGTACATTTAGTTCTAGATCCTTGAGGAATTGCCATACTGTTTCCATAATGGTTGAACTAGTTTACGATCCCACCTACAGTGTAAAGTGTTCCTATTTCTCCACATCCTCTCCAACACCTGTTGTTTCCTGACTTCTTAATGATTGCCATTCTAACTGGTGTGAGATGGTATCTCATTGTGGTTTTGATTTGCATCTCCCTGATGGCGAGTGATGATGAGCATTTTTCATGTGTCTGTTGGCTGTATGAATGTCTTCTTTTGAGAAATGTCTGTTCATATCCTTTGCCCACTTTTTGATGGGGTTGTTTGTTTTTTTCTTGTATATTTGTTGAGTTCTTTGTAGATTCTGGATATTAGCCCTTTGTCTGATGAGTAGATTGCAAAAATTTTCTCCCATTCAGTAGGTTGCCTGTTCACTCTGATGGTAGTTTCTTTTGCTGTGCACAAGCTCTTTAGTTTAATGAGATCCCATTTGTCAATTTTGGCTTTTGCTGCCGTTGCTTTTGGTGTTTTAGACATGAAGTCCTTGCCCATGCCTATGTCCTGAATGGTACTACCTAGATTTTCTTCTAGGGTTTTTATGGTATTAGTCTAACATTTAAGTCTCTAATCCACCTTGAATTAATCTTCGTATAAGGGGCAAGGAAAGGATCCAGTTTCAGCTTTCTACTTATGGCTAGCCAATTTTCCCAGCACAATTTATTTAATAGGGAATCCTTTCCCCATTTCTTGTTTCTCTCAGGTGTGTCAAAGATCAGATGGCTGTAGATGTGTGGTATTCTTTCTGAGGACTCTGTTCTGTTCCATTGGTCTATATCTCTGTTTTGGTACCAGTCTCATGCGGTTTTGGTTACTGTAGCCTTGTAGTACAGTTTGAAGTCAGGTAGCGTGACGCCTCCAGCTTGTCCTTTTGACTTAGGATTGTCTTGGCAATGCGGGCTCTTTTTGGTTCCATATGACTTTAAAGCAGTTTTTCCAATTCTGTGAAGAAAGTCATTGGTAGCTTGATGGGGATGGCATTGAATCTATAAATAACCTTGGGCAGTATGGCCATTTTCACGATATTGATTCTTCCTATCCATGAGCATGGTATGTTCTTCCATTTGTTAGTGTCCTCTTTGATTTCACTGAAGCAGTGGTTTGTAATTCTCCTTGAAGAGGTCCTTTACATCCCTTGTAAATTGGATTCCTAGGTTTTATTCTCTTTGAAGCAATTGTGAATGGAAGTTCATTCCTGATTTGGCTCTCTGCTTGTCTGTTACGGTGTATAAGAGTTCTTGTGATTTTTGCACATTAATTTTGTATCCTGAGACTTTGCTGAAGTTGCTTATCAGCTTAAGGAGATTTTGGGCTGAGATGATGTGGTTTTCTAAATATACAATCATGTCATCTGCAAACAGGGACAATTTGACTTCTTTCTTTTCCTAACTGGATACCTTGATTTCTTTCTCTTGCCTGATTGCCTAGCCAGAACTTCCAACACTATGTTGAATAGGAGTGGTGAGAGAGGGCATCCCTGTCTTGTGCCAGTTTTCAAAGGGAATTTTTCCAGGTTTTGCCCATTCAGTATGATATTAGCTGTGCGTTTGTCATAAATAGCTCTTATTATTTTGAGGTACGTTCCATCAATACCGAATTTATTGAGCGTTTTTAGCATAAAGGGCTGTTGAATTTTGTCAAAAGCCTTTTCTGCATCTATTGAGATAAGCATGTGGTTCTTGTCTTTGGTTCTATTTATATGCTGGATTAGTTTATGATTTGTATGTTGTATGAACCAGCCTTGCATCCCAGGGATGAAGCCCACTTGATCATGCTGGATAAGCTTTTTGATGTGCTGCTGAATCCGGTTTGCCAGTATTTATTGAGGATTTTTGCATCGATGTTCAACAGGGATATTGGTCTAAAATTCTCTTTTTTTGTTGTGTCTCTGCCAGGCTGTGGTATCAGGATGATGTTGGCCTCATAAAATGAGTTAGGGAGGATTCCCTCTTTTTCTATTGATTGGATAGTTTCAGAAGGAATGGTACCAGCTCCTCCTTGTACCTCTGGTAGAATTCAGCTGTGAATCCATCTGGTCCTGGACTTTTTTTGGTGGGTAGGCTATTAATTGTTGCCTCGATTTCAGAGCCTACTATTGGTCTATTCAGGGATTCAACTTCTTCCTGTTTAGTCTTGGGAGAGTGTAAGTGTCCAGGAAATATTCATTTCTTCTAGATTTCCTAGTTATTTGCGTAGAGGTTGTTTATAGTATTTTCTGTGGTTGTTTGTATTTCTGTGGGGTAGGTGTTGATATCCCCTTTACCATTTTTTATTGCATCTATTTGATTCCTCTCTCTTTTCTTCTTTATTAGTCTTGCTAGCGGTCTGTCAATTTTGTTGATCTTTTCAAAAAACCATCTCCTGGATTCATTGATTTTTTTGAGGGTGTTTTGTGTCTCTTATCTCCTTCAGTTCTGCTCTGATCTTAGTTATTTCTTGCCTTCTGCTAGCTTTTTGAATGTGTTTGCTCTTGCCTCTCTAGTTCTTTTAATTGTGATGTTAGAGTGTCAATTTTAGATCTTTCCTGCTTTCTCTTGTGGGCATTTAGTGCTATAAATTTCCCTCTACACACTGCTTTAAATGTGTCCCAGAGATTCTGGTATGTTGTATCTTTGTTCTCATTGGTTTCAAAGAACATCTTTCTTTCTGCTTTCATTTCGTTATGTACCCAGTAGTCATTCAGGATCAGGTTGTTCAGTTTCCATGTAGTTGAGCAGTTTTGATTGAGTTTCTTAGTCCTGAGTTCTAGTTTGATTGCACTGTGGTCTGAGAGACAGTTTGTTATAATTTCTGTTCTTGTACATTTGCTGAGGAGTGCTTTACTTCCAATTATGTGGTCAACTTTGGAATAAGTGCAATGTGGTGCTGAGAAAAATGTATATTCTGTTGATTTGGGGTGGAGAGTTCTATAGATGTCTATTAGGTCCGCTTGGTGCAGAGATGAGTTCAATTCCTGGATATCCTTGTTAACTTTTTGTCTCATTGATCTGTCTAATGTTGACAGTGGAGTTTTGAAATCTCCCATTATTATTGTATGGGAGTCTAAGTCTCTTTGTAAGTCTCTAAGGACTTGCTTTATGAATCTGGGTGCTCCTGTATTGGGTGCATATATTTAGGAGAGTTAGCTCTTCCTGTTGAATTGATCCCTTTACCATTATGTAATGCCTTCTTTGTCTCTTTTGATCTTTGATGGTTTAAAGTCTGTTTTATCAGAGACTAGGATAGCAACCCCCTGCCCCTAGTGGGGGATGTCTCCCAGTTAGGCTACTCAGGGGTCAGGGACCCACTTGAGCAGGCCGTCTGTCCGTTCTCAGATCTCAACCTCTGCGTTGGGAGATCTACGGCTCTCACCAAAGCTGTCAGACAGAGTCGTTCGCGTCTGCACAGGCCCCCGCTGCTTTCCCTGTTGGTCTTCAGCTGTGCGCTGTCCCCAGACATGGAGTCTACAGAGACAGGCAGGATTCCTTGAGTTGCTGTCAGCTCCACCCAGTTCGAGCTTCCCAGCGGCTTTGTTTACCTACTTAAGCCTCAGCAATGGCGGGCACCCCTCCCCCAGCCTCGCTGCTGCCTTGCGGATAGATCGCCGCAGACTGCTGTGTTAGCAATGAAGGAGGCTCCGTGGGCATGGGACCCTCCCGGCCAGGTGTGGGATATATTCTCCTGGTGTGCCTGTTTCCTTAAAACGCAGTATTGGGGTGGGAGTTACCCAATTTTCCAAGTGTTGTGTGTCTCAGTTCCCCTGGCTAGGAAAAGGGATTCCCTTCCCCCTTGCGCTTCCAGGTGAGGCGATGCCTCGCCCTGCTTCAGCTCTCGCTGGTCAGGCTGCAGCAGCTGACCAGCACCGATTGTCCGGCACTCCCTAGTGAGATGACCCCAGTACCTCAGTTGAAAATGCAAAAATCACCGGTCTTCTGTGTCGCTCGCGCTGGGAGTTGGAGACTGGAGCTGTTCCTATTCGGCCATCTTGCTCTGCCCTCCCGGGCCCAGGCTTTAGAATCAAAGAGATCTTTGTTTGAATCCCAGGTCTGTCAGTTACGAGCTGTGTGACATTAAGTCAGTCATTTAAACCTCTGAGCCTGATTGTCCTTATCTGTAAATTGGAAATGAAAATACGTCACAGAGTTGTAATAAGAATTAAATAAGATGATGAATTGTAAGTGTTTGGAAAAGAGAAATATTAAATGCATGGTAACTGTAAAATTATATTTGCTGACATTATTGTTATTGTTATCATTGAAGTTTTAACAGATTTGGGAGATAGGGAAAATATTAACATGAATAATACTTCCAGATTTCATTGTTTCAGGATTCTTACCCCTGTTTAATTTTGACTCTGCATGGAGGTGGCCTCCAGATAAATTTTATAGAGTAGTCAGTATGCTTTTCCACTTCTGAGAGAGTACTCATTTGAGTATAGGAATTTAGAGACTTTTCAACAGTTTCAAGAAATACTAAGTTTCTACTTGTGCATGACATTGTGAGGGATGAAAAAATCATATGGTCTAGAGAGAGATAAGTGTCATTCATCAATTTATATGTTATCCCCTTTTATCCAATAAATTCACTTGACAGGAATTTAATGAACAACCATAATATTCAAGGCAATGTGCTAATTGTGGCTGAGGTAGAAAATAAATAGAGGAGATATACGACATCTTGGCCTTTGTTTTCATGCAGTCCTATACTCCAGGTTGAAAATGAAAAGTGCCTTTACAGAGGTCTATAAATGGGGCAATGGAAAATCAGAAAAGGAAATAATGACTTCTTGCTGGGACTGAATATAGGAGGTAGCATTTCAGCTGAATCCTCCTGATTTGGAGATAAGAGAGGGAAGAGAGTGGGTGATTTTTATTACACTTTCTAATGCTGATATAATTTTCTATTTTGAAGCATGGTATATCTTAGTGATTACAAATGCAGGTTGTGGAGCCAGATTTTTCTAGGTTCAGTTCTGGCTCAGTTACTTTTACTGCTATTTATCCATTTTGTGACTTGATGTCTTCATCTGCCAAATGGGAAGATAATAACAGTGCCTTGCTTATAAGGGTTTTATAGGATTAAATGAAACAAATACACATAAAGAATTTACACAATGCTCATCAATTTGAGCTATTTGGGGTATCATATTACAAGGCCTTTGATACTGATGAAGCTGACATGCTTAATCATTCAGCCCCTTACAGTGAAATATTTATGAATCGCTATGATTTAAGTAAGAAGGAGGAAAATACAACAGGAGGGGTAGAAGCTGAATCTTGAGACAGGAGAGAAGCTTTGCTGCTCTCTCAACAAAAGTGCAGTGAAATAGTGGCAGAAAACTCACATGTGGAACCTGCCTTGTTCCTTGCTTGAAACTCAATTTATATTTTTAACCTTTATGTTAGGCTTAGATGTGCAAGTTTGTTATATAGGTAAATAATGCGCCATGGGGGTTTGGTGTACAGATTATTTTGTCACCCAGGTAATAAGTATAGTACTCTATAGGTAGTCTTCAATCCTCTCTCTCTTCCCCAGCTCCACCCTTAAGTAGGCCCCAGTATCTGTTGTTTCCTTCTTTGTGTCCACATGTATGCAAAGTTTAGCTCCCACTTATAAGTGAGAACATGCAGTATTTGGTTTTCCTGTGTTAGTTCACTAAGGATAATGGCCTACAGCTCCATCCATGTTGCTGCAAAGGAAATGTATCTCATTGTTTCTTATGGCAGTATAATAATCCGTTGTGTATATGTGCCACATTTTTTATCCAGTCTACTGTTGATGGATATTTAGGTTGATTCCATGACTTTGCTATTGTGAATAGTGTCACAATGAACAGCATATCCATGTGTCTTTATGATAGAATGATTCTTATACCCAATAATGGGATAGCTGGGTCAAATGGTAATTCTATTTTAAGTCTTTGAGAAATTGCCAAACTGCTTTCTGCAATGGCTGAACTAATTTACACTCCCACCAGCAGTGTATAAGCTTTCTTTTTTTTCACCACATCGCCAGCATCTGTTATTTTTTGACCTTTTAATACTAGCCATTCTGAATGGTGTAAGATGATATCTCATTGTGGGTTTGGTTTCCATTTATCTAATAATTAGTGATGTTGAGCATTTTTCATATGCCTTTTGGCTACATGTATGACTTATTTTGAAAAATATTTGTTTAGTTATTTTGCCAACTTTTTCATGGAGTTATTTTTTTTCTCATATATTTGTTTAAGTTCCTTATAGATGCTGAATATTAGATCTCTGTTGGATGCATAGTTTGCAAATATTTTATGCCATTCTGTAGGGTATCTGTTCACTCTGTTGATAGTTTATTTTGCTATGCAGAAGTTCTTTAGTTTAATCAGCTTCCTAAATTTAACCCTAAATTTAATCCTAAATTTAACCCATTGGTTAATTTTTGTTTTTGTTACAATTGCTTTTGGCATCTTCATCATGAAATCTTTGCCAGTTTCTATGTTCAGACTGGTATTGTCTAGGTTGTCTTTCAGAGTTTTTATATATTTAGTTTTACATTAAGTCTTTAATCCATCTTGAGGTGATTTTGTATATAGTGTAAGGAAGAAATCCTGTTTCAGTCATCTGCATATGGCTAGACAGTTATCCCAGAACCATTTATTGAATAGAGAGACCTTTCCCCATTGCTTGTTTTTGTCAATTTTGTTTTATGTGTGTGGCATTATTTCTTTGCTTTCTATTCTGTTCTATTTATTTGTCTATGTAACTGTTTTTGTACCAGTACCATGCTGTTTTTGTTACTGTTTGCTCATAGTAGTTTGAAGTCAGGTAATGTGCTGCCTGCACCTTTGTTATTTCTGTTTAGATGGCCTTGGCTATTCAGGCTCTTTTATGGTTCCATATGAATTTTAAAGTAGTTTTTTATAGTTCTGTGAAGAATGTCAATGTCTCCTTTGATAGGAATATAATTGAATCTGTAAATTGCTTTGGACAGTATGGGCATTTTAACAATATTGATTGTTTCTATCTATGAGCGTTAAATGTTTTTCCATTTGTTTGTGTCAAAATAAGAATACAGGAAGTCAAACTATCCCTGTTTTCAGATGATATTATTCTATACTTAGAAAACACCATAGCCTCCCCTCAAAAGTTCCTGGAACTGATAAACAACTTCAGCAAAGTCTCAGGATACAAAATTAACATACAAAAATTAATAACATTCCTTTACACAAACAACATCCAAGCTGAGACCCAGATGAAGAATGCAGTCCCACTCACAGTAGCCACAAAAAGAGTAAAATATCTAAAAATACAGCTAACCAAGGAGGTAAAAGATTTCTACAAAGAGAATTACAAAACATTACTCAAAGAAATCAGAGATGAAACTCAATTGAACTCCACACTTGGCACATAGTAGGTGCTCAATGAATTTTTGCTGAATAATGTCATGAACAATTGAGTGCTGAGCTTTATTTTATCATTTTCTATTGAAGGGTGGAAATTGTTTAAAATTCCTAAACTTGCTCTGATCAGAGCTGTACTTCTCTCATGTGATTCTTAAGTCCCCGGAATATAATTGTTCAACATTCCACATTCTTTTAGCAATCACACCTCAGCAAACCTTTAAACAGTGACTGAAAAACCATAAAATTAAAATGTTTAATTTTACCTTTTTGCCTTTCCATTTGTAATGCCATCTGCAAATAATAGAACATCTAAATTTCACTTGTCAGGTTTTCCTTTTTTTTTTTTTTTTTTTTTTGAGACGGAGTTTCGCTCTTGTTGCCCAAGCTAGAGTGTAATGGCATGATCTCGGCTCACTGCAACCTCCACCCCCAGGTTTGAGCTATTCTCCTGCCTCAGCCTCCCGAGTAGCTGGGATTACAGGCACGTGCCACCACACCTGGCTAATTTTTTTGTATTTTTAGTAAAAATGGGGTTTCACCTTGTTAGCCAGGCTGGTCTTGAACTCCTGATCTCAGGTAATCCACCCGCCTTGGCCTACCAAAGTGCTGGGATTACAGGCTTGAGCCATCGCACCCGGCCAGTTTTTCTTTTTTTACAGTGACTGAAATGAAACATTAAAATCATACAATAATACCAGGTTTCCATCAACTATTTACTCATTCATTAGTATAGACAGCCATACCAATACCCAGTTCCATTATATCCATTTAAAGGTTTTTATTTTTAAAGAGTTCTGTTTCAGTGTCTCTGCATTTGAAGGGTTGTTCAGAAAGTTTACAAGCAGCAGCTCCAGCTTCTTCTTCAAAAATGAATAAAGAAACATGGACAGTTAAGATGATATCAGGTTGGCACAATAGTAATTGTGCTTTTTGCCATTAAAAGTAATAGCAAAAACTGCAATTACTTTTGCATCAACCTCTTAATCTCAGGTCTTAATATAATATTGGTAAACAGAATTGTCCATGGACTGAACATTCCTACTTATGGTTTATTTAAAGTTTTCCCCAGAAATAGACATATTCATGTTTAGCATTTTAGAGACTAATGCAAGGAAATATGATTGCCATTGATTATAAACTTCTCAATGGTAAGATCCAGGTCTGGATTATTTACTCTCCCAAGTGTGTGTAACTGGAGTTCTCCTTAAAGATACTGATGAGTTACTCTTGAAAGAACAAATGCATTTAACATGTACAGCTTCACAGGAACCAATCTTAGATCTGGTAGGGTGGAAGGAAGTGAAAATGGAGTGGAATGAAAAGGAACAAAAAGAACCCCGAGAAGAAAATAGAGTGCTGACATAAAACTTGGCTAACTCGCATAATCTAGTAGAGGATTTTCCCTGGATAGAGTAATTACTCAGGCACTGTTGAATGTAAGCATGTGAGCAGAAGATCAGGCAGAATGAAGTGAAAGATCTAATGGCAAATATCCTCAGCAAACAAAACCAAACCTTTAGGTCTAATAAAAAGTTCATTAGCCTTTCCAACATCTTTTTGCTGCATGTTACCTATGAATCTATAGTGGTTTTCTGTTTGGTTCTGTTTCCAACATGGTCCAACAGTGATTAGCCTTTTATAACACTTTAACATTTTTTTTTTTCCTGATCATTTCCTCTCATCTTAAGTCCCTTTAATTCTAAGCAAGAATTAAGACTCCAGTTTTCATATGTCTTAACAAATACTGAAAATTCTTTTCTTTCTGGCTTATGAAAAACTGTTGACTTGGACAACCCTAATGTCTTCCAGCTGTGGAAACTATCCGTGTGATAAACTAAGGATGTTGTTACAAATTGAGGCTAGGGTGTCCTTCTGGAAAAACTGCTTGCTTATATTTTGGGGAACATTAAATGACTGGGTATTTAACCTGAAATTTTTTCACATATAGGCTTATATTTTATCTTAATAGAAGAAAGATAAAGTTTTGAATAATGTAGAAAACATTCCCCTATATAACATTTGTAATCTGGTTACAGATCTTGCCATTATTCCCTCTCTTTTTATAGCTAGGGATTTATTTCCTTCCTCTTGGGTTTTGGGGCATCTATAGGTGAGCCTTTGTACCTCCTGCTATAAAGTCAATTGGCCTAGCATATGTCTGAATCTCTCTCAACATCCCTCATTAGCTTAATATTATTTTATTCTTTGCCAAAGCTTTCTGCTTTAACAAAGATTGATGTTCACGGCTGAACTGTAATGCACCAGTTTCTGTCTCTTCACTTTTTCCGGGGTGGGCCCTTGTCCAAGTTGTAAAAGCAGCACAGTTGGAGCTCAATCCAGCCTTCTCTTTCTTGTCCACAGTGATCTCATGCTCTCCGCATTGTCTTGTTCTACTATCAAGATGGACATTTTGTAAAGAATCAAATAAGTGGATGTGCATTGAGATGTAACTAAAGGGAAAGTCTTGCTGGGTTATCTCTTCTAGGATGGATTTACATTTTCTCAGAGATCTAGGTTTTAAGCCAAAAGAAAGAGTTGCTAATAATATAATTTCTATTTGTGAAGGTATTTTTCCCCATGTAGGCATTGACAATTTGCTTAATCTGTGTACACAAAAGACTGTTTTCTAACTGGTGTATGCTCTACTCTTTTAATTTTTGTTTGACCATATTTCTGATTTTTACTCCCAACTTGTTAGGCTTTGTTTGGCCCTTTTCAATACATTCTTTTAGAAAGTGCAGGAGAGTTCTTTACATGGCTAGATGAGTATGGAGAAGAAACTGTGCTTTTTTTTTTTTTTTTTTTTTGAGAAAATACAAAGAATATATTTTTTAAACTCTCAAAGCTTGACAGGAAATAAAACCCAAGCCATATATTACTTTAAAACAGTCAGAATATTTGAACAGACATTTCAGCAGAGAAGGTGGATGAATAGCAGACAAGCATATGAAAAGATGTTCAACGTCTTTAGTCATTAGGGAAATGCAAATTAAAACCACAATAAGTTACCACGACACAGCTCCTAGAATGGCTAAAACTAAAAGGACTGACCACACCAAATGTTGGCAAAGATAATGGAGCAATTGCAACTCTCCTCCACTAGTAGTAAGAATGTAAAATGGTACAATCCCTTTGGAAAACAAGTTGGCAGCTTTTGAAAAATTAAGCATAAACCACAAGATCTCACGATTCTATTTCTAAATATTTACCCTAGAGAAATGAAAATACGTACCCACACAAAGATTTATCTAAGAATATTCATAGCAGCTTTATTATAATAGCCCAAGCTGAAAACAACCCAAAAAAGACAAACAAAATGTAGTGTGTCCATATCATGGAGTACAATTCCATATCATGGAGTATGACTCATTCAGACACGCAACATAGGTGAATGAATCCAAATATCTATCTTGTCTGAAAGAAGCCAGACAAAAATAGTGTATACTAGCTAAATCCCTTTATCTTAAATCTGAAGACATACCACTAATACACAGTCACAGAAAACAGATCAATGATTTCTTGGGGAGACTGGAAAGAGGGAAGAGAGGAGGAATTACAAAGCGGGATAAGGGAATTTTGAAGTGTCACAGGTATGTTCACTATTATAATTGTGGTAATGGTTTCATAGGTATATAAATAAGCTAAAACATCTCATTGCACACTTAATACATAAAGTTTGTTGTATGTCAATTACACCTCAGTAATGCTATTAAAAGCAAATGAAACACACACAAAAAAAGTTTTTCCAAACCACAAACAGCAAATATCACTTGAAATTTTAACTTTAGTTGGCACTATATTAAGAATTGTTGACATTCATATCAACTTCCTAACTTCTAAACAAACTGCAAAACCTAAAGTAAATGGAGATTTAGAATGACATTTTTTTTTGTAGAACCTAAGAAGTGACATTTCTGAGACTATGAGTCCTTACAGGAACATACAAATATCCATCCCTAAAAACTAGAAACAAGCTATCTCAGAAAATGCCTTGTGATGTGCTATTTTATATCAAGTCACTAATAGTCTTATTTTGCACTTTAGTGAAAGAGTGAAATGTTAAATTACCACAGTTTTTTGTTTTGCTTTGTTTTGTTTTGTTTTTTGGTTTTTTTTTGTTTTTTTTTGGATTTTTAAAATTTATTTATTATACTTTAAGTTCTAGGGTACATGTGCATAACGTGCAGGTTTGTTACATATGTATACTTATGCCATGTTGATGTGCTGCACCCATCAACTCGTCAGCACCTATCAATTCATCATTTATATCATATATAACTCCCCAATGCAATCCCTCCCTCCTCCCCCCTCCCCATGATAGGCCCCAGTGTGTGATGTTCCCCTTCTCGAGTCCAAGTGATCTCATTGTTCAGTTCCACCTATGAGTGAGAACATGCGGTGTTTGGTTTTCTCTTCTTGTGATAGTTTGCTAAGAATGATGGTTTCCAGCTGCATCCATGTCCCTACAAAGGACGCAAACTCATCCTTTTTGATGGCTGCATAGTATTCCATGGTGTATATGTGCCACATTTTCTTAATCCAGTCTGTCACAGATGGACATTTGGGTTGATTCCAAGTCTTTGCTATTGTGAATAGTGCCGCAATAAACATACGTGTGCATGTGTCTTTGTAGTAGAAGAATTTATAATCCTTTGGGTATATACCCAGTAGTGGGATGGCTGGGTCATATGGTACATCTAGTTCTAGATCCTTGAGGAATTGCCATACTGTTTTCCATAATGGTGGAACTAGTTTACAATCCCACCAACAGTGTAAAAGTGTTCCTATTTCTCCACATACTCTTCAACACCTGTTGTTTCCTGACTTCTTAATGATTGCCATTCTAACTGGTGTGAGATGGTATCTCATTGTGGTTTTGATTTGCATTTCTCTGATGGCCAGTGATGATGAGCATTTTTTGATGTGTCTGTTGGCTGTATGAATGTCTTCTTTTGAGAAATGTCTGTTCATATCCTTTGCCCACTTTTTGATGGGGTTTTTGTTTTTTTCTTGTATATTTGTTTGAGTTCTTTGTAGATTCTGGATATTAGCCCTTTGTCAGATGAGTAGGTTGCAAAAATTTTCTCCCATTCTGTAGGTTGCCTGTTCACTCTGATGGTATTTCTTTAGCTGTGCAGAAGCTCTTTAGTTTAATGAGATCCCATTGTCAATTTTGGCTTTTGCTGCCGTTGCTTTTGGTGTTTTAGACATGAAGTCCTTGCCCATGCCTATGTCCTGAATGGTACTACCTAGATTTTCTTCTAGGGTTTTTATGGTATTAGGTCTAACATTTAAGTCTCTAATCCATCTTGAATTAATCTTTGTATAAGTGGTAAGGAAGGATCGAGTTTCAGCTTTCTACTTACGGCTAGCCAATTGTCCCAGCACCATTTATTAAATAGGGAATCCTTTCCCCATTTCTTGTTTCTCTCAGGTTTGTCAAAGATCAGATGGCTGTAGATGTGTGGTATTCTTTCTGAGGACTCTGTTCTGTTCCATTGGTCCATATCACTGTTGTGGTACCAGTACCATGCTGTTTTGGTTACTGTAGCCTTTTAGTATAGTTTGAAGTCAGGTAGCGTGACGCCTCCAGCTTTGTCCTTTTGACTTAGGATTGTCTTGGCAATGCGGGCTCTTTTTTGGTTCCATATGAACTTTAAAGCCGTTTTTTCCAATTCTGTGAAGAAAGTCATTGGTAGATTGATGGGGGTGGCATTGAATCTATAAATAACCTTGGGCAGTATGGCCATTTTCACGATATTGATTCTTCCTATCCATGAGCATGGTATGTTCTTCCATTTGTTTGTGTCCTCTTTGATTTCAGTGAGCAGTGGTTTGTAGTTCTCCTTGAAGAGGTCCTTTACATCCCTTGTAAGCTGGATTCCTAGGTATTTTATTCTCTTTGAAGCAATTGTGAATGGAAGTTCATTCCTGATTTGGCTCTCTGCTTGTCTGTTACTGGTGTATAAGAATGCTTGTGATTCTTGCACATTAATTTTGTATCCTGAGACTTTGCTGAAGTTGCTTATCAGCTTAAGGAGATTTTGGGCTGAGACGAGGGGTTTTCTAAATATACCATCATGTCATCTGCAAACAGGGACAATTTGACTTCTTCTTTTCCTAACTAGATACCCTTGATTTCTTTCTCTTGCCTGATTGCCCTGGCCATAATTTCCAACACTATGTTGAATAGGAGTGGTGAGAGAGGGCATCCCTGTTTTGTGCCAGTTTTCAAAGGGATTTTTTCCAGTTTTTGCCCATTCAGTATGATATTAGCTGTGGGTTTGTCATAAATAGCTCTTATTATTTTGAGGTACGTTCCATCAATACCGAATTATTGAGCGTTTTTAGCATAAAGGGCTGTTGAATTTTGTCAAAAGCCTTTTCTGCATCTATTGAGATAATCACGTGGTTCTTGTCTTTGGTTCTGTTTATATGCTGGATTATGTTTATTGATTTGCGAATGTTGAACCAGCCTTGCATCCAGGGATGAAGCCCACTTGATCATGGTGGATACTTTTTGATGTGCTGCTGAATCCGGTTTGCCAGTATTTTATTGAGAATTTTTGCATCGATGTTCTTCAGGGATATTGGTCTAAAATTCTCTTTTTTGTTATGTCTCTGCCAGGCTGTGGTATCAGGATGATGTTGGCCTCATAAAATGAGTTAGGGAGGATTCCCTCTTTTTCTATTGATTGGAATAGTTTCAGAAGGAATGGTACCAGCTCCTCCTTGTACCTCTGGTAGAATTCAGCTGTGAATCCATCTGGTCCTGGACTTTTTTTGGTGGGTAGGCTATTAATTGTTGCCTCGATTTCAGAGCCTGCTATTGGTGTATTCAGGGATTCAACTTCTTCCTGGTTTAGTCTTGGGAGAGTGTAAGTGTCCAGGAATTATCCATTTCTTCTAGATTTTCAAGTTGATTTGCGTAGAGGCGTTTATAGTATTCTCTGATGGTTGTTTGTATTCTGTGTGATCAGTGGTGATATCCCCTTTATCATTTTTTATTGCGTCTATTTGATTCCTCTCTCTTTCTCTTTATTCGTCTTGCTAGCAGTCTGTCAATTTTGTTGATCTTTTCAAAAAACCAACTCCTGGATTCACTGATTTTTTGGAGGGTTTTTTGTGTCTCTATCTCCTTCAGTTCTGCTCTGATCTTATTTATTTCTTGCCTTCTGCTAGCTTTTGAATGTGTTTGCTCTTGCCTCTCTAGTTCTTTTAATTGTGATGTTAGAGTGTCAATTTTAGATCTTTCCTGCTTTCTCTTGTGGGCATTTAGTGCTATAAATTTCCCTCTACACACTGCTTTAAATGTGTCCCAGAGTCTGGTATGTTGTATCTTTGTTCTCATTGTTTTCAAAGAACATCTTTCTTTCTGCTTTCATTTCGTTATGTACCCAGTAGTCATTCAGGATCAGGTTGTTCAGTTTCCATGTAGTTGAGCGGTTTTGATTGAGTTTCTTAGTCCTGAGTTCTAGTGTGATTGCACTGTGGTCTGAGAGACAGTTTGTATAATTTCTGTTCTTGTACATTTGCTGAGGAGTGCTTTACTTCCAATTATGTGGTCACTTTGGAATAAGTGTGATGTGGTGCTGAGAAGAATGTATATTCTGTTGATTTGGGGTGGAGAGTTCTATAGATGTCTATTAGTCCGCTTGGTGCAGAGATGAGTTCAATTCCTGGATATCCTTGTTAACTTTCTGTCTCGTTGATGTGGCTATGTTGACAGTGGAGTGTTGAAGTCTCCCATTATTATTGTATGGGAGTCTAAGTCTCTTTGTAAGTCTCTAAGGACTTGCTTTTTGAATCTGGGTGCTCCTGTATTGGGTGAATATTATTAGGAGAGTTAGCTCTTCCTGTTGAATTGATCCCTTTACCATTATGTAATGGCCTTCTTTGTCTCTTTTGATCTTTGATGGTTTAAAGTCTGTTTTATCAGAGACTAGGATTGCAACCCCTGCTTTTTTTTGTTCCCATTTGCTTGGTAGATATTCCTCCATCCCTTTATTTTGAGCCTATGTATGTCTCTGCATGTGAGATGGGTCTCCTGAATACAGCAGACTGATGGTCTTGACTCTTTATCCAGTTTGCCAGGCTGTGTCTTTTAATTGGAGCATTTAGTCCATTGACATTTAACTTTAATATTGTTATGTGTGAACTTGATCCTGTCATTATGATATTAACTGGTTATTTTGCTCGTTAGTTGATGCAGTTTCTTCCTACCCTCGATGGTCTTTACATTTTGGCATGTTTTTGCAATGGCTGGTACGTTGTTCCTTTCCATGTTTAGTGCTTCCTTCAGGGTCTCTTGTAAGGCAGGCCTGGTGGTGACAAAATCTCTAAGCATTTGCTTATCTGTAAAGGATTTTATTTCTCCTTCACTGATGAAACTTAGTTTGGCTGGATATGAAATTCTGTGTTGAAAATTCTTTTCTTTAAGAACATTGAATATTGGCCCCCACTCTCTTCTGGTTTGTAGAGTTTCTGCCGAGAGATCTGCTGTTATCTGATGGGCTTCCCTTTGTGGGTAACCCGACCTTTCTCTCTGGCTGCCCTTAAGATTTTTTCCTTCATTTCAACTTTGGTGAATCTGGCAATTATGTGTCATGGAGTTGCTCTTCTGGAGGAGTATCTTTGTGGCGTTCTCTGTATTTCCTGAATTTGAATGTTGGCCTGCCCTACTAGTTGGGGAAGTTCTCCTGGATGATATCCTGAAGAGTGTTTTCCAACTTGGTTCCATTTTCCCCCTCACTTTCAGGCACCCCAATCAGACGTAGATTTGGTCTTTTTACATCATCCCATACTTCTTGCAGGCTTTGTTCATTTCTTTTTCTTCTTTTTTCTTTTGGTTTCTCTTCTCGCTTCATTTCATTCATTTGCCTCATCACTGATACTCTTTCTTCCAGTTGATCGAGTCGGTTACTGAAGCTTGTGCATTTGTCACGTATTTCTCGTGTCATGGTTTTCATCTCTGTCATTTCGTTTATGATCTTCTCTGCATTAATTAGTCTAGCTGTCAATTCTTCCACTCTTTTTTCAAGATTTTTAGTTTCTTTGCACTGGTACGTAATTCCTCCTTTAGCTCTGAGAAGTTTGATGGACTGAAGCCTTCTTCTCTCATCTCGTCAAAGTCATTCTCTGACCAGCTTTGATCCGTTGCTGGTGATGAGCTGCGCTCCTTTGCAGGGGAATATGTGCTCTTGTTTTTTGAATTTCCAGCTTTTCTGCCCTGCTTCTTCCCCATCTTTGTGGTTTTATCTGTCTCTGGTCTTTGATGATGGTGACGTACTGATGGGGTTTTGTTATAGGTTTCCTTCCTGTTTGATAGTTTTCCATCTGACAGTCAGAAGGACTGTCTGTTGGTCTGTTGGAGATTGCTTGAGGTCCACTCCAGACCCTGTTTGCTTGGGTATCTGCAGCAGAGTTTGCCGAAGATAGTATATTGCTGCATAGTGAGTGTACCTGTCTGAATCTTCCTTTGGAAGTTTCCTCTCAGTGATGACTCCACCGTGTGAGGTGTGGAGTGTCAGACTGCCCCTAGTGGGGAATGTCTCTCATCTTGGCTACTCAGCGGTCAGGGACCCACCTGAGCAGGCAGTCTGTCCATTATCAGATCTCAACCTCCGCGTTGGGAGATCCACTGCTCTCCCCGAAGCTGTCAGACAGAGTCGTTCGCGTCTGCACCTGCCCCCACTGCTTCCCCTATTGGACTTCAGCTGTGTTCTGTCCTCAGAGGTGGAGTCTACAGAGACAGGCAGGCTTCCTTGAGCTTCTGTGAGCTCCACCCAGTTCGAGCTTCCCAGGGGCTTTGTTTACCTACTTAAGCCTCAGCAATGGCGGGCGCCCTCCCCCAGCCTCGCTGCTGCCTTGCGGATAGATCACCGCAGACTGCTGTGTTAGCAGTGAGGGAGGCTCCGTGGGCTTGGGCCCCTCCCGGCCAGGTGTGGGATATATTCTCCTGGTGTGCGTGTTTCCTTAAAGTGCAGTATTGGGGTGGGAGTTACCCGATTTTCCAAGTGTTGTGTGTCTCAGTTCCCCTGGCTAGGAAAACGGATTTCCTTCCCCCTTGTGCTTCCAGGTGAGGCGATGCCTTGCCCTGCTTCAGCTCTCGCTGGTCAGGCTGCAGCAGCTGACCAGCACCAATTGTCCGGCACTCCCTAATGAGATGACCCCAGTACCTCAGTTGAAAATGCAGAAATCACCGGTCTTGTGTGTTGCTCGCCCTGGGAGTTGGAGACTGGAGCTGTTCCTATTCGGCCATCTTGCTCCGCCCCCCAAACTGTGCTTTAAGACTCCTTGAATTAGAATATTGATTACATCATTTACTTAACTGTGTGAGAAATAACTCAGCCTCTCTATATTGGTTTATTCATCTGCAACATATAGATAATAATAATACCAATCTCATAAGGTTGTTACAAGGATTCAGTAAAAAATTACTAAAAATGTCGCCGGGTGCGGTGGCTCAAGCCTGTAATCCCAGCTCTTTGGGAGGCCGAGACGGGCGGATCAGGAGGTCAGGAGATTGAGACCATCCTGTCTAACATGGTGAGACCCCGTCTCTCCTAAAAAATACAAAAAACTAGCCGGGCGAGGTGGGGGGCGTCTGTAGTCCCAGCTACTCGGGAGGCTGAGGCAGGAGAATGGCGTAAACCCAGGAGGCGGAGCTTGCAGTGAGCTGAGATCCAGCTACTGCACTCCAGCCTGGGCGACAGAGCGAGACTCCGTCTCAAAAAAAATAAAAATAAAATAAAAAAATAAAAAATTTCTAAAAATGCTTAGAAAAGTGTCTGGCAAACAGTATGCTTTATATTAGGGTTAATAATTATTTCTATTAAGTTCCAACCTTCCATTTTGACTTGTTTATGTAGGCACTGGAAGATAATAAGAACGAAGGACAGTAAGATTGTTGGTAAGAAGCCCCTTAGAGGGAACTGTAAATACTCCTACACACTGCCCTTTTCTCTTACTAACCAATCCCAGGCACATTCCTGTTCCTTCTGTTCCTTTGCTCTTCAGAAACTTGAAACTCCTTACCTGTTTTCATGCCTTTCTTTGTCTTGAATTCCAATGACTTTATGCCACCGAATTTCTTCCTCTTCATATGCTTCTCTGCTCATTTGGCTTATCTATCATTGTTATCATTTACTATCTCCAGGATAGTTGGACATCATTGGTGACCTCTTGCCTTATCAGTTATTTTTCAATGGGAGTCCTTGGGTCAGGGTCTTATAGTATTTCTGCTTAAAACATGAGAATAATTATCCTCACATTTCTGCTATGGATTACTATTTGGCCTAGAGAGTTGAAATAGATTAATGTATTGCATCATTGTTTTATCAGAAACAATAGCAGTCTTCCAATTAATTTTAGGGAAATGTATTTTGAAAAAGCAGTACTGTAGACAGTGTAGACTGTCAGTAAAATGTGGTAATGCAACACAGTAGATTTTTAGGTTGGTTACAAAAAACTTACTACTCTACCAGAGCCCCATTCCTTGTGAAAGTTTTCGTGAATATTATGTGGGTCTTACTGTGGTCAGAGGTCTCTGGTGTTTTCATGAGGAAAAGCTACTTTTTATTTTATTGAAGACAAACTCATTGGTTTGTGGAAATTAGCTACTCAGCAGGAAACTAGGCTACCGCCAATAGTAAAAATCCCTAGTAAAATCACTGTGTGTGTGTGTTTGTGTGTGTGTATGTATACTTTCCTTCACACTGAAATTTCCAGAACACGTCCAAAAGGGTTATATGGCAGAGTTAACCTGCTGAGGGTTATAGTTGTACATCTAGGGGTTAGGGATTCATGCCCATGTCATTTGTAACACAGATATTTGGAAATGCTGCCAAACTTTTAACTGAAGGAATGTTTAATCTATGTGGAGACATAGCTAACATCTGACCCCTTTTCTATATCAATGAACAGAAATAAGAAATAAGGTCTTCATTGGCAAAAACAGAACCGTCACTAACAGCTGGAAACCAGCAGCTGGAAAATCTGTACAGGGAAAAACAAATGATATGGACAGCCAATTAGTTACCTTGGCAGATACCAGACATGTCTCACACACATTCAAGACATACTTAATGTGAAAATTCAGCTTGTCCTAAGCAAAGCCATATGTTCAGTACAAAAGACAAAGAAAGTTAGAATGTTGCTTGTAATCAAGAAAGGATATAAAACATTTCCTCAATATTAGCAATAGCTGGATAAAAATATGTGTAATATACAAGAAAGATTAATGAAGAATAGTAAAGAAACTCAGAGTCTTTACATTTTTAAGATGCTTGCTTATGCATTTTACATGAAGGCATTAGAAAGAGGTAATGAAAATGTAGGCTTAGACCAGGCACAGTGGCTCACATTTGTAATACCATCACTTTGGGAGGCTGAGAACACCTGAGGTCAGGAGTATGAGACCTTCCTGGCCAAAATGAAACCCCATCTCTACTAAAAAAGAAAAAAAAATACAAAATTTAGCCAGGCTTGGTGGTGGGTGCCTGTAGTCTCAGTTACTTGGGAGGCTGAGGTAGGAGAATCACTTGAAGTGGAGGGTGCACTGAGCCAAGATTGCAACATTGCACTCTAGCCTGGGTGATAAGAGTGAGACTCATTCACATACCAAAAAAAAAAAAAAAAAAAAAAGAAAAAAAGAAAAAAAGTAGGCTTAGTTTAGTCAGTGTAAAATATAACCCTTGAAAACACATTTTAAGATTATCTGTAGTTTATAATACCTTATTTACATTATTTTTGAAGCAACTAAATGATATTTGTGATCCGATGGGTCAAAACTTAATTCAGACTTTAGAAACTCATGACATAAAAAGTCACATGGAGAATTATTAAGAAATATGTAAAATTACCACACCACAAAAACACTGTTTTCCATTTTGAAAATATGTCAATGAAACCAAATCAAAACAGTGAAAAATACCTTTATTTGTCTTTTTTGATCTTTGTTGGTTTAAAGTCTGTTCTATTGGAGGCTAGGATTGCAATCCCTGTTTGTTTTTCTTTCCATTTGCTTGGTAAATGTTTCTCTATCCCTTTATTTTGACCCTATGTGTGTCTTTGCACATGAGATGGGTCTCCTGAATACAGCACACCAATGGGTCTTGACTTTTTATCCAATTACCCACTCTGTATCTTTTAATTGTGGCATTTAGCCAATTTACATTTAAGGTTAATATTGTTATGTGCAAATTTGATTCTGTCATTATGAGACTAGCTGGTTATTTTTCCCATCAGTTGATACAATTTTTTCATATTGTCAATGACCTCTTCAATTTGGTATGTTATTGCAGTGACTGGTACTGGTTTTTCCTTTCTATATTAAATGCTTCCTTCAGGAGCTTTGCAAGGTGGGTCTGGTGGTGACAAAATCTCTCAGCAGTTGATTGTCTGTAAAGGATGTTATTTCTCCTTTGCTTATAAAGCTTAGCTTGGCTGGATGTAAAAATTCACCACCCCTTCAGTCTACACATTCTCAATAAACTAGGTATTGATGGAATATATATGAAAATTAAAAGAGCTATTTATGACAAACCTATAGTCAATATCATACTGAATGTGCAAAAGCTAGAAACACTCCCTTTGAAACCTGGCACAGGACAAGGATGCCCTCTCTCACCACTCCTATTCCACATAGTATTGAAAGTTCTGGCCAGGGCAATCAGTCAGGAGAAAGAAATAAAGGGTATTCAAATAGGAAAAGAGAAAGTCAAATTGTCTCTGTTTGCAGATGACATAATTGTGTATTTAGAAAACTCAATTGTCTCAGACTAAAATCTCCTTAAGATGCTAAGAAGCTTCAGCAAAGTCTTAGAATAAAAAATCAACGTGCAAAAATCACAAGCATTCTCATATACCAGTAATAGACAGAGAGCCAAACCATTCTCAAAATTGCTACAAAGAGAATAAAATACTTAGGAATACAACTTACAAGGGATGTGAAGGACCTCTTCAAAGAGAACTACAAACCACTGCTCAAGGAAATAAGAGAGGACAAAAACAAATGGAAATTCATTCCATGCTCATGGCTAGGAAGAATCAATATCATGGAAATGGCCATACTGCCCAAACTAATTTATAGAATCAATGCTATCCCCTTCAAGCTACCATTGATTTTATTCACAAAATTAGAAAAAAACTACTTTAAATTTTATATAGAACCAAAAAAGAGCAGGTATAGCCAAGATAATCCTAAGCAAAAAGAACAAAGCTAGAGGAATCACGCTACCTGGCTTCAAATTATACTACAAGGCTGCAGTAACCAAAACAGCATGGTACAGGTACCAAAAACAGATATATAGACCACTGAAACAGAACAAAAGCCTCAGAAATAATTCCACACATCTACAACCATCTGATCTTTGACAAACCCGACACAAACAAGCAATGGGGAAAGGATTCCCTATTTAATAAATGGTGTTGGGAAAACTGGCTAGCCATATGTAGAAAACTGAAACTGGACCCCTTCCTTACACATTATACAAAAATTAACTCAAGATGGATTAAAGACTTAAGTGTAAGGCCTAAAACCATAAAAACCCTAGAAGAAAACATAGGCAATATCATTCAGGACATAAGCATGGGCAAAGACTTCATGACTAAAGCACCAAAAACAATGGCAACCAAAGTCAAAATTGACAAATGGGATATAATTAAACTAAAGAGCTTCTGCACAGCAGAAGGAACTATCGTCAGAGTGAACAGGCAACCTACAAAATGGGAGAAAATTTTTGCAATCTATCCATCTGACAAAGGGCTAATATCCGAAATCTACAAGGAAATTAAACTTACAAGAAAAAAATAAACAACTCAATCAAAAAGTGGGCAAAGGATATGAACAGATACTTCTCAAAAGAAGGCATTTATGCGGTCAACAAACAGATGAAAAAAAGCTCATCATCACTGGTCCGTAGAGAAATCCAAATCAAAACCACAATGAGATATCATCTCATGCCAGTTAGAGTGGCAATCATTAAAAAGTCAGGAAACAGCAGATGCTGGAGAGGATGTGGGGAAATAGGAACACTTTTACACTGTTGGTGGGAGTGTCAATTAGTTCAATCATTGCAGAAGATAGTGCGGTGATTCCTCAAGGATCTAGAACCAGAAATACCATTTGATCCAGCAATCCCATTACTGGGTTTATACCCAAAGGATTATAAATGATTCTGCTATAAAGACACATGCACACATATATTTACTGTGTCACTGTTCACAATAGCAAAGACATGGAACCAATCCGAATGTCCATCAATGATAGACTGGATAAAGAAAATGTGGTAGAGGGGGTGGAGCAAGATGGCCGAATAGGAACAGCTCCAGTCTCCAACTCCCAGCGCGAGCGACACAGAAGACCGGTGATTTCTGCATTTTCAATTGAGGTACTGGGGTCATCTCACTAGGGAGTGCCGGACAATCGGTGCTGGTCAGCTGCTGCAGCCTGACCAGCGAGAGCTGAAGCAGGGCGAGGCATCGCCTCACCTGGAAGCGCAAGGGGGAAGGAAATCCGTTTTCCTAGCCAGGGGAACTGAGACACAAAACACTTGGAAAATCGGGTAACTCCCACCCCATACTGCACTTTAAGGAAACACGCACACCAGGAGAATATATCCCACACCTGCCGGAGGGGCCCAAGCCCACGGAGCCTCCTTCATTGCTAACACAGCAGTCTGTGGTGATCTATCCGCAAGGCAGCAGCGAGGCTGGGGGAGGGCGCCCGCCATTGCTGAGGCTTAAGTAGGTAAACAAAGCCGCTGGGAAGCTCGAACTGGGTGGAGCTCACAGCAGCTCAAGGAAGCCTGCCTGTCTCTGTAGACCCCACCTCTGGGGAGAGCGCACAGCTGAAGTCCAATAGGGGAAGCAGCAGGGGCAGGTGCAGACGCGAACGACTCTGTCTGACAGCTTTGAGGAGAGCCGTGGCTCTCCCAACGCGGAGGTTGAGATCTGAGAACGGACAGACTGCCTGCTCAGGTGGGTCCCTGACCCCTGAGTAGCCTAGCTGGGAGACATCCCCCACTAGGGGCAGTCTGACACCCCAAACCTCACAGGGTGGAGTCACCCCTGAGAGGAAACTTCCAAAGGAAGATTCAGACAGGTACACTCGCTGTTCAGCAATTCTACTTCTTCGGCAACCTCTACTGCTGATACCCAGGAAACAGGGTCTGGAGTGGACCTCAAGCAATCTCCAACAGACCAACAGACAGTCCTTCTGACTGTCAGATGGAAAATGATCAAACAGGAAAGACACCTATACCAAAACCCCATCAGTACGTCACCATCATCAAAGACCAGAGACAGATAAAACCACAAAGATGGGGAAGAAGCAGGGCAGAAAAGCTGGAAATTCAAAAAATAAGAGCGCATCTCCCCCTGCAAAGGAGCGCAGCCCATCGCCAGCAACGGATCAAAGCCGGCCAGAGAATGACTTTGACGAGATGAGAGAAGAAGGCTTCATTCATCAAACTTCTCAGAGCTAAAGGAGGAATTACGTACCAGCACAAAGAAACTAAAAATCTTGAAAAAAGAGTGGAAGAATTGACAGCTAGACTAATTAATGCAGAGAAGATCATAAACAAAATGACAGAGATGAAAACCATGATACGAGAAATACGTGACAAATGCACAAGCTTCAGTAACCGACTCGATCAACTGGAAGAAAGAGTATCAGCGATTGAGGATCAAATGAATGAAATGAAGTGAGAAGAGAAACCAAAAGTAAAAAGAAGAAAAAGAAATGAACAAAGCCTGCAAGAAGTATGGGATGATGTAAAAAGACCAAATCTACGTCTGATTGGGGTGCCTGAAAGTGAGGGGGAAAATGGAACCAAGTTGGAAAACACTCTTCAGGATATCATCCAAGAGAACTGCCCCAATCTTGTAGGGCAGGCCAAGATTCAAATTCAGGAAATACAGAGAACGCCACAAAGATACTCCTCGAGAAGAGCAACTCCATGACACATAATTGCCAGATTCACCAAAGTTGAAATGAAGGAAAGAATCTTAAGGGCAGCCAGAGAGAAAGGTCGGGTTACTCACAAAGGGAAGCCCATCAGACTAACAGCAGATCTCTCAGCAGAAACTCTACAAGCCAGAAGAGAGTGGGGGCCAATATTCAACGTTCTTAAAGAAAAGAATTTTCAACACAGAATTTCATATCCAGCCAAACTAAGTTTCATCAGTGAAGGAGAAATAAAATCCTTTACAGATAAGCAAATGCTTAGAGATTTTGTCACCACCAGGCCTGCCTTACAAGAGACCCTGAAGGAAGCCCTAAACATGGAAAGGAACAACCGGTACCAGCCATTGCAAAAACATGCCAAAATGTAAAGACCATCGAGGCTAGGAAGAAACTGCATCAACTAACGAGCAAAATAACCAGTTAATATCATAATGACAGGATCAAGTTCACACATAACAATATTAACCTTAAATGTAAATGGACTAAATGCTCCAATTAAAAGACACAGACTGGCAAACTGGATAAAGAGACAAGACCCATCAGTCTGCTGTATTCAGGAGACCCATCTCACATGCAGAGACATACATAGGCTCAAAATAAAGGGATGGAGGAAGATCTACCAAGCAAATGGAGAACAAAAAAAAGCAGGGGTTGCAATCCTAGTCTCTGAGAAAACAAACTTTAAACCATCAAAGATCAAAAGAGACAAAGAAGGCCATTACATAATGGTAAAGGGATCATTCAACAGGAAGAGCTAACTCTCCTAAATATATATGCACCCAATACAGGGAGCACCAGATTCATAAAGCAAGTCCTTAGAGACCTACAAAGAGACTTAGACTCCCATACAATAATAATGGGAGACTTCAACACTCCACTGTCAACATTAGACAGATCAACGAGACAGAAAGTTAACAAGGATATCCAGGAATTGAACTCATCTCTGCACCAAGCGGACCTAATAGACATCTACAGAACTCTCCACCCCAAAATCAACAGAATATACATTCTTCTCAGCACCACATCACACTTATTCCAAAGTTGACCACATAATTGGAAGTAAAGCACTCCTCAGCAAATGTACAAGAACAGAAATTATAACAAACTGTCTCTCAGACCACAGTGCAATCACACTAGAACTCAGGACTAAGAAACTCAATCAAAACCGCTCAACTACATGGAAACTGAACAACCTGATCCTGAATGACTACTGGGTACATAACGAAATGAAAGCAGAAAGAAAGATGCTCTTTGAAACCAATGAGAAACAAAGAGATAACATACAGACTCTGTAGAGGGAAATTTATAGCACTAAATGCCCACAAGAGGAAGCAGGAAAGATCTAAAATTGACACTCTAACATCACAATTAAAAGAACTAGAGAGGCAAGAGCAAACACATTCAAAAGCTAGCAGAAGGCAAGAAATAACTAAGATCAGAGCAGGACTGAAGGAGATAGAGACACAAAAAACCCTCCAAAAATCAGTGAATCCAGGAGTTGGTTTTTTGAAAAGATCAACAAAATTGACAGACCGCTAGCAGACTAATAAAGAAGAAAAGAGAGAGGAATCAAATAGACGCAATAAAAAATGATAAAGGGGATATCACCACTGACCACAGAAATACAAACAACCATCAGAGAATACTATAAACGCCTCTACGCAAATCAACTAGAAAATCTAGAAGAAATGGATAATTTCCTGGACACTTACACTTCCCAAGACTAAACCAGGAAGAAGTTGAATCCCTGAATAGACCAATAGCAGGCTCTGAAATTGAGGCAATAATTAATAGCCTACCCACCAAAAAAGTCCAGGACCAGATGGATTCACAGCTGAATTCTACCAGAGGTACAAGGACGAGCTGGTACCAGTCCTTCTGAAACTATTCCAATCAATAGAAAAAGAGGGAATCCTCCCTAACTCATTTTATGAGGCCAACATCATCCTGATACCAAAGCCTGGCAGAGACACAACAAAAAAAGAGAATTTTAGACCAATATCCCTGATGAACATCGATGCAAAATTCTCAACAAAATACTGGCAAACCGGATTCAGCAGCACATCAAAAAGCTTATCCACCATGATCAAGTGGGCTTCATCCTGGGATGCAAGGCTGGTTTAACATTCGCAAATCAATAAACGTAATCCAGCATATAAACAGAACCAAAGACAAGAACCACATGATTATCTCAATAGACGCAGAAAAGGCTTTTGACAAAATTCAACAGCCCTTTATGCTAAAAACGCTCAATAAATTCGGTATTGATGGAACGTACCTCAAATAATAAGAGCTATTTATGACAAACCCACAGCTAATATCATACTGAATGGGCAAAATCTGGAAGCATTCCCTTTGAAAACTGGCACAAGACAGGGATGCCCTCTCTCATCACTCCTATTCAACATAGTGTTGGAAGTTCTGGCTAGGGCAATCAGGCAAGAGAAATAAATCAAGGGTATCCAGTTAGGAAAAGAAGAAATCAAATTGTCCCTCTTTGCAGATGACATGATTGTATATTTAGAAAACCCCATCGTCTCAGCCCAAAATCTCCTTAAGCTGACAAGCAACTTCAGCAAGTCTCAGGATACAAAATTAATGTGCAAGAATCACAAGCATTCTTATACACCAGTAACAGACAAGTAGAGAGCCAAATCAGGAATGAACTTCCATTCACAATTGCGTCAAAGAGAATAAAATACCTAGGAATCCAGCTTACAAGGGATGTAAAGGACCTCTTCAAGGAGAACTACAAACCACTGCTCAGTGAAATCAAAGAGGACACAAACAAATGGAAGAACATACCATGCACATGGATAGGAAGAATCAATATCGTGAAAATGGCCATACTGCCCAAGGTTATTTATAGATTCAATGCCATCCCCATCAAGCTACCAATGACTTTCTTCACAGAATTGGAAAAAACTGCTTTAAAGTTCATATGGAACCAAAAAAGAGCCCGCATTGCCAAGACAATCCTAAGTCAAAAGGACAAGCTGGAGGCGTCACGCTACCTGACTTCAAACTATACTACAAGGCTACAGTAACCAAAACAGCATGGTACTGGTACCACAACAGAGATAATGGAACAGAACAGTCCTCAGAAATATACCACACACCTACAGCCATGTGATCTTTGACGAACCTGAGAGAAACAAGAAATGGGGAAAGGATTCCCTATTTAATAAATGGTGCTGGGAAAATTGGCTAGCCATAAGTAGAAAGCTCAAACTGGATCCTTTCCTTACCCCTTATACGAAGATTAATTCAAGATGGATTAGAGACTTAAATGTGGACCTAATACCATAAAAACCCTAGAAGAAAATCTAGGTAGTACCATTCAGGACATAGGCATGGGCAAGGACTTCATGTCTAAACACCAAAAGCAACGGCAGCAAAGCCAAAATTGACAAATGGGATCTAATTAAACTAAAGAGCTTTTGCACAGCAAAAGAATCTTCCATCAGAGTGAACAGGCAACCTACAGAATGGGAGAAAATTTTTGCAACCTACTCATCTGACAAAGGGCTAATATCCAGAATCTACAAAGAACTCAAACAAATATACAAGAAAAAACAAACACCCCATCTAACAGTGGGGAAAGGATATGAACAGACATTTCTCAAAAGAAGACATCCATACAGCCAACAGACACATGAAAAATGCTCATCATCACTCGCCATCAGGGAAATGCAAATCAAAACCACAATGAGATACATCTCACACCAGTTAGAATGGCAATCATTAAGAAGTCAGGAAACAACAGGTGTTGGAGAGGATGTGGAGAAATAGGAACACTTTTACACTGTTGGTGGGATTGTAAACTAGTTCAACCATTATGGAAAACAGTATGGCAATTCCTCAAGGATCTAGAAGTAGATGTACCATATGACCCAGCCATCCCACTACTGGTATATACCCAAAGGATTATAAATTACTCTACTACAAAGACACATGCACATGTATTTTTATTGTGGCACTATTCACAATAGCAAAGACTTGGAATCAACCCAAATGTCCATCTGTGACAGACTGGATTAAGAAAATGTGGCACATATACACCATGGAATACTATGCAGCCATCAAAAAGGATGAGTTTGCGTCCTTTGTAGGGACATGGATGCAGCTGGAAACCATCATTCTTAGCAAACTATCACAAGAAGAGAAAACCAAACACCGCATGTTCTCACTCATAGGTGGGAACTGAACAATGAGATCACTCGGACTCGGGAAGGGAACATCACATACTGGGGCCTATCATGGGGAGTGGGGAGGAGGGAGGGATTGCATTGGGGAGTTATACATGATATATGATGAATTGATGGGTGCTGACGAGTTGATGGGTGCAGCACACCAACATGGCACAAGTATACATATGTAACAACCTGCACATTATTCACATGGACCCTAGAACTTAAAGTATAATAAAAAATAAAATAAAAAAAAAAGTAAAAAAAAAAAGAAAATGTGGTACATACACACCATGGAATACTATGCAGCCATAAAAAAGAATGAGTCATGTCCTTTTTGGGATATGATGAAGCTGGAAACCGTTATTCTCAGCAAACTAAAATAGGAACAGGAAACCAAACACCGCATGTTCTCACTCATAAGTAGGAGTGGAACAATGAAACACACGGACACAGGGAGGGGAACATCACACCCCAGGCGTGTTGGAGGTTGGGGGCTAGGGGAGGGATAGCATTAGGAGAAATACCTAATGTAGATGAGAGGTTGATGGGTGCAGCAAACCATCATGGCACGTGTATAACTATGTAACAAACCTGCATATTCTCCACATATATCCCAGAACTTAAAGCATAATAATAATATAAAAATTTTATATAAATAAATAAAATGTAAAGAGTAAAAAAATACTTTTTCTATGCCTTCTGCAACTTAAAGCTCTGGACATTATATATAGAACATAGGAAAACTAAAAGGAAAAGGAAGATTGTAGACGAGATAAGACCTCAGGACTTGAGGAACTACATAATGGTGACTTTCCTGCATTTTATTTTGGTTTCATATATCCCAGACTTGAAGAAACAGATGATCTTGGAATGCCAATGGGAACAGACAAAATAAAGCCCCAACAAAAGTCTTCTCTCTCTAGCCAAAGGACAAGAAAAGGGGCGTTTTAATAAGACAGAAAACTTTGAGACCATGATACCTCTACTCTAGCCAAACAATACAGAAAAAGCTATGGTTCCACTCATCTAAGGCTGAGTGGGGCACCTAGACTAACTTGTGTGTAAGCCTGTAATGAGGTGCTCCAACATCTTTGGTGTTATAGAAGGCCAAGTAAGGAGCCAAGGTTTATATCCCCATTGGCTGATTAGAATTTCTCCCTCAGCAGCGTCAGTGGAGAAGAACACTTGGGCAGCCTGGACTTCATTCCCACCTGGCAGCACAAGGTGATGTCAGCTTAGGCCTAGTGGAGAGTCAGTCCCTTCATATTGCCCAACGGTAGTAAAGCTGACAAATATTTTAAAGCAGTTTTGATAAAAATGCTTTAACAAGCAATTATAAGCACACCTGAAACAAATAAATAGAAAGTATCCGCAAAGAAATAGGACTTTTTTTCCATTTGATAAAAAGAATCAAATGGAAAATTTTGAAATGGAAAATACAGTAACCAAAATAAAAATCGCAGTACATGGACTTAAGAGCACAATGGAGGAGTTAGAGGGAAGAATCAGTGAACTGGAGATAGAAGAGAGGAAATTACACAAGCCGAATAACAAAGAGATAACAGACTTTACAGAAAGAAAGAAAGAAAGAAAGAAAGAAAGAAAGAAAGAAAGAAAGAAAGAAAGAACCTAACGGAGCTCACAGGGACCTGTGAAATAATAATGATATTCAACATTAGTATCATGGAGTAACAAAGGGAGAGGAGAGGAGAGGAGAGAGTAGGACTGAAAGAATATTCAAAGAAAAAATGGCTGAAAAGTTATCAAACATGGAGAAAACATACACCCATATATTCGGAAGTTGAGCAAATCTTGAACAAGGGAACCCAAAGAAATATGTGTCAAGTCACATCATGATTCAACTTGTGAAAACTAAAGACAAAGAAAAAATCTTGAAAGCAGCCAGAGGAAAAACAGTACTTTACCATACAGGGAGAGAACAGGTTGAATGATGGATTTTTTTTTTTTCATCAGAAATCATTGAAGTCAAAAGGAAGTGGTACAATAATTTTCAGGTGTTAAAGAAAACAAAACTGTCAACCCACAATCCTATAACCAGCTAAAATATCCTTCAGGAATAAAGCAGAAGGAAAAAAAATCAAAACATTCTCAGATGAAGAAAAACTAAGACAATTTGTTACTCTAAAATAGCGGTCAGAAGAAGTTCTCTAAACAGAAAGGAAATGCCACCTTCAGTAAGTTTTTAATTTTTACTTCTCAGTCAACTTTCATCTCATTCTCGAGGAGGAGCATACACCAGTAAGTGGGTAATCCTTTCACTATCAGAACTTGTTGATCGATTAATACCATGACATAGAAGCTTTATCCCTTAATGAAGTAACATTTATCAATTCACCAATATGTGCCACAACTGTTCTCTCATGAAATTTTGGACAGTTCCATTTCCTTCAGTTGTGTACCTCATTTGTTAAATTTCAGGATTTGAAATGTATAATTTCTTTAAATTGTCTTTTTTAAAGATATAATTTACAAGATCCATTCCTTTGTATGTCTTGAAGGTAGGCATCAAAATCCCAACACTAAGTACAATATTAACAGTTTTCTGATCCTGGTGTTGTGGATCCACGTGTCCAAGGGTGATTATATGTTGAACATCTAACTGCATGGGCCACTCTCCTGAGTCAGTGCACCAAATGTGCCACATTACTCTTGGTCTTCTCACTCCCATAGTGTCAAAGCATGTTAAGGGACCCACTACCCCACCAGGGTCTGGGTTCCACCCAGCCCTTCTCTTTGTATTTTGAAGCAAGAGGGTTTTTTTTCTTCATTTTATATAAAAAAGAAGAAAAATAGAAAAATCAGTAAGTGAAGGAAAAGCTTGACTGGGAGGGGGGAAGTCTATTGCAGGCGAAAAGGGAGTGATATGAGAAGTGATAAATTCACTACAGAAATTTATTGAACTAAATTGGTTTCCACCTGAGTTGAATTAAGATGGGGAAGGATGTGAGATTTGGTCACAGGAGACCTTATACCTAATTTTATTGTCCAAAGTATCTTTAGTCTGGTTTTAGCCTTCCAAGGCAACTCCATTTTTGAGAACACAACCGCTGGCCAAGAATGTCCTCCTAAATGCCCCACTATAGGCCATTTGCTTTCTCATTTTCCAGCTCTGTTCTTGCCATTCTTCTCCTACTAGAGACCTATTTCTTGCTACCTAGTTATATTTTCTTGGCCATTGAAGGCTTGCCAACTTTCAATACCATCACTAGATTCTTTTATTCTTATTTTTTTTTCTTTAGTTATGGGAGGAATATAAAAATCTTTGCGAATCTTAGTTTGAAAAAATTACATTAGAATATAATTTAATATTTGTAAAATGAATAAAAACCCTAGCAATTTTTTCATTACACACATGACATAAAGTAAAATCCAGGTGTGTCTCATATGCCCTCAATCACCTCACCTCATTCATAGTTATGAACTGTGTCTTTATTTTCTCATCTTTTGTGGTAACTCATATTAATCATTTATATTTGTAGATGTCCAGAAAATGTATAATATATTCATCAGATTGAGTGAGTCTACAAAGTGAACTTCCAAAGAGAAGGCTTCATTATGTAAAACCATCATCTGGAAATGGCAATCATTGAAAAAATGCAATTAGCCTCATGGATTAACTCAACCAAATTGCAAAATAGAAACTAATTCATTAGCTTCTGAAAAGGCATTAATTACTTCTCATAAGAGAATAATACTGTCTTTATAAATATACTAGTGGCTCTGTTTATGATTGACTTACCTAGAATATATTGCATTTTATAGAAGAAGAAACATTATTACACAAAAGCATTTAGGAAAATGAGTTAGTCTGCAGCTGAAGTTCCAGGATAATCTTAGTAATCTGTGAATAATGCGAAGAAATTTAACTTCCCTCTGGTGAACAGATATTTTGTAATGTCCAAAGAAAATGCCCTTGGAACGGTCAAGCACCAAATATTACATGGTTGGCAATATCGCCTGCAGTTGTTCTAGAGAGGCAAGTTGAGCAGGGCTAAAACCTGCCACTACCCAAAGGTAAAAACAGAAACAAAAAGGACTACCAGATGCCCAGATTTTCCTCAATATTGTTGATTACACAAAGATCAGATAAAACCTCAGTGATGAGGATAGGGCTGCTATGTATAGGTGTTCAGGTTGTTAAGTGCCAATGGATGTTCTACCTAAAAGGGAGACTTCATATTATGGATAGATACTAACATATGAGAAGGGGACAGAAGCATGGAGATTTCACATGTCTTAAGCAAGTTCTAAGGCAACAGAGAAGAGCACCATCCAATGAAAACTCATAGTAGCACATACATCTACTTTACACACTTGGGAGAGCACACATGCACACATTCACTGACAAACACATACGTATGCCATTGCCCCTTATCCAGACTGCGCTTCAGATATATCCCGAGGATGCTTTTCTCTGTTACTCACCACTTTCACAGTCTCATTCTAAACTAAACTCCCAGAAATATTCCAAACCTGATACAGTCCCTTATCTGCGCATCAGTGACAGGGGCTCAAAATGCAAACATTTCCTATAGAATGTGTATCCTAGCATATCCAAGGTGTGTGAGAGCTAGCAAGAGTATGGATGTATTTGTGCATTCATCCATGCCTGTCTCCTCCATGTAGGGCAGCCATGTATGGTTGTTCTGGTTTGGCAATAATATACTGATTATTTTTACTTAAGGAAGAAATACCTTTTTAAAATTTATACAATGTCCCCAAATGAAGGACAAAGTCATGTACAGTGGAGAATTACGAATGGATTAAATGGAAGGAGATAATCAAATGTATTTCACTGGTATATTTTTGAGAATGATTATCTCCTTTCCTCAGCACCATTCAGCAGTAGTAACTTATCTTTGTGCAGTTACTATGTATTATGTACTGGAGATGTAGAATATAATAAGGCATGGATCTTGTTTTTGAGGGGTTGGACATTTGGGATTATGAAGTATAATAAACAGAATCTTGCCACTTAACGCTTACAAGGAACTTTACCTAAGTTGGGAAATGTTTGGGCCTGCAATTTTATGTCATTCAATCATCTTTGACACCTAGAAAAGTTAGGGTCACAAAACATGAGACTTCCAAAGAGTTCAGAATTATCCATGCTCTGTATACTATGTTACATTGGAAAGATTTCTTAGAGTTGTGGAACACAGCGGAAAACTGAAAGTGCAGAAAACTCACTTATAGGAAGCTCAGAATGAAATAAACATTCATTTCATTGAAGCACAGAGGCTTAAAAATTCCCTGGACGTGTAGAACGATTTGTCCCCATGAATGTACATTTGTGCACAGCATGTGAAACAAATGCTACTTCTAATTCTAATTCAGCATGACTTCCCTTGATTGATTTACTCATGAATAGATAATATTAATTTCCATGAAATAACCAGAATGTGAAGGGCTAAGGTCTATCCTTATCTTCCCAGACTATATTTAACTTCCATGAAGATAGAAACTCACGGTTTGACCTTGCAGGAAGTGAGTGGAGAAAGATATCATATGTGAAGAAAAGAGTGCTAGAGTAGCCAGTTTTGAGGATAATTATGAAAGTAAAGCCTGCTAAGGCCGGGACTGTTCATTTTCAGATTATCAGAATAACAAGGCCATAATCAAGGTCAGGGTACACCTTGGTGGTGGGTGTATGTTTCAGGTATCAGGAGTCGAAGATGAAGGCATGAATTTCCTTTTGATGACAACCCTGCTTTGAAGTGGAAGCTAAATACTGTGTATTTTTAAGAAGATCCAGACAGGTAGAAGAGCCCAGAAAATAACAAGGACTGGGTTAAATGTGCCATAGAGGAAGTGGCTGGTATGAAAACACACACGTTTACCTTTTCATTTTAGTCTATCCACAGTATGATCCTATCTTCTCTTTAGAAAGCTTCTCCTCAACCCAATTGGATCGCCCAACTCCAAGTTTACCCCTTGAGCTTTCCCATCTTTGCTTGTGTTTTTTATTTTTTGGAAAGTACATTTTTATCTATATCTATTTGAATCCTTTATGTTCTTCAAGGTTCAACTCAAGCACAATCATTCACTCACTCACTCGTTCATTCAGTCAACAATATTTAATTTTTGTTACTGAATAAGATATTGCAGATTCCTGTTGCTGGAAATAATTTGTAATCTCCAAATCCCTTTAACAATTAGTTTGTACATTTTTAATGACATTTTCCATATTCAGGCTATGATTTTCAGGACATATAGTTTATCTTTTTTAAGCAGTATGAAGGCAGAAGTCATGCTTATTTATCTTCATACATCTCACAGTAATGTCAACATAGCTGATATATATATATAATATATATATATATACACACACACACACACTTATATATATATATATATGACAATTCCTAAAGTCCCCAGGAAACACCAGAACTCCTCTATTTCCCTTGTTTCAAATTTATTATTTCCATAATATTCCATGAGAGTCACTAGATTAAACACAGCCAGATTCCTTTGTGATTTTCTCATGAGGCCCACATTTGCCAGAAGCAACCATTTAAAAATGTTTTGTACTTCACACAAAAATATTTCCAAAACAAATTTCCATTTTGTAAGGAAGGTGTGACTACACCAAAACAAGAAATTAGAGTCAAGATTTCCAATAGGCCAAAGGTAACTTTGTGTTACATGGAGAGTAACATTTCAAACATAGAAGAATTTTTCAAGATATATCTTAACCACAACATTAGGTTTGTCTCTTTTCTGATAAAGAAAGCATTGGGAGTGCTTTTCCTATGCATCTCGGGCAACTAGAGTATAGTGGTGTGACCCAAAGAAATGCCTTTGCTGAGACCAAGCTACGGTTGCCAAAAGAAACTAGTCATTTGCTAATGGAAGTGAATGAACCCAGAAATGCCTTATTGTCCAATGAGAAGAGATCCAAGCAAATTGAACAGAATGAATTGGTCTAAAACAGTTTAGGTTGGCCAGGCGCGGTGGAACACACCTGCAATCCCAGTACTTTGGAGGCTGAGGCGGGTGGATCGCTTGAGCCCAGGAGTTCAAGACCAGCCTGGACAACATGGCAAAACTCTGTCTCTACAAAAAGTATAAAATTAGCGGGGCATGGTAGTGTGTGTCTGTAGTCTCAGCTACTTGGGAGGCTGAGGTAGGAGGATTGCTTGAGCTAGGGAGGTTGTGGCTGCAGTGAGCCAAGATCACACAACTGCACTCTAGCCTGGGTGACAGAATGAGACTCTATCTCCAAAAAAACAAACAAAACAAAACAAAAACAAAAAAAAAAACAAACAAAACAAACAAAAAAAAACAGCAAACACCTTAGGTTAAATGGCTGAAAGAACAGGCCAAATAAAGTGGGTTCAACTGTGGCTTGGAAATGTGTAAATTGGTGAACAAAATGGTGCTGGTGTTGGTGGGTACCTCCTTTCCACTGTTACCTAATGTTTAATAAGAAAGCATGGGAGTAAAAGATGAGAGTTTAGGCTTAGTAACAGTTACAAAGTTCTTGACAGTGAAATCTCTTTAGATGAAGGCATGGTCTCCAGTGGAATGTGACAGCATCATTTATGGTATTTAAATATGGGCTGTGCAATATTTGTGAAGGCTAATCATAGAAAGCGATCTCATACTGGTAAGAGGAAGGATTGTACTACCCTTTAAATGTTTTCCATCTTTTCATTTGGTGTCTGACCCTTATAATGATCACTTTCATGTTTTATTTTGTTTTTTCTTGTTGTATTACAACACATATTTGAAAAGCCAGCTACTAAAATTAAAAAGAAACTTGGTTTGGTAAGCTTCGCGCCTTTGGTAAATGAAATGTGGAAAATAAAGTTTAAAAAAGTTAAAAATATATTATATTAGATAGAGAAAACTGGCACCTAATTTTTTAATAGGCAGCCAGTTGGTTTAGCAATCAAACGACAGAGTAGGAGGAGCAATGGGAGAAAAAAGAGTTATTTTTTGATAAGGAATGTTGTTATTCCTTGTAATGGGTTCCTTTAAGGGAAATCTACTTTTCTTCTTACTGTTTCCACAGTATCTTCACAGGTATTTATTTGGAGCCCAGAGGTTAAGACTGGGACTGAACAAAAGGGTGAAATAGCCACTTTACACACAGTTGTACTCTGCCCATATCTTTTTGGATTAGAGAGTGCTGCATGGGACTTCAGAGATTACTTATTCCATCTATCTTGTCCACTTTTGATAGACGGAGAAATTTGAATTTAGACAGGGGGAGGATTTGCTCAAGGTCATGGGATATTTCTAGAAAAGGAACTGATACTATGTATTTTGACTTCCAGGTCAGTATTCTTTCTACCACATCATGGTTTACGGTGTGCCGCCTTTCTATTTGGAGTTTATCCAGTCCCTATGTACTTAGCACTCAAGCTCCCCTTCCAAGTGGGACCCAACAAAAATCCAGCCTCTTCCTTTACTCATTGTTGTATTTTACATGCACATCCTTAGTCTTCTCTCATCATTGTCAGAACTTTTCTCTCTACCAAGGAATGGATAATGAAGCCACATTAATCTATTCATGGCTATGTGCATGTTACCTCTCAAGAGTAGACCTATTTTAACAGCATTCTAACCCAAAGAGATACTGTCATGGTAGAAATCTCATGGTAGAAATTTCAATCAACAAAATAGGCTTCAAGGGAAATATTTTAGGTTGGGCTGGTTCTTCTAAAGTTCTTGAAATCACATGTAGTGATTACCTACTGGGCCAAAGCAATGAGTTGCATTTTCTTAAGATATACTGTTTTCTCCATTTCTGAGGTATTAAAATGGCCTGCTACCAACTGGACTAACAATTATTTTGCATTCCAGTTTACTGTGGCCTTACAGCTAGGGCCAGGGTCCTTAATAATAAATTACCTCTTTAAAGGGAATTTCAGTGACTTAACAGCACATCAGACCTGGATAATACATAAATCAGATCTATTATACATTTCTGAGAAAGAAAATCCTACCAAAAGGACACTTTGCAGTTTTATTTCAGTTTTCATTTCTGCTTTTAATCATAAATTGGCCACGGTAGACTGGACAACATTTTAAATGACCCAGAAATGTTTCCAGCCTTTCTACAAAAGGCCTCTCTTTTGGGTACGTTTTCCTATTGCAAATATGCTTAAAAAAACAGATTTCTTGGCTTCTTCTGCAGTAAATATCCTTGTTCCATTAGATGAAGCTGTTCTTTTTCTCTTGCAAAACTAACCTACAAATATTTTGAAACATAGTAGTCTTATAAGCCTTGTAACATACTAGAATCGTTTAATCTTTTGAGCTGTACACTCGGCCTCACAAAAACTGTAACATACACACATATCTATCTAAAAGTGGCTGCTGTCTTTCTTTCTTTACTGTTATAAAAATTTCAGCTGGGAGATTCTCCCACTACCCTTAACCCCTGTCATATTCTGGTTTACGGTAAGAAAGGATTTTATTTTAGTGAATATTTCAGAGAATGAGTCTCTCTAGGGTAAAAAATGTATATGTCAGACTTTTGAAAGAAGATTTTCTTCCTGGTGTGCTGTACTTTGTGGAATGAAAGCCCACAAACCAAAGGCTCTGGAAAGAGATGCCAAGGTTACAAATATTTACCTGAAGGAAGTAACAGGATATAAGATTCAAAAAATTAAAATATAAAATAAAAGAAAAAACAGTGAAATGAAAGTTGCTGTGGATAGTTTTAGTGAGCTGAGTTCATTTAAAGACAGAGGCAGAACTTTCCAGAGGAATGGCAAGAGCAAATGTTGTTTTCTCCATCTCATACCTGAAGGAGAACAAGTGTCCTCACGTTTGAGCTTCATTGAATATAGTTTGCACAATCATTTTTGCAACGTGAGAGTGAGGTTAGAAAATAAGTACAAGTTAAAATTAGCAAAGAACTAGCTGAAGTCATATGCATATACAGATCCAATTTCTCATTCCAAGAAGCATTCAATTAAGTATTCGAAGGGCTTTTTCAGTAATATAATTTAGTCCCAAGGTAAGCCAAAGGCTATATTTTATTTTTCATTTTAAGCAGAACTAGATTATTTTGATTTGGTTTAAACCTATAAAACTAGAAATAGTGCCACTTTTATGTAGGTTAACAGTCATATTTCTGTGCCTTTGATTACAGATTTCTGAAAATACCTAGCAGACCTATATATTCTGTGATAATTGAATTATTCTTACAAATGTTAGTCTAAAAGCTTTTTCTACTAACAAAACTGAGATATTGATACAAAAATTGTGTCTTCATATTTCAAACAAAGATGGGAAAGAGTTGTATTCAAAGCTATGTTAGCTCGCTTGTTTAACCAGTACTTTACACAGCTCTTGAACATTTGCCCTGTGAACAATTGATGTTGGTTTTCAAGTCTCTCTCTCATTGGATTTTTGTTCCAGTTGGATGCATAATAGTCCAGTTGCAATATTTAGGAAAAATACTGGGTCTTCAATGGTAATAGAATAGCCAAACAAACATTCACAACTTTTATGCTTTGGGGCATAAGGACAGAGAAAGGCTGTGTTAAGGCAATTGATAGAGTATCACTTTCTGTGAAATTCCCATTTGATGAATAATGTGCAGTAGCACAGATAATCTGTTCAAGGAGCCCCAACAAATGTATGTTTTCCAATAGTAAGGAGCAGGAGACCAATATAATTGACTCTAATTATGTTACACCTTCTGTGAGCATAAACTTTATTTCCATGAGAAGGTAAGGTACATTAATTAAACATTTTGTTGTCATCTGTCATAGCTGGTAATCTTAAAATCACCGGTAATATTTTCCCCACAAAAATATTTATCTTAAGTAAACCGTTTAATAATGAATAACTTAAGGCAGGAGGTATCGGACATTTTCCCCTAACTAAAGGGAAGCTAAAGAAGTTACTTCTGCTCTTTTCATTAGCTAGGGGCAATTACTATTGATGCAAACATGTCTGAATTCACCACAACTTTGTGGACTTAAGTAAAAGTTTTTCTTAAAACACTGATAACATTGTCCAGAAGGCTAGAGGAGGCCTGTATGGATTGGGAATTGATAGGCCTTATGTCCTCTGTATTCTCTGGTGAATGAATACCCATCACCCGCCAACTCCCACTTCCCTACTTGTAAAATGGGAACCTGCAAATGGTGAACAGCATCTGGGCAAGGCGCTGTCCTTCCAAACTGATAAGGAAGCAGCTGCCCTCTAGAGGAGGACTGAAAACGGGATTAGCCAGGATTCTTTGCAGGGCAGGCAACACATTGGGACCCTCAGAAAACTGATAACTTCCAAATGTTCTTGTGTTCCCTACAGTAATGGGTCTCTGAGGCAGAGCCAGACTTAGAGCCACATGTGAAAGGAGATTATTAAATACATACTTCCCCTCATCGTGCCTCAAGATTAGTTGGGAGAAATACATTAAAACAATGGGAAAATGGATCACCACAGTGAAATAACTCAAGGTAGAAAGCAATCATTTGAACCTCATTAACAGTGCACTTACTGGAAAATCAACAGCTATCCAGCTAAAAGAGTTCAGAAATTTGGTCATAGAGGCTCACCTGAACTTGTATCTGAAACACCAAGGAATGGTCTTGTGATCAATCAAATTGCTTTTATTCTGGCCTTCATTTCCTTCTGTCTTACTTAATCTCTTAGGCTAGTAGCCACAACATGTCTTCTCCCTTCCTCTCTATTCTGGGCCCCATTTCAAGGACACTCTCACAAGCATTTTCCATTCCTTTGATTTCTTCACCTTCCATTTCACAGCTTTGGCAATTCCTGCCCAGGCCTGACTCAGTTCAGTGGTCCACTTTGCCTATTCTTGTTCCCAGGCTGCTGAAGACCCATCTGGGGAAAATTACATATTCATGTTCATTGGCTTCATGACAAATGCATGCTTCCAACCTCAACTCGGCCCTCAACTCTTATCCTTAATCCTTTTCTCATCCATAGTTGGCTTCTTCTACTTTTTCCCACAGCAGCTGTTCCAAACCTTCATTTTTCTTCTCAGGCCCACACTCTGGCCTTCTCATTTTGAGCCGATAACCTACATTTCTGTTTATCTTTTAAAAATGCCATCAGGTGACAATTCTCTCCTACTACCCCATCCAATATTCTTGTAGTCATTCATTCTTTTTCTTCTCCTCTCCTAAATCATTGAACCTCATTTTAATTCTTCTCACCTTTTCTCACAGCCTACAAATGTGTTCTGGTATCAACTGTTTTACACCAACTCCAAATCCTTTATTCCTCTCCCTATGCTTCAAGCTATATCTGCTTCATTCGTTTCATAACCAAACTTCTTGTAAACATAGTTAATATTTGTTGTATCTAATTCTTATCCTTGAATTTACTTCTCAACCCACATGTATTCAGATTTCTAATAGGCTTGTCACAAAAGAGTTATAAAAATCAGTAGTACCCCAGCATCTCTCCCCTAACATTACCTGCTTTCCAGAGGCAATCACTTTCAATTCTTCTAGCTGTTAAATTAGTTAACATGAAACCACCTGCTTTCCAGCTTCTAAAATTATATGGTTGTCTCCTTTCTTTCTCTCTTTGCATCTGTGAGTTTATGACTTTTAAAAATCCATACTGTTATATTAGAGGAATTTGGGGAGGGAACCAAAGTAGATACTAAGGTTCAATAAGTGATGTCTCAGCTCTCTTTCTCATTTCGTTCTACCTGTTCTTCTTGTGTGATCACATTCACTGCCTGGGCTTCAACTGTGTCCTTTATGAATATGACTCAATAATAGATATCTCCCATTGTGAATTTTTTTCTGATCTCCAGGCCATCTATCTATGTACTAGAATTTTCCAGGTACATGTCCTATAGGTATGTCAATACAACCTATTAAAAACCAAACTCATCTTTTCCCCTCCAAATTTGTTCTCCCTCTTTCCTTTCTTCTCCTAGCTAATGGTATCACTCAGTCATTTAAGCTAGGATATGTGGAGTCATGCTCATTGACTTCCCAAACAAGGAATTGGTGTGTTTCATGAAAGGCAGAGATAAAGTCTCATTCATTTCTGGGTCCCATAGCCATTAGCCCAGGCTCTCACATAATAATACTGTGTTGAATTGATAGGAACTTGCTATTGGAGGCTAAATATAGTGAAATGATAAAGTTACCATACAGACAAAGAAATACATAACAATGTGTTTAGCTCATGTGTAGTTAAATTGCTTATTTCATGAAATTCTTACTTGACATGAAACCCAAGTTATGCATAATTTATTTATGATTAAAAGCATCTCTCTTGTTTCGTTTTTAAAATGCTTGAGTGTGCATAGAAATAAAAGGAATTGTATAACCTCTGCCTCAGTCTACCTATCTTTGTAAGCAAAATTCTGGTTTAGAGATTCAAAACTTCTTGTGTCTTAATGAGGACCTCTAAAAGTTCTTTGTTAAAAGCAGTAGAAATTTTTACTTTAGAGACTAGTCAACTATTAGCTAGCTGCAAATGCTTCCAACATGGCTTTCTATTACTTCTTTCAGGAGGCATTCCACAGTTCTATTTTGATAAATACAAAATAAGAACAATAGTAATTGCCTCTGGGACATATAGGGGAGAAGTAGACAATATATAAGAAGAATAAAATGCTCTTTTATTTTTTTTTCTCCTCGTCTCTAAGCAGAAGAAAGAATCTACACACATGAATATCCTAGTGACATTTCTTTGGATGTCACAATAGTTAAAAGTTTTCCTTTTTCTCTTTCATAACTTTACGAGGAGAATATATGCTTATGTATATTCATTCACAGATCAATCCTTCCAGATGAGCTTGTTAATTTTGATTATGGACATTCAATTTGCATCAAGATTTATTTTTTAGATGAAAGCTTGAGCAATTACTGTTTCCAGCTGAGAGCATTGTAAACTGGGCCCCTACTATTTTCCATATCCTGTGCCACAGACTTCACATATATTTTCTTACTTAACCCTTGCTGTAGATCCCAGATGTAAAAATTAAGAATATTTGGCATTTTGTTTTACAAACCAGAGAAATGGACGTTTGAGAAGTTAAGAAACTTACCTAGAACTGATAACAGAGCAAATAAGTGGCAGACCTAGGATTTGAACCCCAGTCGCTTGATTTAAGTCCAATATTCTTCCCATTATAGAATAAAAACTCATTACTCAACAGCCACTCTTTTGTACTTATGTGCAGATAAAATCTTATATCACTTTAATCAGTAATATTTTACTTAGTGCCCACTATGGTGGAATTAGTTCTATTGAGTTGAGTGCAAATATATTTGGTAGCAGTGGCAGGAAATAGAAAATATAGGTTTCTAATGTGATTGGTGACAACTAGGGCCAGTCTAATGCAAAGGCTGAATAAGTAGAGTGGTGAATGTACTGAGAGTTACTGAGTACAGATTATTACAACTAGAAGAAATCTAGATAAACTGTTCAGTTTTTTAGAGAGGAAAATCGCATTGCATAGAAACCAAGTGACCATGACCATTTCAAAGCCACGGTGTCAATGAGCAAGAGAGACAACACTAGAACTTATATGTTTATTTTAGGTTCTCTTGTTTTAAGAGGAAAAAACTATTAACCTCACTTGCTGATATGCCTGAAAATTGGAGGTTCACACTTTTGGATTTAGTAACTATCCACTAATATACTAATATTCTTAGAAGAAGTAGCTAACTCATTCTGTTGTGAGTTCTCAGCCTCTCTTTGTATCCTGTCACATCCATGGAGTCAGTTGTAGGCTGAGTAAGGTGGTGAATGAAAGACAAGGCAATTTTGAGTTAAGTGGGGAAGAGAGAGATCCAAGGCCCTGACTGCTGGAGAGGATGGTAATAAAAAAAGATTCTGGGTCATTATGGGGCAGTTTGAAGCTATAAGGCACTTGGGGAGCTATGGAGAAGAGACAGATAGCACAAAATGAGAGAGAGAATAGAAAATAGCAGTGCATGGCCAATGAATACATGCTCAGCCAACTCCACAGTACTGGCTTTAGGCAATGGTGGTCTTTTTATAACTTTTCTTGTGTTATTCTCTACTAATATGGCCAAATTGGGATTTAGAGAAATGATTTGTGCATGTGAGAGTTTGTATTTTTTCATAAGTTGGGCCATAAATCCTGGCCATTATTTGACCCTGTGGTACTTGAAACCATTATCAGAATGTTTCCCTTCTTATTCATCTAAGCACACATATGGCCCTCACAGCCAATCAGTCCTGAAACTAATTGTGTCCCCAAGGTCAAACCAGAAAGCCCTGTTGATTGCTTTACCTAAATCCAGGGACACTTTATGAAGGCCTTCATTTGTTAATTACTCTAATTTGTTCCAAGGTAAAGTGATTAATCTGTTTAGTACAATGTGTTTTTGGTTAGTATCTACAATTCTCATAGCTTATGATTTAATTTTGTGTTAGGCCTGAAAGACTGTTTGTCTTTTTTTCTGGATTTTACCTATCAGGCAGTAACTATCAGGAGACATCTTGCTTCATTTTGATGGAAGTGAAACTCGCTTTTCTCATTTATTTATTCACTTTTCTGGTCTCTTGTGATTTATAAAGCTCCTTGCCCTTGAATTCCCAGTGCATTAGCTAACTCTTTAGGATCCCCAAGTTACATACAGGCCATTGCCTTTTGTATAGATTTGACATGTCTTATTTTTCTCTCTTCTTAGTGGTGAGAGTAAAAATCCATTTGTTCTGTGACAGCTCTAGTAGACTGACTTGTACTAAAACTGTTTCTGTTCTTTATTTGGAGTCTGCTCCATACATTTTAAACTTCTTTGTTTTCTGATTATGTGCAGAGCAGCAGGATCCTGTATTAGACTTTACTGAGTGTGTCAGAGCAGCAGTAGAAGTGAGTAAAACAGGAACCCTGTCCTTAAATAAATTACAGTCCAGTGAGACACAAGATCATGGACATGAATGAGTTGATACACAGAAGAATGTAATAAGCATGATTAGAGAGGTTTAGAAGCAGTGCTGTTGGAGCACAGGATAGGGAGAAATTATATTTATTTGAGAAATCAGAGAAAGCTTCATGGAAGCAGTAAGAATGTAAATTGAACCTTAAAAGATGGATGGAATCCAATAAGCAAAAGGATTAATGTAGAGAGGGTGTGTCTTGTAGAGGAAACAGCATTGAATATAGGTCTGAAAGTGAGAAAGTGCAAGACACACTCAGGAAAGAGTGAATACATTAGTTGAATGGTAGCATGGATCTGAATAGCAAGGATAAACACTTTGGACATTTTATTGGATGCAATGGGGAGCCATTGAAGGATTTTGAGCACTAGAAGGACGTATTTCAAGATGTTCTTTAGAAAGATTGCTCTGGCAACATTGCAAGGGAAGAACTTGACAGGGTTAAACTTCAAGGCAGAGCAACCGGTTAAGAGGCTTGTCTGATAGTCCAAAAATGTAATGAGAACCTAAGTGAGTCAGTAAATATTAGGAGGTAAGAAGGAGGTGTTTGCAAGAGATTTTGGGAAGACTTAGTTACTGATTGGATATAGGGAATGTAGAAATCTTGGGTAATTAATAAAGTGGTTCTGTCAACATAAAAGCTAAAAAATTCAGTAGGATTCAGTAGGATTATTTGGTCAACAATCACATGCAAACAATCTCAACATCACTGATCATTAAAGAAATGCAAATCAAAATCACAGTGGGATACCATCATACACCAGTAAGAATGGCTATTAATAAAAACCAAAAAAATAACAGATGTTGGTGAGGTTGTGGTGAAAAGGGAATGCTTATGCACTCTTGGTGGGAGGGTAAATTAGTTCAGAAATTGTGGAAGAAAGTGTGGCGATTCCTCAAGGACCTAAAGACAGAAATAGCAGGAAAAAAAAAAAATAGGCAAAAAGCAGGCAGGACTAACTTGCAGCTTCCACTTGGATGAACAGAACAGTGTGTGGAGACACACATCATGAGTTTTTGCTTCAAGAGCCACTGCAGAAAGATATCAGGAAAACAAAGAATTCACAGACCCTTTGAATGAAGCAGCTTGCCACTGTAATCTCCGTGAGATAGCTGAAAAACTACGAGTGCCCAAAGTATGAGAGGAGGAAAGTCCATCTCCAAACACATATCCTCACTGGGAAACATTAAAATCCAGATCACAAGATAAAAATTTAACCTAACCTAGAGCTGAAATGAATTTAGAGAGCGAAGCAAAATATAAAAGTAGAAGAAGCAGCAGGAAGAGCCCTGGAGACACTCCTGGTATCCAGGGAAGCCATTTCTAATTTTATATGACAGGGGTCCTTAGGGAGGGCAGCCAGTAGAATTGGGGAAGGGCCACAGGGAGAAAGGGACTTCCAATTGAATTTTGTAATAATTTCAGCGGAGCACCAGTTTTCCTAGGCAGAATCTGCGGGAGTAGTGGTGTGGTAAACAGGAAGCACAGATATGAGCACAGAGATCAAATGGCACCAGAATGGGGTCTGAAAGCTCTGCTTGCTTTCTCAGCCAGGAAGCTTGTAACCTGGGACAAGATCTCAGCCCTGTGCACTTTAGGTCTGGATTTAAAGTTATCTCTGTGGCTGTTGAGGGAGCACAGTGGAAGTGAGACTATCCATGCTGGCTGCATCAGAACTTGGTAAGATCTGTCACTGCCAGATTTTCCCCACTTTCCTGGTGACCCATGCAAAGCAACAGAGGCAGCCATAATTGCCATAGGAACATAACTCTATTGGCCTGAGAACCACACCACATCCTCAGCAGTGGCCACAGCAAGCCCCACCCAAGGAGAGTCTGAGCTCAGACAGACTTAACCCTGCCCCTACCTGATGATTTTTCTCTAGCTGCTCTGGTAGCCAAAGACAAAATATATAAACTCATGGGAGCTCTAAGTTTGCCTGAGAAAGTATTTGGGTTTCTCAGGCCATATGGGTGAGGCCATAGAGCTCCCCCCACTATAGTATCCCCACTATACTACCACAGTTTATGCTGTCTTCAAAGTGCCACCTCCTGGCTGAAGGTCAATCAACTCAAGCCATTACTGCAGTGCCTAACAGAACAATCCTGCTCCAAGTCAGGAGAAAACAACAGATAATTCCACTGCTTGTAACGTCCTGGCTAAACAGAGGTCCTGAGTCTGTCCACATGACAACTTCATTGCTGGAATAACCAGCATTTGAGAAAACCAGCACCATAAACAAAACTACAACCAAGGACTCTCACAGAGTCTGTTTCACTCCCCTGTTACCTCCACCAAAGGAGGTGCTGGTATCCACAACTGAGAAACCTGAAGACAGATCACATCACAGGATTATTTGCACACACTCTGCAGAACCAGCCTGTAGCCCAGTAGCTCCAATGGTTGGCTAGACTCGGAAGAGCCATAACAAACACTGCAGTCCTGCTCTCAGGAGGCCCCATCTCCAGGCGAAGGGGGAGAGCACCACATCATGAATCTTTTGTCCCCATGGGACAAAATAATCTGAACAGCACCACTTGAGGTCTAGATTTTTCCTGTGACCCAGTCTACCAAAATGAGAATACACCAGAAAAACAAGTTTCCATAACATCTCCAAAAGATCACACTAGCTAACCACACATGGATCCAAACCAAGAGGAATCTATGAACTGTTAGAAAAAGAATTCAGAACATTGACTATTAAGCTACTCAAGGAGGCAAAAGAAATAAGTGAAAACCAACTTAAATTAAAAAAATACAGGATATAGATGAAAAATCTCCAAAGAATTCAATATCATAAATAAAAAAAATGGCAACTTCTAGAAATGAAAGACACATCTAGGGAAATTCAAAATACACTGGAAAGTTTCAACAATAGAATCAAATAAGTACAAGAACTTCAGAGCTCGAAGACAAAGCTTTCTAATTAATCCAGTCTAACAAAGAGAAAAAAATAATTAAAAAGCTGCCAAGAAGTTTGGGATTGTGTTAATAATCAAACTTAAGAATAATTGGTGTTCCTGAGGAAGAAGAGAAATCTAAAAGTTTGGAAAACTTATTTGAGGAAATGATCAAGAAAAACTTCCCTGGCCTTGCTAGAGATCTAGGCATCCAAATAAAAGAAGCTCAAAGAACCCCCAGATATTCATTGTAAAAGATCATCACCTAGACATATAGTCATAAGGTTATCTAAAGTGAAAATGAAGGAAATAATCTTAAGAGCTGTGATGCAAAATCATCAGGTAACCTATATAGGAAAACTTATCAGATCAACAGAAGATGTCTCAACAGAAACCCTACAAGCTAAAAGGAATTGGGGTTTTATTTTTAGCCTCTTAAACAGAATAATTATTAGCCAATAATTTTTTATCCAGTGAAAGTAAACATAATAAATCATAAAGGAAAGATAGTCTTTTTCAGACAAACAAATGCTGAGAGAATTTGCCACTACCAAGCCAGCACTCCAGAAACCATGGAAAGGAGTTATAAATCTTGAAACAAACCCTTTAAGTACACCAAAATAGAACTTCTTTAAAGCATAACTCTCACGGGATCTGTAAAGCAATAATATAATGAAAAGAAAACAAGATATTCAGACAACAACTAGCATGGTGAATAGAAAAGTACCTCACATCTCAATACTAACATTGAATACAAATGCCCTAAATGCTCCACTTAAAAGATACAGAATGGCAGAATAGGTAAGAATTCACCAACTAAATATCCGTTGTCTTCAAGAGACTTATTTATCACATAAGGACTCAGACAAACTTAAGGTAAAGAGGTGGGAAAAGATACTCCATGCCAGTGGACACCAACAGCAAGCAGGAAGAGCTATTCTTATATCACACAAAACAGACTTCAAAGCAACAACAGTTAAATAAGACAAAGAAGGACATATATAATGATAAAAGGACTAGTCCCAGAGGAAAATATCACAATCCTAAATATATATATACTTAACACTGAAGTTCCCAAATTTATAAAGCATTTACTACTAGACCTAAGAAATGAGATAAATGGCAAGATAATTACAGTGGGGGACTTTAATACTCCACTAATAGCACTAGACAAGTCATCAAGACAGAAAGTAAACAAACAAACTATAGACTTAAACTATACCCTAGAACAAATGGACTTAACAGATATTTACAGAACATCCTATCCAACAACTGCAGGATATACATTCTATTCATCAGCATATGAAACATTCTCCAAGACAGACTATATGATAAGCCACAAAACAAGTCTCAGTAAATTTAAGAAAATCAAAATTATGTCATTTAGTCTCTCAGACCAGTGGAAATCAACTCCAAAAGGAACTCTCAAAACCATGCAAATAAATAGAAATGAAATAATCGGCTCCTAAGTGATATTTGGGTCAACAATGAAATCAAGATGGAAATGAAAAAATTGTATCAACTGAATGACAGTAGTGACACCACCTATCAAAATCTCTAGGATACAACAAGAGCGGCGCTAAGAGGAAAGACTATAGCATTAAATGTCAACATCAACAAGTCTGACAGAGGACAAATAGACAATCTAAAGTCATACCTTAAGGAACTGGAGAAAAAAGAACAAACCAAGCCCAAACCCATCAGAAGAAAAGAAAGAACAAAATAGAGCAGAACTAAATGAAATTGAAACAAAACAATACAAAAATAAATACAACAAAAAGTTAGTTATTTGAAAAGATAAACAAAATTGATAGACCATTAGCGAGACTAACAAAGTAAAGAACAGAAAAGATCCAAATAAGCTCAATTAGAAATGAAACAGGAGGTATTACAACCACAGAAATATATATATATATAATCATTCAAGGCTATTATCAACACCTTTACACACACAAACTAGAAAACCTAGAGGATATGAATACATTCCTGGAAATATACAACCCTTCTAGATTAAACCAGGAAGAAATAGAAACTCTGAACAGACCAATAACAAGCAGTGAGATTGAAATGGTAATTAAAAAATTGCCAATGAGAAAACTCCAGGACCCGATGAATTCTACTAGGTATTCAAAGAATTGGTACCCATCTTACTAAAACTATTCCATAAGATAGAGAAAGAGGGAATCATCTCTAAATAATTATATGAAACCAGTATCACCCTAACACCAAAATCGGGAAAGGACGTAACAAAAAGAGAAAACTAGAAACCCAGATCCCTAATGAACATAGATGCAAAAATCCTCAACAAAACACTAGCTAACCAAATCCAACAGCATGTCAAAAAAGATAATCCACCTCAAGTCTGTAATCCCAGCACTTTGGGAGGCCGAGACGGGCGGATCATGAGGTCAGAAGATCGAGACCATCCTGGCTAATACGGTGAAACCCCGTCTCTACTAAAAAATACAAAAAACTACCAGGCGAGGTGGCGGGCGCCTGTAGTCCCAGCTACTTGGGAGACTGAGGCAGGAGAATGGCGTAAACCCGGGAGGCGGAGCTTGCAGTGAGCTGAGATCCGGCCACTGCACTCCAGCCTGGGCGACAGAGAGAGACTCCATCTCAAAAAAAAAAAAAAAAAAAAAAAAAGAAAAAAGAAAAAAGAAAAAAAAAAAAGATAATCCACCATAATCAAGTGGGTTATACAGCAGCCTGGGTGACAGAGCAAGACTCCATCTCAACAAAAAAAAAAAAAAAAAAAAAAAAAAGAAAAAAAAAAAAAAAAAAAGATAATCACCATAATCAAGTGGGTTTATACAGCGATGAAGGAATTGTTTAAAAACACAAGTCAATAAATGTGATATACCACATAAACATACTTAAGAACAGAAACACTGTGACCATCTCAATAGATGCAGAAAAAGCATTCAACAAAACCAGCATCTCTTTATGATTAAAAGCCTCAGCAAATTCGGTATAGAAGGAAGATATCTAAAGTAATAAAAGTCCTCTATGACAAAACCACAGCCAATATTATACTGAATGGAGACGTGTTGAAAGCATTCCCCTTGAGAACTAGAACAAGAAAAGGATGCCCACTCTCACCACTTCTATTTAATATAGTACTGGAAGTCATAGCCAGAGCAATGAGACAGGAGAAATAAAGAAAGAGCATCCAAATTGGTAAAGAGGAAGTCAAACTGTCACTGTTCACCAATGACATAATGATATACCTAGAAAACCCTAAAGACTCATCCATAAAGCTCCTAGATCTGACAAATAAATTCAGTAAAGTTTCAGGATACAAAATCAATGTATACAAATTAGTAGCACCGTTATACACCAACAGCAACCAAGCTGAGAATTAAATCAAGAACTCAACCCCTTTCACAGTACCTGCAAACATAAATAAAATGAAATGAAATGAAATAAAATAAAATACTTAGGCATATACATAGCCAAGGAGGTGAAAGACCTCTACAAGAAAAACTACAAAACCCTCCTGTAAGAAAACCAACAACACAAACAAATGAAAACAGTCCATGCTCATGGATGGGAAGAATAAATATTGTGAAAATGATCATACTTAAAGCAGTCTACAAATTCAATACAACTCCCATCAGAAAGCCATCATTATTCTTCACAGAACTAGAAAAAAAGAACCTTAAAACTCATATGGAACCAAAAAAATTGCCACATCCCAAAGCAAGACTAAGCAAAAAGAGCAAATCTGGAAGCATCACATTACCTGACTTTTCACTATATTATAAAGCTAGTGTCACCAAAACAGCATGGTACTGATATAAAAAACAGGCACATAGATCAATGGAACAGAATAGAAGGCCCAGAAATAAAGCCAAATGTTAATAGCCAACTGATCTTTGACAAAGCAAACCAAAACATAAAGTGGGTAAAAAACACTCTATTCAACCAGTGCTGCTGGGATAATTAGCAAGCCACATATAGAAGAATAAAACTAGATCCTCATCTCTTGTCTTATATAAAAATCAACTTAGGACGGATCAAAGACTTAAATCTAAGACTTGAAACAATAAAATAAAATAAAATAAAAATTTTATGATAACATCAGAAAAACTCTTCTAGACATTGGCTTAGGCAAAGACTTCATGACCAAGAACCCAAAAGCAAGTGCAACAAAAGCAAAGATAAATAGATGGGACTTAATTGAACTAAAAAGATTCTGCACAGCAAAATGATACAGACCACACACAGATTGGGAGAAAAATTTTGCAAACTATGCATCTGACAAAGGACTAATATCCAGAATCTATAAGGAACCCAAATCAGCAAGAAAAAACAACCCATCAAAAAGTGAGCTAAGGACACGAATAAACAATTCTCAAAAGAAAATATACAATGGCCAAAAAACATAAAAAATGTTCAACATCAATAATGATCAGGTAATGTAAATGAAAACCACAATGTGATACCATTTTACTCCTGCAAGAATGGCTATATTTTAAAATAAAAAAAAAATACATGTTGGCATGGGTGTGGTGAAAAAGGAACACTTTTGCACTGCTAGCAGAAATGTAAACTAGTACAACCACTATGGAAAACTGTATGGAGATTCCTTAAATAATGAAAAGTAGATCTACTATTTGATCCAGCAATCCCACTACTGGGTATCTACCTAGAGAAAAAGAAGTTATTATATGAAAAATACAATTGCACATGTATGTTTGTAGCAGCACAATTCGTGATTGCAAACGTATGGAACCAGTTCAAATGCCCATCAGTCAACAAGTGGATAAAGAAAATGTGATATATATATGAATACTACTCAGCCATAAACAAGAATAAAACAATGGCATCAGCAACCTGGATGGAGTTGGAGACCATTATTCTTAGTGAAGTAACTCAGGAACGGAAAACCAAACATGGTATGTTCTCACTTATAATAGTGAGCTAAGCTATGAGGACATAAAGGCATAAGAATGCTCAATGGACTTTGGGGACTAAGGAGGAATGGTGGGAGGTGGGTGAGTGATAAAAGACTACACACTGGGTACAGTGTACACTATTCAGGTGATGGGTGCACCAAACTCTCAGAAAGCACCACTAAAGAACTTTCTCATGTAACCAAACACTACATGTTCTCCCAAAACTATTGAAATTCAAAAAAAAAGATAAATAAAAAGACAGAAATACAATTTGAATCAGCAATCCCATTACTGGGTATATAACCAAAGGAATATAAATCATTATATTTTAAAGTTACATGCACGTGTATATTTATTGCAACACTATTCATAATAGCAAAGACATGAAATTAACCTAAATGTCCATTGATGATAGACTGGACAAAGAAAATGTGGTATATATGCACCATGAAATACTGTGCAACCATAAAAAAAAGCAGATCCATTAGATATTTTTATTGATCCTCTCCCTTCTCTAGGCTTAATACCTGGGTGTTAAAATAATCTGTACAAAAACCCCCCAAGACACAAGTTTACCTATGTAAAAACAATAACCTGCACTTGTACCCCTGACCTTAAAATATAAGGGTTTTTGTTGTTGTTTAACAAAGTAATGTTCTTTGCAGGAAACAGTGTGGATGTGGAGGCCTTAGCAAACTATCACAGGAACAGAAAACCAAATACCGCATGTTCTCACTTATAAGTGGGAGCTAAATGATGAGAGCACAAAGACACCAGAGAACAACATACACTGGGGCCTTTTGGAGGGAGGAGGGTGGGAGGGGGGAGAGCATCAGGAAAAATAACTAATGTACTAGGCTTAACACCTGGATGATGAAATAATCTATACAACAAACCCCTAGGATGCAAGTTTACCTATGTAACAAACCTGCACATGTACCCCTGAACTTAAAAGTTAAAAAAATGAGTGATTAAAAACATTAAAATATGAAGTGTACTTAGTTGAAATGTCTCCCCTCTCTTTTACTTATTGGGTGCAGCAATATGATGTTATCTTCTGAAGATCACTTAACAGCAGTGCTAAGATAGGAAGTGAGCTCATCTGAGGACAAATCTGGTGTTCTTTCCATGCTATCATATTGTGTCAATGTTTACAAAATAATAGGATTGGGGAAGAATACCAACAAACACCATCAACCAAGAGATTGATAGAAATTGAAACACCTTAGTCCTCATTGAGTCTAAACATTTCATTTTATAAAGGGTACTTTGAGGCCCAGAGAAGGATAACAATTTGTTGAGGTCACATAGCTGGCAAAGCATTCCTATGTTTATTTGAGAAAATAAGGCAAGCACATTTGAGCCAATAATGTAATAGCAGAGGATATCATATATACGTCATCTAGGGAGTAATGTCTAAGGAATTATTTCACAGGCAGAACTATGTCCTAACAATGCCAGAGTATAATGTGCCCTGTTAGGTATATAGTAACCACCCAGTGGAAGTCATTGTGACTCCTTGTGAGAACTGGTACTATGGTACTCATGTGTTGTAACTACCAGTAAATAGTTATATTATAGGAGAGATGAGTTGATCAGATTTAATATTCCATTTTTTATTGAAATGGCTATATTAGAAAACTGTTTTTTAGGTAGAGGGAGGAATAAAGTTTTCTCCTATTTGATTCACTTCCTAACAATGAGAGCTTCATATAAAAGTAGAATAAATGCCTAACAAGTATTCAACATTAAAAAGAAAAGATTTCTTCTTTTTCCTTCTTGTCTTGAATTCTTTTCTTGCCATCTGAATTCTGCTTTACATACTATTTCTTCCCTCATTTGTTTTTTCCATCCTTCCTTTGCCAACCTCTCAGAATCCCTAACCCTAGGTCCTTGTGATAGAACTGCAGCTATGTTTTAGGTACACACATGTGTGGTGTGGGGAGGAGGTACAAGATTGATCCTTGGATTTGTAGCTATTCTCCAAATGCATAATTCCTTGGCTTATAAAGTTGATTGACATTGGGCACTCCATTTCCTCTATGTTTATTTCTAACTAACTTGGAAAAATTATCTGTACGTGAGTGGAACAGATTGAAAATGATTTAGACCTCAATGGAGAATCAGAACTATTGACTGAATCATTGATGCATATTTAGAAGCTAAGAGTAAAATTACTGTAACAGATGAAGGATAAAAGATGCCAGAAAACACAAAGAGAGTACTGTCCAAAAAGATCAATAATGATTCAGGGCTTCCAAAGTCTTCTACCTTTCAAATATAGAGTAAGTTAAAATGTAAAAGAGCATGAAGGCTACAAATGACTTCTGTTCAGTATTAGTATACTGTATAAAATGATGGCACTGCATGAACAAATAATATGAAAATATGTGGAACTTATGTGCAAAATTTCAGGCTATTTAAACAATAAATGATGAAATCAATAAATAATTACTAATTTTCTACTATGTGCAAAACTTATGCTAAATGTTTGAAGAACACAAAGATTAATAAAATAAGAGCTCTGTCTTAGACCCTTACAAATTAATAGAGGGGAGGGGGAGACAGGACAACTGAATAAAATCTCAAAGCAACATTTAGAGGGCTGTTTCATAAAACATCAAAAGAGATATCATAAGGCAGTTAATATAAAAGCTAAATAAAACATACAGATGTCAGCTTAGTGGCTACAAGAATGCAGACTGGGGTGATCAATGAAAGGTCTATAAAAGAGGTGAAACTTGAATTTGGCATTTAACAAATAATTTATATTTGAGGGTACACACACATGCATGTTCACACATACACATGTATACACACATAGACACAAAGATGCATATTAAATAGCTGCCCAATAGACCATTCATAAATAATTTACTACCAGTTCCTTGAAATACATGCGAGCATAATTAAGGTTATTTTGACTTAACCTATTGTAATAGAACAAATTGACATTTATTTTTTCAATTTATGCTAGTGAACATTTCAAATATGTTACAATAAATTCAGATATTTGCATTATATAAACAATTTTAAGTGAAAATAATTAGATTATTTTTGCAACAAGATGCAATGCTAATTAATGGAGTTTTCACGGGGCCTCATCCACTTTTTGGGTTGGGGAAGCAACTCCTTTACTTAACCCTGTCACTCTCTTAGAGTTACCTACCATAGCTCTTTCTGTTTCCTGACACACTGCATTTCATCTTTATTTCCTGTGGCTTTATAGAATTAGTGAACTCAAAGGCCATCAATTATCTCCTAATCAACAGCCCTAATGGTCAAACCCAAGCAAATCAGGAACCTTCTTCAGCATTTAACAAACACTGCTGGTTGACCTCCCTTTCTTGAAAATATTTGGTTGATTTGGGGTCAATAGAGTGTACCTCAGTCTTTCTAATTACTCATTCATCTTTTTCTTCCTCACGTCATTCTTCATCCCCTATGCTTTCTCTTGTGAAGACTCAAGGCTTAAATTATTCCCCATAGAAATAACTCAGAAATCTTCTATTTATAGTTCAGACCTCTTAATAGAGCTCCAATACAGTTTCTAAATCATCTCCAGAAAATTTTCATTCTGTGGTTCTGTTGTCACCTAAATCTTAACATGTCTAAAAAGCTGGTGCTTTGTTTGTGTGAAAAATGGGATGCTCCATTTTTAGATCTTGATAGATGGTAAACTAGCTCTCCCAGTTCTTCCCTTCCCTCTTCCTGAGTCTCCTTCTACCAGTCTCTTTTGAAGTTAGGATTTATACAATTTAATATGTATCTAGTGTATCTTATGAAAAAAATCATATTACACACATATATACATGCACACGCAAACACACACGTGTGCTCTAACCTTCATACATTGACAAAATCTTAGCTCTTTATTATTCCTCAGATTGGTTCTCCCTTGAAACTTTCTTATTTTCATCAGTGACATCTTATTCTTCCAGTTTTCTTGCACATTTTCTTACTTGCATTTCCTTCTCCCTATCCCTTTCACTACCCCAGTCAAGAATGAGCCCTCACCAACTCATGCTTGAACTGCCACAATGTCTCCTAACTAATCACTTTGCTTCCAACCGTTGCATTCTCTACACTGTTGTCATAGCAATCTTACTAATGTGAAAATATAATCACTGTACTTCCAGGCTTTAAAACCTGAAACTTTCATTGATTAGCCCTCCTCCTACTGCTCAGATCCATAATTTCTTTTCTATCCCCAATGTTCTCTTCTGCCTCAGACAGCTTGTGGAAGAAGGCAGGATTTACATAATTGATACATTTGTTTGATTCAGACCCTCATTTTTTTCTCACTACCAAAACTGATTTCTTCATCCCTCAAACATCCTTCCTCCCTCCCTCCCTCCCTCCCTCCCTCCCTCCCTCCCTCCCTCCCTCCCTTCCTTCCTTCCTTCCTTCCTTCCTTCCTTCCTTCCTTCCTTCCTTCCTTCCTTCCCTCTTTGTCTTTCTTCTTCTTTTTTTATTTGAAATGGAGTTTCACGATTGTAGCCCAGGCTACAGTGAAGTCTCGCGACCTCAACTCACTGCAAACTCTGCCTCCTGGGTTCAAGCGATTCTCCTATCTCAGTCTCCTGAGTAGCTGGGATTACAGGCACCCACCACCACACCTGGCTAATTTTTGTATTTTTAGTAGAGATGGGGTTTCACTATGTTGGCCAGGCTGATCTCAAACTCCTGACCTCAGGTGATCCACACTCCTCAGCCTCCCAACATGCTGGGATTACAGGCATGAGCCACTGTGCCTGGCCTATACTTGTGCATTTCTACTCCCACAATTTTGCCTATCTTAATGCCCAAACCAAATGCTTTTTCCTCTACTCTCTATTTCTTCAAGCCTTACTTTGGCTTCAAGGTTCGTTTAATCCCTCTTCTCCTCCATGAAACCCTTCTGTGTAGTAGCCAATTCGCATGGTTTTCGTACTTTGCCAAACTCCTATGACAACCAGTAGGATTTAGATGGTTAAAATCTTCAGTGAAGGGCAGGGAGATCATTTTAAGTGAGTACCATTAGGGATGCTGAAATGTGCAAGGCATTTTAACAGGGAAACAAGTAAGCTTTTACAATCTGAGTGACAGATTCATGGAGGACAGTGCTGCATGAGAAGCTTAGAATGATGTGCTCAAGACATTTTGTAGTACCTTTAAAAATAAAGCCAAGGAGTTTGTTTATATGAATATATCACAGACGGACTTGTTTACATTACTATTATTTTAATGTATTGGGTATTTTATTGAAGACAAAATTATTTGAAAGTTATTAATCAATGGATGCTATAGCTTTCCTCTTTCAAATAATGAGAAGACTTGTTAATTCAGATCAGAAGAAATGTTGATCAGGGAAAAAGGAATTTGTGCATTAAGATAGGGAAAGATGTAGAGGCAGATATTCACAAGGTGTTTGAGGAAACTGAAGGGCTTTGATTGAAGGAGAGCTTATTATATTTACCTTTATTCATTATTATGGTTATACTTATATGCATTTTTTGGATTTAATGCTCTCTTCAGTGTCACAAGTTTACAGATGATAATACATGAAGAATAAGGAAATAAGACTAAGTGCTATAATATGTCTAATCAAGTGATGGATGAAATAACAAGACCTCAAAGGTAGAACCTTCTGTTGAAATGTAGTCCTTTTTATTAAATAAATAGTTTACATTTTCCTTTAATTTCTAAATCACTTTGGTAGACATAACAATACATAATACACAGGTACCTTATGCATTGAAGCTAAATTATGGATGAGATTATGTCATAACTTGGCTTTTCCAATATTTCTGGTTGTAGTTCCTTGGCATGGCAGGGGGCAGGCTGGAAGACTCTTTATAAAACATTATATTATGAGGTACTATCTTTAGGTAGAAACCAATATGAAGGAATATGGGAGCCTAAATAAAGATAGTCATTTCCTTAAGTATTGGCTATAGGACTGACAAAATTAGGTGGGAAGTATGATTTGAGATATGGGATAAATGGTTTTATAGAAGTACTTGGATTAAATTGTCAATTAATGGTATAGTAATAATTCTGGCATAGCTAAAGTTTCTTGATAAGTCAATGTATGCTTTGGGCTCTCATGTTTAGTTTCAGGGGTTCAGTTTTTAAAGCTGTAAAACGTAAGGTAAAGATGATGGAAATGAGGAATGGTTTTACTTAGGAGATATTTTTAAGACTCTAGCCAATTTTGACATTCTGTGGTTCTAGGATTTAGTTTCAAACTTATTTCCGGGGAAAGTTCTGGACCCCATACATGCTCAATCTACTCTATATCTGCATTATTCATCCAGCTTATTTAGCATCAGCAATATTTATTGGGAACTCTATGGAGGTGCATTAGATATATCTACTGCATTTAACTGTTCACACTCTAAAGGAAATATTAACTTCTCACCCTTGCTATCCCAGCAAGGGTAGTAGCCACATTTTGTATTCTTTGACCCCATTGCCCTGCCCATAACTGGGCCATACATGGGTACCTAAACAAGGGAATTCTATATCTAGGTTTGGCATCAATTTGTGACCCATGAATCCCAGCATACAAAAGATGAGCTATTCCAAAGAAATTCTACTCTGAAGCAGTTAGCAGCAGGAACAGAAGCCAAGAAATGCTTTGAGAATTGCCATAATAATGGTAACAAATGCTCATGTAACACTTTCTGTATCTACTAGGTAAAGTCTTATCTCATTTAATCCTCACAACAGTGTACAAGGTAGATTCTATTGTTATCACTAATTTAAGAAGGAGACACTCTTCAATGAGGAGATAAAATCACATAAATTTCCTCAAATGAGGACACAAAATAACAGAAAACTAAGTAATTTGCTCAGGGCCACACAGATAGTGAGTGGCAGAGCTGAGATTGAAACCCATGCCGTCTGGCTCTAGAGTCTGTGCTCTTAATCGCTACAACACATGGGCATGGCTTTGAACTATACTAAGCTAAAGGACAACATTCAAGCTGAAATTTTGAGAGAGCAGTAATAATATAGAATAGGGGAAGAGGAAAATAGTTCCCAGAGGTGGAACTGTGGAAACACATAGATGAAGGAGGATGTGAAAAAAGAAAAGACTATAAAACCCAAGAGAAGGTGTGGAGAAAGAGAGGAGAGAGAGTGAGAGTGAGCGAGTGAGAGAGAACAACACCTACACCTTGGCACTTGATAATAATAATTGTTAAGATTTATAAAACACTCATTATGTGCCAGCCACTTTTCTTAGCTCTTTTAATATATTAATTTACTTGGGCTTCACACACTTACTATTATGTAAGCATAATTATTATTCTTTTTTTTGAGATTTATTATTAAAGTCGCTTCTTTAATTTTCTTTTTTTTATTTTTTATATTTTTATTATTATACTTTAAGTTCTAGGGTACATGTGCACAACCTGCAGGTATGTTACATATGCATACTTGTGCCATGTTGGTGTTCTGCACCCATCAACTCATCAGCACCCATCAACTTGTCATTTACATCAGGTATAACTCCCAATGACATCCCTCCCCCTCCCCCCTCCCCATAGTAGGCCATGGTGTGTGATGTTTCCCTTCCTGTGTCTAAGTGATCTCATAGTTCAATTCCCACCTATGAGTGAGAACATGCGGTGTTTGGTTTTCTGTTCTTGTGATAGTTTGCTGAGAATGATGGTTTCCAGCTGCATCCATGTCCCTACAAAGGACACAAACTCATCCTTTTTTATGGCTGCATAGTATTCCATGGTGTATATGTGCCACATTTTCTTAATCCAGTCTGTCACTGATGGACATTTGGGTTGATTCCAAGTCTTTGCTATTGTGAATAGTGCCGCAATAAACATACGTGTGAATGTGTCTTTATAGCAGCATGATTTATAATCCTTTGGGTATATACCCAGTAATGGGATGACTGGGCCATATGGTATTTCTAGTTCTAGATCCTTGAGGAATCGCCATACTGTTTTCCACAATGGTTGAACTAGTTGACAATCCCACCAACAGTGTAAAAGTGTTCCTATTTCTCCACATCCCCTCCAGCACCTGTTGTTTCCTGACCTTTTAATGATTGCCATTCAAACTGGTGTGAGATGGTATCTCGTTGTGGTTTTGATTTGCATTTCTCTGATGGCCAGTGATGACGAGCATTTTTAATGTGTCTGTTGGCTGTATGAGTGTCTTCTTTTCAGAAATGTCTGTTCATATCCTTTGCCCACTTTTTGATGGGGTCATTTGTTTTTTTCTTGTAAATTTGTTTGAGTTCTTTGTAGGTTCTGGATATCAGCCCTTTGTCTGATGAGTAGATTGCAAAAATTTTCTCCCATTCTGTAGGTTGCCTGTTCACTCTGATGGTAGTTTCTTTTGCTGTGCAGAAGCTCTTTAGCTTAATTAGATCCCATTTGTCAATTTTGGCTTTTGTTGCCGTTCCTTTTGGTGTTTTAGACATGAAGTCCTTGCCCATGCCTATGTCCTGAATGGTATTACCTAGGTTTTCTTCTAGGATTTTTATGATATTAGGTCTAACATTTAAGTCTTTAATCCATCTTGAATTAATTTTCGTATAAGGAGTAAGGAAAGGATCCAGTTTCAGCTTTCCACTTATGGCTAGCCAATTTTCCCAGCACCTTTTATTAAATAGTGAATCCTTTCCCCATTTCCTGTTTTTCTCAGGTTTATCAAAGATCAGATGGCTGTAGATGTGTGGTATTATTTCTGAGGACTCTGTTCTGTTCCATTATCTATATCTCTGTTTTGGTAGCAGTACCATGCTGTTTTGGTTACTGTAGTCTTGTAGTATAGTTTGAAGTCAGGTATCATGATGCCTCCAGCTTTGTTCTTTTGACTTAGGATTGTCTTGGCAATGCGGGCTCTTTTTTGGTTCCGTATGAACTTTAAAGCAGTATTTTCCAATTCAGTGAAGAAATTCATTGGTATCTTGATGGGGATGGCATTGAATCTATAAATTACCTTGGACAGTATGGCCATTTTCACAATATTGATTCCTTCTATCCATGAGCATGGTATGTTCTTCCATTTGTTTGTGTCCTCTTTGATTTCACTGAGCAGTGGTTTGTAGTTCTCCTTGAAGAGGTCCTTGACATCCCTTGCAAGTGGATTCCTAGGTATTTTATTCTCTTTGAAGCAATTGTGAATGGAAGTTCATTCCTGATTTGGCTCTCTGCTTGTCTGTTACTGGTGTATAAGAATGCTTGTGATTTTTGCACATTAATTTTGTCTCCTGAGATTTTGCTGAAGTTTCTTATCAGCTTAAGAGATTTTGGGCTGAGACAATGGGGTTTCTTTTTTTTTTTTTTTAATTAGTTAACCAGTTTTTATTTATTACTTCTTCTTTTTTTTTTATACTTTAAGTTCTAGGGTACCTGTGCATAATGTGCAGGTTTGTTACATATGTATACTTATGCCATGTTGGTGTGCTGCACCCATCAACTCGTCAGCACCCATCAATTCATCTTTTATTCTAAATATACAATCATGTCATCTGCAAACAGGGACAATTTGATTTCTTCTTTTCCTATCTGAATACCCTTGGTTTCTTTCTGTTGCCTCATTGCCCTACCAGAACTTCCAACACTATGTTGAATAGGAGTGGTGAGAGATGGCATCCCTGTCTTGTGCCAGTTTTTGAAGGGAATGCTTCCAGTTTTTGCCCATTCAGTATGATATTGGCTGTGGGTTTATCATAAATAGCTCTTATTATTTTGAGATACGTTCCATCAATATCGAATTTATTGAGAGTTTTTAGCATGAAGGGCTGTTGAATTTTGTCAAAGGCCTTTTCTGCATCTATTGAGATAATCATGTGGTTTTTGTCTTTGGTTCTGTTCATATGCTGGATTACATTTATTGATTTGTGTGTGTTGAACCAGCCTTGCACCCCAGGGATGAAGCTCACTTGATCGTGGTGGATAAGCTTTTTGATGTGCTGCTGGATTCGGTTTGCCAGTATTTTATTGCAAACTACCATCAGAGAATACTCTAAACACCTCTACGCAAATAAACTAGAAAATCTAGAAGAAATGGATAATTTCTTGGATACTTACACTCTCCTAAGACTAAACCAGGAAGAAGTTGAATCCCTGAATAGACCAATAGCAGGCTCTGAAATTGAGGTAATAATTAATAGCCTACCAACCAAAAATTCCAGGACCAGATGGATTCACAGCTGAATTCTACCAGAGGTACAAGGAGGAGCTGGTACCATTGCTTCTGAAACTATTCCAACCAATAGAAAAAGAGGGAATCCTCCCTAACTCATTTTTGAGGCCAACATCATCCTGATACCAAAGCCTGGCAGAGACACAACAAAAAAAGAGAATTTTAGACCAATCCCTGATGAACATTGATGCAAAAATCCTCAATAGTTATTGTTCTTTTAGTCGGATGAGTAAATTGAAGCACCAATTTGTTAGTGACTTGCATAAGGTCACACAGCTAGTAAGTAGCAAAACCAGGATTTGAATACAGGTGGTCTAACTCCGGAGTTAGCACTTGTAACTTCTTTACTCCTATCCAAGCTCCAGTTCCTGCCATCCTGCATATAAATACTTTATGCCCTTCACTTTCTTTGGGATTACTGTATATCTTCAACCACCCACTGCCCCCTTTTAATTGAGCTAGATTTATTGGGTCTTTCTCCTTGCAAACAAAAGAGAACTAACTGAAACAGTAAGTTGCCATACCACACACCATTAAGGAGAAATAAATATGATTAATAGGATCCCTGCCTTCAAAGGGTTGGCAACCTAATTGGAAAGGTATTTCATCCGATAAAAAAATTATTAATAATAATAGACAGTATGTACCCAGTGTGTATTGATGATACAATGAGGGAAAGTTTAGTAAAAAGTGGAAACCGAGTTGGAACACCAACCCCTAACGCTCTGCAAATTACAGAAAGCTCATGTGTGTTTCCTCTACACTTGACTATCTGAAGCTGAGAAAGTTTCAACAGAATTGGAACACAGATATCTGGGTTCAATTTCATTATTAAAAAATCCAATGCTCTAGAAACTCTCCTTTTCCATTGAGGTGGGCTTGGGAACCATCTGCAAGGAATGTCGAAGGAGTTTTTTGCCTTTTTTTTTTGCTACAACTTATTTAATTTTTAATTTTTGTGTGTTTATAGTAAGTAGAGTACATAGTAAGTGTATATATTTTGGGGGTACATGAAATGCTTTCATACAGCATGCAATGTGAAATTAAGCAGATCGGGAGAATAGAGTACACATCCCCTTAAGCATTATTTTGGGGTTAGAAAAAATCCAATTATATTGCTATCATTTATTTTAAATGTACAATTAGTTATTATTGACTATAGTCACCCAGATTTGCTATCAAATGGTAGGTTTTATTCATTCTTTTCCACCAGTTTTTGTCCCCATTAAGCATCCTCACCTCCCCACGTCCCCCACCACTACCCTTACCAGCCTCTGGTAACCATCCTTCTATCTCTGTATCCGTCATTCAAGTGTTTTGAATTTTAGATCCCACAAATAAGTTAAAATATGTATTTCTTTTTCTCTGCCTGGCTAATTCCTCTTAACATAATTATCTCCAGCTCCACCCATGTTGTTGCAAATGATGAGATCTCATTTATTTTTATGGCTGAATAGTACTCCGTTGTGTATATGTACCATATTGTATACTTCCATTCTCATGCTGCTAATAAAAACATAACAGAGACTGGGTAATTTATAAAGAAAAGAGGTTTAATTGACTTACAGTTGGGCATGGCTGAGGAGACGTCAAGAAACTTACAATCATGGCAGAAGGGAAGGAAAACATGTTCTTCTTCACATGGTGGCAGGAAGGAGAAGAATGAGAGCCCAGCAAAGGGGGAGACCCCTTATACAACCATAAGATCTTGTGAGAACTTACTATCACGAGAATAGCATGGAGAAAACTGCCCCCATGATTCAATTACCTCCCACCGGGTCACTCTCACCACACATGGGGGTTATGGGAACTCAATTCAAGATGAGATTTGGGTGGGGACACAGTCAAACAGTATCACACATTTTCTTTATACATTCATCTGTTGATGGATACTTTGGTTGCTTCAGCATCTTGGCTAGTCTGAACTGTGCTGCAGCAAACACAGGAGTGCAGATATAGTTTTTATTTACTGATTTCCTTTCATTTGGGGATATACCTAGCAGTGTGACTGCTGGATAATATGGTAGCTCAATTTTTAGTTTTTTGAGGAGCCCCAAAATTGTTATCCATAGTGGTTTTAACTAATTTACATCTCCAGCAACAGTGTATGAGTGTTTCATTTTCTCCACATCCTCAACAGCATTTGTTATTGCCTGTCATTTGGGTCTAAGTCATTTTAAATGCAGTGAGATGATATCTCATTGTAATTTTGATTTAAATTTCTTTGATGATCAATGATGTTGAGCACCTTTTCACATGCTTGTTTGCGGATTTATATGTTTTCTTTTGAGAAATGTCTGTTCAAATATTTTGCCCATCTTTTGATCAGATTATTAGATTTTTTTTTTTTTTTTCCTATAGAGTTGTTTGAGCTTCTTACATATTCTGGGTATTAATCCCTTGTCAGATGGTAGTTTGCAAATATTTTCTCTCATTCTGTATGTTCTTCTTCACATTATTTATTGTTTCCTTTGCTGTGAAGAAGCTTTTAAACTTGATGTGATTCCATTTGTCCATTTTTGCTTTGGGCTTGTGTTCAAGAAATTTTTTCCCAGACCAATGTCCTGAGGAATTTTTCCAACGTTTTATTGTAGTAGATTCACAGTTTGAGGTATTATATTTAAGTCTTTAGTTGGTTTTGCTTCAATTTTGTACATGGCTAGGGATAGGGGTCTAGTTTTATTCTTTTGCCTATGGATATCCAGTATTTCCAGCACCATGTATTAAAGAGGATGTCTTTTCCCCAGTATATTTTTTTTGACACCTTTGTCAAAAGTGAGTTCACTGTAGGTGTGTGGATTTCTTTCTGGGTTTTTCATTCTGTTCTATCGGTTTATATTTCTGTTTTGATGCCAGTATCATGCTTTTTGGTTATTTTAGCTCTGTAGGATATTTTGAAGTCAGGAAATGTGATTCCTCCAATTGTGTTCTTTTTGCTTAGGATAGCTTTGGCTATTCTGCGTCTCTTGTGGGTCCATATGAATTTTAGGATTTTTTTCTATTTCTGTGAAGAATATTATTGGTATTTTGATAAGCATTTCACTATATCTGCAGATTGCCTTGGGTAGCATGAACATTTCAATAATATTGATTCTTCCAATCCATGAACATTGACTATTCTTTTTTTTTGGTGTCCTTTCCAATTTCTTTAATCACTATTTTATAGTTTTCATTATAGAGATATTTCATTTCTTTGGTTGATTCCTAGATAATTAATTTTATTTGTGGCTATTTTAAAGGTGATTACTTTCTTGATTTCTTTTTCACATTGTCTACTGTTAGCATATAGAAATGCTACTGATTTTTGCATATTGATTTTGTATACTACAACTTTACTCAATTTGTGAGTTCTAATAGTTTTTTCATGTGGAATCTTTAGTTTTTTCTAAATATAAGATCATAACATCTACAAACAAGAATCATTTGACTTTTCACTTTCTAATTTGAATGCGTTTTATCTTTCCCTTGTCTGGTTGCTCTTGCTAGGACTTCCACTATTGTGTTGAATAACAGTGATGATAGTGGACATCTTGGTTGTGTTTCAGATCCTAGAGGAAAGATTTTCAGTTTTTCCCCATTCAATAGGATACTCACTGTGGGTCTGTCCTATATGGCTTTTATTATGTTGAGGTATGTTCCTTATATTCCCAGTTGTTTGAGGGGTTTTATCATGAAGGGATGTTAAATTTTATCAAATGCTTTTTCAGCTTCCATTGAAATGATCATTGTAGTTTTATTCTTCATTCCCTTTACATGATGTACCCAACTGATTGATTTACATATGTTGAACCATTTTTGCATACCAGAGATAATTCTCACTTGGTCATGATAAATAACTTTTCAATTGTTTTGTTGAATTCTGTTGACTGGTAGGTCGTTGAGGGTTTTTGCATCGATATTCATCAGAGATATAGGCCTGCAGTGTTTTTTGTTTTTATTTATTTATTTTTTTGATGTGTCTTTGTTTTTGGTGTGAAGGTAACACTGGCCTTGTAGAATGAGTAGAATGAGTTTGGAAGTATTTCCTCCTATGTTTTACAGAATAGTTTGAGTAGGATTTATATTAGTTGCTTAAATGTGTGGTAGAATTCAGCAGTGAAGCCACTGGGTCCTGGACTTTTCTTTACTGGGAGGCTTTTCATTATGGCTTTGATCTTGTTATGTTATTGGTCTGTTTAGGTTTTGGATTTCTTCCTGGCTCAATCTTGGTAGGTTGTATGTGTCTAGGAATTTGTCCATTTCTTTTAGATTTTCCAATTTATTGACATATAGATGCTCCTACTAGCCACTAAAAATCCTTTGAATTTCTGCAGTATCAGTTGTAATGCCTCTTTTTCATATCTAATTTTATTTATCTGGATCATCTCTCTTTTTTTCTTAGTCTGGCTAAAAGTTTATCAATTTTGTTTAACTTTTCAAAAAGCTCAACTTCTTGCTTCATTGATGTTTTGTACTCTTTTTGCATTTCAATTCCTTTGTTTCTGTTTTGAACTTCATATATTTATTTTCTTCAACTAATTCTTTGGTTTAGTTTGGTTTGCCCTTGCTTTTCTAGTTCTTAAAAATGCATTGTTAAATTATTTAGTTTTTTTTTTTCTTTTTAGAAGTAGACAGTTATAGCTATAAGCTTACGTGTTAGTACTGCTTTTGTTGTATCCCATAGGTTTTGCTATGTTGTGTTTTTATTATTATTGTTCAATAAATATCTCAATTTTCTTCTTTATTTATTTATTTTTTTTTATTATACTTCAAGTTCTAGGGTACATGTGCATAACGTGCAGGTTTGTTACATATGTATACTTGTGCCATGTTGGTGGGCTGCACCCATCAACTCGTCAGCACCCATCAATTCATCATTTATATCATGTATAACTCCCCAATGCAATCCCTCCCCCTTCCCCCCTCCCGATGATAGGCCCCAGTGTGTGATGTTCCCCTTCCTGAGACCAAGTGATCTCATTGTTCAGTTCCCACCTATGAGTGAGAACATGCGGTGTTTGGTTTTCTCTTCTTGTGATAGTTTGCTAAGAATGATGGTTTCCAGCTGCATCCATGTCCCTACAAAGGACGCAAACTCATCCTTTTTTATGGCTGCATAGTATTCCATGGTGTATATGTGCCACATTCTTAATCCAGTCTGTCACAGATGGACATTTGGGTTGATTCCAAGTCTTTGCTATTGTGAATAGTGCCACAATAAACATACGTGTGCATGTGTCTTTGTAGTAGAATAATTTATAATCCTTTGGGTATATACCCAGTAGTGGGATGGCTGGGTCATATGGTACATCTAGTTCTAGATCCTTGAGGAATTGCCATACTGTTTTCCATAATGGTGAACTAGTTTACAATCCCACCAACAGTGTAAAAGTGTTCCTATTTCTCCACATCCTCTCCAACACCTGTTGTTTCCTGACTTTTAATGATTGCCTTTCTAACTGGGTGTGAGATGGTATCTCATTGTGGTTTTGATTTGCATTTCTCTGATGGCCAGTGATGATGAGCCTTTTTCATGTGTCTGTTGGCTGTATGAATGTCTTCTTTTGAGAAATGTCTGTTCATATCCTTTGCCCACATTTTGATGGGGTTGTTTATTTTTTTCTTGTATATTTGTTTGAGTTCTTTGTAGAATCTGGATATTAGCCCTTTGTCAGATGAGTAGATTGCAAAAATTTTCTCCCATTCTGTAGGTTATCTGTTCACTCTGACGGTAGTTTCCTTTGTGTGTAGAAGCTCTTTAGTTTAATGAGATCCCATTTGTCAATTTTGGCTTTTGCTGCCATTGCTTTTGGTGTTTTAGACATGAAGTCCTTGCCCATGCCTATGTCCTGAATGGTACTACCTAGATTTTCTTCTAGGGTTTTTATGGTATTAGGTCTAACATTTAAGTCTCTAATCCATCTTGAATTAATCTTCATAAAAGGGTAAGGAAAGGATCCAGTTTCAGCTTTCCACTTATGGCTAGCCAATTTTCCCAGCACCATTTATTAAATAGGGAATCCTTTCCCCATTTCTTGTTTCTCTCAGGTTTGTCAAAGATCAGATGGCTGTAGATGTGTGGTATTATTTCTGAGGACTCTGTTCTGTTCCATTGGTCTATATCTCTGTTGTGGTACCAGTACCATGCTGTTTTGGTTACTGTAGCCTTGTAGTATAGTTTGAAGTCAGGTAGCGTGATGCCTCCAGCTTTGTCCTTTTGACTTAGGATTGTCTTGGCAATGCGGGCTCTTTTTTGGTTCCATATGAACTTTAAAGCCGTTTTTTTCGAGTTCTGTGAAGAAACTCATGGTAGCTTGATGGGGATGGCATTGAATCTATAAATAACCTTGGGCAGTATGGCCATTTTCACGATATTGATTCTTCCTATCCATGAGCATGGTATGTTCTTCCATTTGTTGTTGTCCTCTTTTATTTCACTGAGCAGTGGTTGTAGTTCTCCTTGAAGAGATTCCTGATATCCCTTGTAAGTTGGATTCCTAGGTATTTTATTCTCTTTGAAGCAATTGTGAATGGAAGTTCATTCCTGATTTGGCTCTCTGCTTGTCCGTTACTGGTGTATAAGAATGCTTGTGAGTTTTACACATTAATTTTGTATCCTGAGACTTTGCTGAAGTTGCTTATCAGCTTAAGGAGATTTTGGGCTGAGACAATGGGGTTTTCTAAATATACAATCATGTCATCTGCAAACAGGGACAATTTGACTTCTTCTTTTCCTAACTGGATACCCTTGATTTCTTTCTCTTGCCTGATTGCCCTAGCCAGAACTTCCAACACTGGTTGAATAGGAGTGGTGAGAGAGGGCATCCCTGTCTTGTGCCAGTTTTCAAAGGGAATTTTTCCAGATTTTGCCCATTCAGTATGATATTAGCTGTGGGTTTGTCATAAATCGCTCTTATTATTTTGAGGTACGTTCCATCAATACCGAATTTATTGAGCGGTTTTAGCATAAAGGGCTGTCAAATTTTGTCAAAAACCTTTTCTGCATCTATTGAGATAATCATGTGGTTCTTGTCTTTGGTTCTGTTTATATGCAGGATTACGTTTATTGATTTGCGAATGTTGAACCAGCCTTGCATCCCAGGGATGAAGCCCACTTGATCATTGTGGATAGGCTCTTTGATGTGCTACTGAATCCGGTTTGCCAGTATTTTATTGAGGATTTTGGCATCGATGTTCATCAGGGATATTTGTCCAAAATTCTCTTTTTTTGTTGTGTCTCTGCCAGGCTTTGGTATCAGGATGATGTTGGCCTCATAAAATGAGTTAGGGAGGATTCCCTCTTTTTTTATTGATTGGAATAGTTTCAGAAGGACTGGTAGCAGCTCCTCCTTGTACCTCTGGTAGAATTCAGCTGTGAATCCAACTGGTCCTGGACTTTTTTTCGTGGGTAGGCTATTGATTGTTGCCTCAATTTCAGAGCCTGCTATTGGTCTATTCAGGGATTCAACATCTTCCTGCTTTAGTCTTGGGAGAGTGTAAGTGTCCAGGAAATTATCCATTTCTTCTAGATTTTCTAGTTTATTTGCATAGAGGTGTTTATAGTATTCTCTGATGGTAGTTTGTATTTCTGTGGGGTCCGTGGTGATATCCCCTTTATCATTTTTTATTGTGTCTATTTGATTCCCCTCTCTTTTCTTCTTTATTAGTCTTGCTAGCGGTCTGTCAATTTTGTTGATCTTTTCAAAAAACCAACTCCTGGATTCATTGATTTTTTGGAGGATTTTTTGTGTCTCTATCTCTTTCAGTTCTGCTCTGATCTTAGTCATTTCTTGCCTTCTGCTAGCTTTTGAATGTGTTTGCTCTTGCTTCTCTAGTTCTTTTAATTGTGATGTTAGAGTGTCAATTTTAGATTTTTCCAGCTATCTCTTTTGGGCATTTAGTGCTATAAATTCCCTCTACACACTGCTTTAAATGTGTCCCAGAGATTCTGGTATGTTGTATCTTTCTCATTGGTTTCAAAGAACATCTTTATTTCTGCTTTCATTTCGTTATGTACTCAGTAGTCATTCAGGAGCAGTTGTTCAGTTTCCATGTAGTTGAGCGGTTTTGATTGAGTTTCTTAGTCCTGAGTTCTAGTTTGATTGCACTGTGGTCTGAGAGACAGTTTGTTATAATTTCTGTTCTTGTACATTTGCTGAGGAGCGCTTTACTTCCAATTATGTGTCAATTTTGGAATAAATGCGATGTGGTGCTGAGAAGAATGTATATTCTGTTGATTTGGGGTGGAGAGTTCTATAGATGTCTATTAGGTCTGCTTGGTGCAGAGATGAGTTCAATTCCTGGATATCCTTGTTAACTTTCTGTCTCGTTGATCTGTCTAATGTTGACAGTGGGTGTTGAAGTCTCCCATTATTAGTGTATGGGAGTCTAAGTCTCTTTGTAAGTCTCTACGGACTTGCTGTATGAATCTGGGTCCTCCTGTATTGGGTGCATATATATTTAGGATAGTTAGCTCTTCGTGTTGAATTGATCCTTCTACCATAATGTAATGGCCTTCTTTGTCTCTTTTGATCTTTGATGGTTTAAAGTCTGTTTTATCAGAGACTAGGATTGCAACCCCTACTTTTTTCTTTTCTCCATTTGCTTGGTAGATCTTCCTCCATCCCTTTATTTTGAGCCTACGTGTGTTTCTGCATGTGAGATGGGTCTCCTGAATAGAGCAGACTGATGGGTCTTGACTCTTTATCCAGTTTGCCAGTCTGTGTCCTTTAATTGGAGCATTTAGTCCATTTACATTTATGGTTAATCTTGTTATGTGTGATCTTGATCCTGCCATTATGATATTAACTGGTTATTTGCTCGTTAGTTGATGCAGTTTCTTCCTAGCCTCGATGGTCTTTACATTTTGGCATGTTTTTGCAATGGCTGGTACCGGTTGTTCTTTCCATGTTTAGGGCTCCTTCAGGGTCTCTTGTAAGGCAGGCCTGTGTTCACAAAATCTCTAAGCATTTGCTTATCTGTAAAGGATTTATTCTCCTTCACTTATGAAACTTAGTTTGGCTGGGTATGAAATTCTGGGTTAAATTTCTTTCTTTAAGAATGTTGAATATTGGCCCCCACCTCTTCTGGCTTGTAGAGTTTCTGCTGAGAGATCTGCTGTTAGTCTGATGGGCTTCCCTTGTGGGTAACCCAACCTTTCTCTCTGGCTGCCCTTAAGATTTTTTCCTTCATTTCAACTTTGGTGAATCTGGCAATTATGTGTCTTGGAGTTGATCTTCTGGAGGAGTATCTTTGTGGCGTTCTCTGTATTTCCTGAACTTGAATGTTGTCCTGCCTTACTAGGTTGGGGAAGTTCTCCTGGATGATATCCTGAAGAGTGTTTTCCAACTTGGTTCCATTTTCCCCCTCACTTTCAGGCACCCCATCAGACGTAGATTTGGTCTTTTTACATCATCCCATACTTCTTGCAGGCTTTGTTCATTTCTTTTTCTACTTTTTTCTTTTGGTTTCTCTTCTCGCTTCATTTCATTCATTTGATCCTCAATCGCTGATACTCTTTCTTCCAGTTGATCGATGGTTACTGAAGCTTGTGCATTTGTCACGTATTTCTCATGTCATGGTTTTCATCTCTGTCATTTCGTTTATGACTTCTCTGCATTAATTAGTCTAGCTGTCAATTCTTCCACTCTTTTTTCAAGATTTTTAGTTCTTTGCGCTGGGTATGTAATTCCTCCTTTGCTTGAGAGGTTTAATGGACTGAAGCCTTATTCTCTCATCTCGTCAAAGTCATTCTCTGACCAGCTTTGATCCGTTGCTGGCGATGGGCTGTGCTCCTTTTCAGGGGGAGATGCGCTCTTATTTTTTGAATTTCCAGCTTTTCTACCCTGCTTTTCCCCATCTTTGTGGTTTTATCTGTCTCTAGTCTTTGATGATGGTGACGTACTGATGGGGTTTTGGTATAGGTGTCCTTCCTGTTTGATAGTTTTCCTTCTGACAGTCAGGATCCTCAGCTATAGGTCTGTTTGGAGATTGCTTGAGGTCCACTCCAGACCCTGTTTTCCTCGGTATCAGCAGCAAAGGTTGCAGAAGATAGAATATTGCTGAACAGCGAGTGTACCTGTCTGATTCTTACTTTGGAAGCTTCCTCCCAGGGGTGTACTCCACCCTGTGAGGTGTGGGGTGTCAGACTGCTCCTAGTGGGGGATGTCTCCCAGTCAGGCTACTCAGGGGTCAGGGACCCACTTGAGCAGGCAGTTTGTCTGTTCTCAGATGTCAACCTCCGTGTTGGGAGATCTACTGCTTTCTTCAAAGCTGTCAGACAGAGTCGTTCACATCTGCAGAGGCCTCTGCTCCTTCCCCTGTTGTTTTTGAGCTGTGCCCTGTCCCCAGAGGTGGAGTCTACAGAGACAGGCAGGTTTCCTTGTGCTGCTGTGAGCTCCACCCAGTTTGAGCTTCCCAGCAGCTTTGTTTACCTACTTAAGCCTCAGCAATGGCGGGCGCCCCTCCGCCAGCCTCGCTGCTGCCTTGAGGTTAGATCGCCGCAGACTGCTGTGTTAGCAATGAAGGAGGCTCCGTGGGCATGGGACCCTCCCGGCCAGGTGTGGGATAATTTCTCTCGTGTGCCAGTTTCCTTAAAGCGCAGTATTGGGGTGGGAACTACCCGATTTTCCAGGTGTTGTGTGTCTCAGTTCCCCTGGCTAGGAAAAGGGATTCCCTTCCCCCTTGCACTTCCCAGGTGAGGCGATGCCTCGCCCTGCTTCAGCTCTCGCTGGTCCGGCTGCAGCAGCTGACCAGCACCGATTGTCCGGCACTCCCCAGTGAGATGACCCCAGTACCTCAGTTGAAAATGCAGAAATCACCGGTCTTCTGTGTCATTCGCACTGGGAGTTGGAGACTGGAGCTGTTCCTATTCGGCCATCTTGCTCTGCCTCCCCCCTCAATTTTCTTCTTAATTACCTAATTGATCCTCTGGTCATTTGGGAGCATATTGTTTAGTTTCCATGTGCTTGTATAGTTTTCAAGATTAATCTTTTTGTTGATATCTAGTTTTATTCCATTGTGGTCAAAGAAGATGCTTGATATTATTTTAATTTTTTGAATGTTCTAAGACTTGTTTTTTTTTTTTTTTTTGAGGCGGAGTCTCGCTCTGTCGCCCGGGCTGGAGTGCAGTGGCCGGATCTCAGCTCACTGCAAGCTCCGCCTCCCAGGTTTACGCCATTCTCCTGCCTCAGACTCCCGAGTAGCTGGGACTACAGGCGCCGCCACCTCGCCCGTCTAGTTTTTGTATTTTTAGTAGAGACGGGGTTTCACCGTGTTCGCCAGGATGGTCTCGATCTCCTGACCTCGTGATCCGCCCGTCTCGGCCTCCCAAAGTGCTGGGATACAGGCTTGAGCCACCGCACCCGGCCATGTTCTACAACTTGTTTTGTGACCTAACATATAGTCTGCTTGAGAATTGTCTACATGATGATGAAAAGGATGTACATTCTGCAGCTATTGCAAGAAATATTCTGGAAATATCTATTAGATCCATTGGGTCTGTAGTGCAATTCAAGTCTGATTTTTTTCTGATTTACTATTTGGAGTCCAATGCTGAAAGTGGGGTGTGGAAGTCTCCAGGTATTATTGCGTTTGGGCTTATCTCTCTTTTAGCTCCAATGATATTTATTTATACATCTTAGTTTTCTAGTCTTGGGTGCATACATATTTATATAAAATTGTTATATTCTCTTGATGAATTGACCACTTTATTATTATATAGTGACCTTCCTTATCTTTTCTTATTTTTGTCTCAAGATCTATTTTGTCTACACATAGTGACTCCTGATCATTTTTGGTTTCCATTGGCATGGAGTGTCTTTTTTTGTCCCTTTATTTTCAGTCCATGTGTGTCTTTACAGGTGAAGTGAGTTCACTGAAGATAACAGATAATTGGGTCTAGTGTTTTTATTTATTCATCCAGCCAATGTCTTTTGATTGTAGAGTTTACTCCATTTATTTTCAATATTATTGATAAGTAGGGACTTAATCCTGCCTTTTTATTTGTTTTATGGTTATTTTGTGGTTCTTTCCTTCTTTATTTCATTTCTGTCTTCCTTTAGTAAACGTGATTTTCTTTGGTGATATGATATAGTTTCTTGTTTTTTATCTTTTGCGTATCCATTGTATGTTTTTGGTTTGAGTTTACCATGAAGCTTGTAAATACCTTATAACCCATTATTTTAACCTGACAACAATTTAACACTTTTTATAGAAAAAAAAAAAACTAATAAAAACTCAATGTCTTAACTTTGTCCCCCAGATTTTTAATTTTTGTAATTTCTATTGATAGCTCATTGTACGATGTCCTGAATAGTTATGAGTTTTGATTGGTTCATCAGTTATTCTGTTAATACTTAGGATAAGAGCAGTTCCCACAGCAAACCTGTAGTTTTATAAAATATTCTGTTTTTCTGTGTACTTACTATTACCAGTGAGTTTTGTACCTTCAGCTGTACTTATTGCTCATAACTGCTTTTTCCTCTTTCTGATTGAAGTACTCCTGATTGCATTTCCTGTAGGACAGGTCTGGCGTTGATGAAATCCCTCAGCTTTTGTTTGTCTGAGAAAGTCTTTATTTCTTCTTTGTGTTTGATGAATATTTTCAGCAGATATGCATATTCTGGGGTAAAAGATTTTTTCTTTAGCACGATAGATATGTCATGCTGCTCTCTCCTTGCCTGCAAGGTTTCCACTGAAAAGTCTGCTGCCAGATGTTTTGGAGTTTCTTTATATGTTGTTTCTTTTCTCTTCCTGCATTCAGGATCCTTTCTCTATCCTTGAACTGTGGGAATTTGATTATTAAATGTCTTAAGGTGGTCTTTGGGTTAAATTGGCATGCTGTTCTATACATTTCTTGTACGTGGATATTGATATCTTTCTTGAGGTTTGAGAAGTTCTCTGTTATTATCCCTTCGAATAAATTTTTTTCCCTATTTATTTTTCTGTCTCCTCTTTAAGGCCAATAACTCTTGGATTTGTCCTTCTGAAGTTACTTTCTAGATCCTGTAGGGTTGCTTCATTGTTTTTTATTCTTTTTCTCCTTTGACTGTGTATCTTCAAATAGCTTGTCTTCAAGCTCTGTAATTCTATTTCTGCTTGATCAATTCTGCTAGTAAGGAATCCCGAAGCATTCTTTAGTATGCCACTTCATTTCTTAGCTGGGGAATTTCTGCTTGATTCTTTTTAATTACTTCAATCTCATTGCTAAATTCATCTGATAGATTTCTGAATTCCTTCTCTGCATTATTTTGAATTTCTTTGATTTTCCTTGACAGAACAATTTTGAATTATCTGTATAAAAGTTCACATATCTCTGTTTCTCCATGATTGGTTTCTGGTGCCTTTTTAGTTCATGTGGTGAGGTCATGTTTTCTCAGATGGTGTTGATGCTAGTAGATGTTCTTTGGTGTCAGGGCATTGAGATATTCATTGCAGTCTTCACTTTCAGGACTTATTTGTACCTGCCCTACTAAGTAAGCCTTTCCAGGTATTTGAAAGGACTTAGGTGTTGCGATCTAAGCTGTATCTGCTTTAGGAGGCACCTCAAGCCTAGTAACTCTGTGGTTCTGGCAGACTTGTAGAGGTATCGTCTTGATAGTCTTGGACAAGATCTGAGAGAAATCTCTGGATTGCCAGGAAGAGACTCTTGCTCTCTTCCCTTTATTTTTCCCAAACAAACTGAGTGTCTCTGTTCTGAGGTAGCTAAAGCTGGGGGTGGAACGACACAAGCACCCCTGTGACCTCCACCACTGTGACTGTGCTGGTTCAGACCTGAAGCCAGCACAGCACTGCGCAGAAGCCTTGCTCTCACCACTCTCTGGCAATTGCTTAAGTGTGCCCAAGGCCCTGGCACTCTGTAAGTAGCCAGTGGTGAAGCCAAACAGGTTTATGTCCTTCCCTTCAGGGTGATGTAGTGAGGTTCCTCAGGCCCTAGTGTGTTAAGACGTGCTGTTTGGAAATCAGGGACTGGAGTAAAAAATCTCAGAAGTCTACCTGGCATTGCATTGTAATACAGCTGACCTGACACTCAAACCACAACATGCAGTTGTTTTCATTCTTCCCTCCCCTTTCTTTCTTTCTTTTTTTTTTTTTTAATTATTATTATACTTTAAGTTCTAGGGTACATGTGCATAATGTGCAGGTTTGTTACATATGTATACTTGTGCCATGTTGGTGTGCTGCACCCATCAACTCGTCAGCATCCATGAACTCATCATTTACATCAGGTATAACTCTGAATGACATCCCTCCCTCCTCCCCCCTCCCCGTGATAGGCCCCAGTGTGTGATGTTCCCCTTCCCGAGTCCAAGTGATCTCATTGTTCAGTTCCCACCTATGAGTGAGAACATGCGGTGTTTGGTTTTCTGTTCTTGTGATAGTTTGCTAAGAATGATGGTTTCCAGCTGCATCCATGTCCCTACAAAGGACACAAACTCATCCTTTTTTATGGCTGCATAGTATTCCATGGTGTATATGTGCCACATTTTCTTAATCCAGTCTGTCACTGATGGATATTTGGGTTGATTCCAAGTCTTTGCTATTGTGAATAGTTCCCTCCCCTTTCTAAAGCAAAGGAGCCTTGCCCAATAGCCACCAACAACCCAGGCCAGGAGGTGTACTGCCAGACTACCATCGATGTTCTCTTAAGTCTAAAGGGCTCTTGAGTCAACTTGTGATGAACTCTACCTGGCCTGGGACTCATCCATCACCACTGAGTGGTGGTGAAGAGTGGGTTCCCTTCTGACCCAGGGCTGTCCAGAAATGCCCTCCAAGAGTTAAGTACTGGAATCAGGGACTTCAAGAGCCTACTTGGTGCTCTATCACCCTGTGGCCACTCTGGTACCTCAGGTGCAAGACAAAATCCCCTTTACTTTTCTCAAGCAGAAGGAGTTTTTCCTTGTAGCCATCACAGCTGGTAATAAGCTGAGTTTCACCTGAATCTAGCAAGTGTCAGAACCTCACTTAAGGCCCACAACATAGTACCTCAGTATCACTGCTGGTTATTCAGGGCCCAAGGGCTCTTCAGTTAGCAGGAGATGAATGCTGCTAGGAATAGATAATTTTTCTTCAAGGAGGTGAATTATCTTCTGGTCCAGGGTGTGTCTAGAATTGTCCTCTTGGAGCTAGGGCCTGAAATGGGGGCTTTATGACTCTGATCAGTGCCTTATCCTGCTATGGCTGGCCTGATAACCAAGATTCAAGACCAAGTTTTTTCCACTCTTCCCTCTCCTCTCCTCAAGCAGAAGGTAGGGGTTTCTTTTGGACCACGAGCTGTGCAGCCTGGGGTTGGGGGACGTTGTCAGCATTCCCTTAGACACCCCACTTGGCATCTCAGTATGTCATATGCCCCCCTCCAGTCCACTGTCTCTGAACCTAGTTGAGCACTAGGAGGCCTAACAATTGCAATCCTTATGGCCTAGACTGCCTTTCAAGTTTACTTGGAGGCACAGAACACTTTAGCTCTTGGTGGCAAGATTTGTGTGAACTCAAATTCCAACCAGTGGGATCTGCTATTTCCCTCTGGCTAAGGCTGGTTTAAACACTTCCTCTGTGGATGGGTGTTGGCTGAATTTAGTCCGGTTTTCCTTTTTGTTCTAACAGGACAGTACTGAGTTCAATGCCACAAAATTGTTTTGTTCTGCCTCCCCCAGTGCCTAGAGATGCTCTCTGTACCATGCTGCCACCACTGCCAGTGGTTGGGGGTGGGGTGGCCTTGGGAATTTAAGACCGTTCACTTTTTTTATTAAGTTCTTGGCAAACAAGTTTTACTTTTGATGAAGTTCAGCTTTCCAATCTTCTCTTTTATAGTTTATGCTATTAATACCCAATGTAAGAAATCATTGCCTAACCCCAAATCATGGAGATTTACACTTGATTCTTCTAAGAGTTTTATAATTTTAGGCAGATAGTCCACTTTGATTTATTTTTTGTGTGGATCTATTATTTTGAGTGTTATATCCAGGTAGTCCACTGCAATTCCTGAAAAAAATATTTTTCCTTCATTTAATTTTCTTAGTGCCCTTGTCAAATATCAACTGACCATACAAGTGTCGGTTTGTTTCTGGGCTCTCATGTCTATTCCATCCATCTATATATATGTCTGTCATTATGCCAGTACCACAATACTGATTGCTATAGCAATGTAGTAAGTTTTGAAATTGATTAAGGGTGAGTCCATCAACTTAATTCTTTTTTAAAGATTATTTTAGCTATTCTGGGTACCTTACATTTTCATATAAATTTTATCTTTTAATATTCTACAAAGAAGTCAACTGGAGTTTTGATAAAAAATATGTTGAATCTGTGGATCAATTTGAGTAGTATCCTTATCCTCAAAATATTGTGCTATTCAATTTATAAACATGAGTTGTTTTTCTGTTATTAAGATATTCTTAAATTTATTTTAGCAATCCTTTGTAGTTTTCAGTGTACAAGTCTTGCGTTCTGTGTTTAAATTTATTTGTTTCATTTCTAAATAGGATTTTTTCTCAATTTTATTTTCAGATTGTTCATTATTGGCAAATAGATATTAAACTGATTTTTGAATATTAATCTTGTAGCTTACAACATTGCTGACCTTGTTTACAATCTCTAATAGTTATTTTCTAGATTCTTTAGATTTTTTCACAAAATCATATCATCAATAAATAGGCATAGTTTTACTTTTTCCTTTCCAATTTGGATGCTGTTTATTTCTTTCTTTCCTAATTGCTCTGGTTATAATTTCCAGTACAATATTGAATAAAAGTGGTGAAAACAGGCATTTTTGTTTTGTCCTTGATCTTAGTGGAAAAGTTTTCTATTTTTCACCATGGAGTATGATGTTAATTGTGGATATTTTATAGCTGTCATTACCCCATTAAGGAATTTTCTTTATATTCCTAGTATGTTCAGTGGTTTTTATCTTGAAAGGGTGTTGGTTTTTTCAACTGCTTTTGCTGCATATATTGAGTTGTTCATGTGGTTTGTTATTTATCCTAGTAATATGGAGAATTACTTTGATTTTCATATGTTAAACTAACTTTTCATTGCTGGAGTAAATCTCAATCATGGTCTATAATCCTCTTTATATGTTTCTAGATTTTGGTTTACTAATATTTTCAAAGGATTTTTATGTCTACATTCACAGGTGATAATAGTATGTAGCTTTCGTTTCCTAGGAAATCTTTGTTTTGGTATCTGGGCAATTGTGTTAGGCTGTTCTTGCATTGCTATAAAGAAATACCAGATGCTGGGTAAATTATAAAGAAATTGGTTTATTTGGCTTACAGCTCTGCTAACTGCAAAGGAAGCATGGCGCTGGCAACTTCTCACCTTTGGGGGAGGCCTGAGGAAGTTTTTACTCATAGCAGAAGGAGCAGCAGGAGCAAGCACATGGAAAAGAGAGGCATCAAGAGGAGGAAGGTGCCACACCCATCTAAACAACCAGATCTTGTGAGAACTCATTCACTATCATGAGGACAGCACCAATGGGATGGTGCTAAACCATTTATGAGAAATTCACCCTCATGATTCAATTACCTCTCAACAGGCCCCACTTCCAACAGTGAGGACTACATTTCAAGTTGAGATTTGGCAAGGACACTGATTCAAACCATATCATTCTTCCCCTAGACTGACAAATCTCATGCCCTTCTCATGTTTTAAAATGCAATTATGCCTTCCCAATAGTCCCCTGAAGTCTTAACTTATTCTGACAGTAACTCATAGTCCCAAGTCCCATTTCCTAAGTGCCATCTGGAGATGAGTTCCTTCCATCTATGCACCTGTAAAATCAAAACAAGTTATTTTCGCCCAAGTCACAATGGAGATACAGGCTTTGGGTAAACACGCCTGTTCCAAAAGGGAGAAATCAGCCAAAAGAAAGGGACTACAACTTCCATGCAAGTTCAAAACCCAGCAGAACAGTCATTAAATCTTAAATTTCCAAAATGGTTTTTATTGATTTCATGTTCCACATCCAGTGCACACTGGTGTAAAGGGTGGACTCACAAGGCCTTGAGCAGCGCTGCCCCATGGCCTTCCAGGTATAGCCCCCATGGCTGCCATTATGGGTTGGAGTGCCTTTAATTTTTTGAGGTGCAGGGTGCAAGCTGATGGTAGCTCTACCATTCTGTGGTTGAAGAATGGTGGTCTCCTTCCCACGACTCCATTAGGCAGTGCCCCAGTGGAGACTCTGTGTGGGGCCTCCAATCTCACATTTCACTTTGACATTGTCCTAGTAGAGGTTCTATGTGAGGTCTCTGCCCCTGTAGCAGGCTTTTTCTTGGGCACCCAGGATTTCTCATACATCCTCTGAAATCTAGATGGAGGCTGCCAAGTCTTCTTCACTCTTATACTCTGCACACCTATAGTCTTAACACTACATGGAAGCTGCCAAGGCTTGTGACTTGCACCTTCTGAAGCAGTGGCTGGAGCTATATCTGGGGCCGTTTGAGGTAAGGGTGGAGCCAGAGAGACCTGGATGCAAGAAGTAGTGTTCCAAGGCTGTACAGGGTAGTGGAGTCCTGGGCCTGGACCCCTAAATCATTCATTCCTCCTAGGCCTCCGAGTCTATCATGGGAGGGGCTGCCACAAAGATCCCTGAAATGCCTTCTAAGCTTTTTTCCCATTATCTAAGCTATCAGCACCTGGCTCCTTTTTGGTCATGTAAATCTCTCTAACAAGTGGTTGCTAAACAGCCTATTTAGATTCTTCCCTTGAAAATTTGCTCTTCTTTTTTTGCCACATGGCTAGGCTGTAAATTTTCCAAACTTTTACTACCTTCTCTTTCAAATCTAAGTTCCAACTTGACCATTTCTTTGTTCCTGCTTCTGAGTATAGGAAATTAGAAGCAGCCAGGCCACATCTTGAATACTTTATTGCTTAGAAATTTCCTCCACCAGATACTCTAAGTCATCACTCTTAAGCTGAAACTTCCATAGATCCCTAGAGTATGACTCAATGCAGCCAAGTTCTTCATTAAAGCATAACAAGCGTGACCTTTGTTCCAGTTGCCAAACAGTTCTTTATTTCCATTGGAGACCTCGCCAGCTTGGACTTCACCTTCCATATGACTATCTGCATTTTGGTCACAACCATTTAACCAGTCTCCAGGAAGTTCCAAAAGTTCCCTCATCTTCCTGCCCTCTGAGCCTTCCAACACTTCCAATCTCTACCCAATACCCTGTTCCAAAGTCATTGCCATATTTTCAGGTGTATTTGTAGTAGCACTGCCCCACTGCTAGTTCCAATTTTCTTTATTAGGCTATCCTTGCATTGATATAAAGAAATGCCTGAGACTGTGTAATTTATACAGAAAAGAGGTTTAATTGGCTCATGAAATTAAGACAGTATGGGAAGCATGGTGCTGACATCTTCTCAGCTTCCAGGGAAACCTCGGGAGCTTTTACTCATAACAAAAGGTATGCCAGGAGCAGGAATGTTACATGACAAGAGAGGAACGATGGGCAGGAATAGGTGCCGCACACCTTTAAACAACCAGCTCTCAAGAGAACTCACTATTGCAAGGACAGCACCAATAGGATGGCGTTAAACCATTCATGAGAAACCCACTCCCGTGATCCAATCACTTCAAACAAGCTGGGGTGACTGGAGACTACATTTCAACATGAGATTTGGTGGGGATACAGATCCAAAATATATCAATATCAATAGTGTTTGTCTTATAAAGTGAAATGAGATGTGTTCTCTCTTCTCTTTTTTTGTTTTTTTTTTGACGAAGTCTCACTCTGTTTCCAGGCAGGAGTGCAGTAGCGCCATCTGGGCTCACTGCAACCTCCGCCTCTCGGGTTCAAGAGATTTCCTACCTCAGCCTCCTGAGTAGCTGGGACTACAGGCGCGTGCCACCATGCCCAGATAATTTTTGTATTTTTAGTAGAGATGAGGTATCCGCCTGCCTTGGCCTCTGAAAGTGCTGGTATTACAGGTGTTAGCCAACGTGCCTGGGCTCTCCTCTTCTATTTTTAAGAAATGTTTGTGGAGAAGTTTTTTTTGTGAAGGACTGGAATATCTACCAGTGAAGCCAATTCCTCCTGGAATTTTGTTCACACGATTTTCTTTAATCCTAACTTAGTCTCCTTGCTTGTTATATGTCCATTTATATTTCCATTTATCTCAAGTCAGTTTGAGTAATTTGTGCATTTCTAGAAATTTATCCCTTTAGTCTATGTAATTAATATATTGGAATACAATTGTTCATAATGCTTCCTTATGATAATTTCTTATTTCTATAAGGTCAGTAATAATGTTTACTCTTTCATTCCTGGTTTTAGTAACTTGAGTTTTCTATCTTCTTGGTCAGTCTAGCCAAAGATTTGCCAATTTTGTTGATTTAGTCAGAGAATCAATGTTTGTGTTCATTTTTAATATAGTTATCTTCAACCATAAGTTTCCTTCAACCATAAATTTACTTCGACTGTAAGTTTCCTGAACTTCATAAGTTTTGGTAAGCTGTATTTTCATGTTTGTTCATCTTATTTTCTCTTATAATATCTTATTTGACCCACTGGTATTAAGAGTGTATTGTTTAATTTCCACATGTTAAAAAATCCCAAATTTCTTTCTGTTGAAGATTTACAATTTAAAACATTGTGGATCTTCAACATACTTTGTATTATTTTTAACCTTATTAAATCTATTGAGGCTTCTTTATGGCCTACTATATGGTCTACTTGCCATGTATTCCATTGGCACTGGAAAAGAATGTACAATATATTTGTTGTTGTTCTATAAAGCTCTGTTAGGTCTAGTTGGGGTATAGTGTTGTTCAATTATTCTATATCTTCTTGATCTTCTGTATAGTTGGTCTTTCCATTATTGAAATTGGTATATTGCAGTCTCCAACTATTATTATGAGATTGTCTAATTCTTCCTCCCATTATATAAGTTGTTGCTTCATGCATTTAGTGCCTCTGTGTATGGGTGCATATATATTTTTAATCATAAAATCTTACTGATGGATTAATCATTTTATCATTATAAAATATACCACAGTAATGTGTGATTATTTATTTTAAAATCTCAGTAATATGTGCTTATTTATTTTAAAATCTGTTTTGTCAATGTTAACATAGCCTCTCCAGCTCCTTTTTTGGTTACTGTTTTAAAGAATATCCTTTTCTGTCCTTTTACTTTCAATGTATTTGTGTATTTGAATCTAAATTTGTCTTACAATAGAATGTATTTTAACCTTGTTTATAATTCAGTCTTACAATCTGTGTCTTTTGATTCAGTTATGTAATCAATAATATTTAATGTTATCATTGACATGGCTTTATGTTTTCATGCAATTTTCCTTTTTTGTTTCTATATGTGTAATGACTACTCGTGTCCTGTATACCTCTCATTGTTTGAGTGGCTATTTTCTGTGCAACTTTTTCATTACTTTAATAATTTTAAACTATGTTTTTGAAGTTTTATAGTGGTTGCTCTTGGGTTTTGAATATATAGCTTAACTTATCAAAATTGACTTCGTATTTACATTAACATGATTCCAAAACACTTGCATTTTGATGTGATTGTAATATTTATTAGCTTTGTTTTCTTAGGTAAGTCACTTTTCTTCCATGTATTTGAGAGTCAGACTCAATTTTAGGTCTCATATTAACAGATTTTCAAATCTTTGAACAGTTCAAAAGCCACACATTTTGTTAGCAAGGTTGGTGGACTTCTAGTGAGGAGTTTGCATCACAAAAGATAGAATCCTTATATTTGCTCATGAACAAGATGATTTGGACAGAGTTCTGAGTGCACTACCAAATGAAAGTATGATTATAACTATTAGCCTAGAAATTATCAGAATTAGTAGAGGAATTATTAGCTGTGTGAGTTTGAGCAATTTACTTAAACTCTCTGTGCCTGATTTTTCTCAAATGTAAAATAGGAATAACAGTGACTACATCATGGAGTTGTGCAAATTAGGTAAATAAATACATGTAAAGGACTTAGAATAAGCCTACCCACCAAAAAAAGTCCAGGACCAGATGGATTCACAGCTGAATTCTACCAGAGGTACAAGGAGGAGCTGGTACCATTCCTTCTGAAACTATTTCAATCAATAGAAAAAGAGGGAATCCTCCCTAACTCTTTTTATGAGGCCAACATCATCCTGATACCAAAGCCTGGCAGAGACACAACAAAAAAAAGAGATTTTAGACCAATATCCCTGATGAACATCGATGCAAAAATCCTCAATAAAATACTGGCAAACGGATTCAGCAGCACATCAAAAAGCTTATCCACCATGATCAAGTGGGCTTCATCCCTGGGATGCAAGGCTGGTTCAACATTCGCAAATCAATAAACGTAATCCACCATATAAACAGAACCAAAGACAAGAACCACATAATTATCTCAATAGATGCAGAAAAGGCTTTTGACAAAATTCAACAGCCCTTTATGCTAAAAACGCTCAATAAATTTGGTATTGATGGAACGTACCTCAAAATAATAGAGCTATTTATGACAAAACCACAGCTAATATCATACTGAATGGGCAAAAACTGGAAAAATTCGCTTTGAAAACTGGCACAAGACAGGGATGCCCTCTCTCACCACTCCTATTCAACATAGTGTTGGAAGTTCTGGCTAGGGCAATCAGGCAGAGAAAGAAATCAAGGGTATCCAGTTAGGAAAAGAAGAAGTCAAATTGTCCCTGTTTGCAGATGACATGATTGTATATTTAGAAAACCCCATTGTCTCAGCCCAAAATCTCCTTAAGCTGATAAGCAACTTCAGCAAAGTCTCAGGATACAAAATTAATGTGCAAAAATCACAAGCATTCTTATATACCAGTAACAGACAAGCAGAGAGCCAAATCAGGAATCAACTTCCATTCACAATTGCTTCAAGAGAATTAAATACCTAGGAATCCAGCTTACAGGGGATGTAAAGGACCTCTTCAAGGAGAACTACAAACCACTGCTCAGTGAAATCAAAGAGGACACAAACAAATGGAAGAACATACCATGCTCATGGATAGGAAGAATCAATATCGTGAAAATGGCCATACTGCCCAAGGTGATTTATAGATTCAATGCCATCCCCATCAAGCTACAATGACTTTCTTCACAGAATTGGAAAAAAAACGGCTTTAAAGTTCATATGGAACCAAAAAAGAGCCCGCATTGCCAAGACAATCCTAAGTCAAAAGGACAAAGCTGGAGGCGTCACGCTACCTGACTTCAAACTATACTACAAGGCTACAGTAACCAAAACAGCATGGTACTGGTACCACAACAGAGATATAGACCAATGGAACAGAACAGAGCCCTCAGAAATAATACCACACATCTACAGCCATCTGATCTTTGACAAACCTGACAAAAACAAGAAATGGGGAAAGGATTCCCTATTTAATAAATGGTGCTGGGAAAATTGGCTAGCCATAAGTAGAAAGCTCAAACTGGATCCTTTCCTTACCCCTTATACAAAAATTAATTCAAGATGGATTAAAGACTTAAATGTTAGACCTAATACCATAAAAACCCTAGAAGAAAATCTAGGTAGTACCATTCAGGACATAGGCATGGGCAAGGACTTCATGTCTAAAACACCAAAAGCAATGGCAGCAAAAGCCAAAATTGACACATGGGATCTCATTAAACTAAAGAGCTTTTGCACAGCTAAAGAAACTACCATCGGCCGGGCGCGGTGGCTCAAGCCTGTAATCCAGCACTTTGGGAGGCCGAGACGGGCGGATCACGAGGTCAGGAGATCGAGCCATCCTGGCGAACACGGTGAAAACCCGTTCTACTAAAAATACAAAAAAAAAACTAGCCGGGCGAGGCGGCGGGCGCCTGTAGTCCAGCTACTCGGAGGCTGAGGCAGGAGAATGGCGTAAACCGGGAGGCGGAGCTTGCAGTGAGCTGAGATCCGGCCACTGCACTCCAGTCCGGGAGACAGAGCGAGACTCCGCCTAAAAAAAAAAAAAAAAAAAAAAAAAAAAAAAAAAAAAAGAAACTCCATCAGAGTGAACAGGCAACCTACAGAATGGGAAAAAATTTTTGCAACCTACTCATCTGACAAAGGGCTAATATCCAGAATCTACAAAGAACTCAAACAAATATACAAGAAAAAAACAAACAACCCCATCACAAAGTGGGGAAAGGATATGAACAGACATTTCTCAAAAGAAGACATCCATACAGCCAACAGACACATGAAAAAATGCTCATCATCACTGGCCATCAGAGAAATGCAAATCAAAACCACAATGAGATACCATCTCACACCAGTTAGAATGGCAATCATTAAGAAGTCAGGAAACAACAGGTGTTGGAGAGGATGTGGAGAAATAGGAACACTTTTACACTGTTGGTGGGGTTGTAAACTAGTTCAACCATTATGGAAAACAGTATGGCGATTCCTCAAAGATCTAGAACTAGATGTACCATATGACCCAGCCATCCCACTACTGGGTATATACCAAAGGATTATAATTACTCTACTACAAAGACACATGCACACGTATGTTTATTGCGGCACTATTCACAATAGCAAAGACTTGGAATCAACCCAAATGTCCATCTGTGACAGACTGGATTAAGAAAATGTGGCACATATACACCATGGAATACTATGCAGCCATAAAAAAGGATGAGTTTGCATCCTTTGTAGGGACATGGATGCAGCTGGAAACCATCATTCTTAGCAAACTATCACAAGAAGAGAAAACCAAACACCGCATGTTCTCACTCATAGGTGGGAACTGAACAATGAGATCACTTGGACTCGGGAAGGGGAACATCACACACTGGGGCCTATCATGGGGAGGGGGGAGGAGGGAGGGTTTGCATTGGGGAGTTATACATGATATAAACGTCATGCACATGTACCCTAGAACTTAAAGTATAATTAAAAAAAAAAAAAAAAAAGAAAAAAAAAAAAAAAAAACGAAAATGTGGCACTATACACCAGAATACTATGCAGCCATAAAAAAGGATGAGTTTGCGTCCTTTGTAGGGATGGATGCAGCTGGAAACCATCATTCTTAGCAAACTATCACAAGAACAGAAAACCAAACACCGCATGTTCTCACTCATAGGTGGGAACTGAACAATGAGATCACTTGGACTCGGGAAGGGGAACATCACACACTGGGGCCTATCATGGGGAGGGGGCAGGAGGGAGGGATTGCATTGGGGAGTTATACGTGATATAACGTCATGCACATGTACCCTAGAACTTAAAGTATAATAAAAAAAAAAAAAAAAAGGACTTAGAATATTACCTGACGTATAATAATGCTGATTAAATGTTTTTTACAGTCCTATTATTGTTACCTTGAGATTTTTCTAACCTATACCAAACATGCAAAGTTCCTGGGCTTTTCCCAAAGTTCTTTGGTTGAAATGTTCATTTTCTTTTTTTTTTTTTTTTTTTTTTTTTGAGATGGAGTCTCGCTCTGGCGCCAGGCAGGAGTGCAGTGGTGCGATCTCGGCTCACTGCAAGCTCTGCCTCCCGGGTTCACGCCATTCTCCTGCCTCAGCCTCCTGAGAAATGTTCATTTTCTATAACTACCAACTCCCTTCTAGTAATGGAAACTTGTTTTCTAAGCTGGTTCAGTTAGTGAGCAGGAAAGCTCAGTTGTTTGAAAAAACACTAGGAAGTAAAGGTATTTCAGTGTGAAGGATGAGCTAAAATTCTTCTAGGGAATTTGCTTGAAAATAAATTTTATGCCCTTTCAGAGGTAGTGTCCTAAATGAGTTGATTGGAAACCTGGCCTTGTGATCCTTTTCTCCACTGAAGCAAAAGAAGATTGTATAAAAAAAGAAATGGCTACAGGATCCAGGATTTTGCCTTTCTTTGTTTCCTGGAAGACTTCAATATATCTGCTAATTAGAGGTTGCAGTGAGCAGATATTGCACCACTGCACTCCAGCCTGGGCAACAGAATGAGACCCTGTCTCAGAAAAAAAAAGACGTCCACTAATTAATGCAAAGTTAGTAATTAACTGGCTCCCTTTCCTAGAACATGGTCCAGGTACTCTGTTCACTTAAAGACCATCAGAGTTACCAAAACTGTTAGCTGGAACGATACAGTCATGGTTAAAATCTTTTGGTTACATTTATACTGTTTCTAGGGAACCTGGCATAGTGCTGCACTACTTGTACTATGAGTGATTTCACCCAGTCCTTTGATATTGTTGGCAGAAAGAAAAATTGATTTGGGTTTGAAGTGTGAAGGTCCCAAGCATCTGGCTGTTCTTAATCAAATGTGTAAATTTCCAGTTGGAAGTTAGTCATATTTCAGTTACTTCCTTTTCAAACAGATAAAAAAAAATGAAATGCATATTTCTCCAGAGAGTTCTGAATGCACTTTTTAAGCTGCGTATTCATTTCCTCCCCCAGTAGCATAGACATCAACAACTCAATGAGTGTCTTTTTTCTAAAGGACATTTTGAGTTAAGTTTTACAGATATAAACTGGCTGATTGGAGAAAGCCCTGGAAGACTTTTGTTTTCCCCCTTCCAACTTACAAATGTTAGAGCAAGCAAAACTATAAGGTTTGCAGCAATAAGTGAGTTAAAGGAAAAAGGGGATGATAGCGAATAAGTCTTAGTACTTTATTGTTAATGGGATTTTTTTCTTTATCCGTGTGTATTCTTTGGCCTAAAATAATATCTTGGTGTAAATTTGTATAAAAAGGGGCAAAATGATACATATTTTCAGCTGATAGGTAAAAAAGTCTAGTTGTTGCTTTGGTTAGGTAAAACGGAAGGTCAGGGAGAATAATTTTTGCAAACACCACTATCCATTTTGGATTAAACAGATATTAATCCTATCATCTTGGAGTTTACAGTTGGGAGAGATCAATGTTAATAAAATTGCCACACAAACAAATTACACAGCAGTATGTAAAATTATACCAGTAAAAAGTGCAATACATGAAAGGTCCATGATGCTATAGGACATATAGTATGTGGATATGACCTAAACGAAGGGTTAAGGGTTCCCTGAAGGCATGATTATTGGATAGGATTTGAAGGAAGAATAAGAATCAAACTAGTGAAAGGAAAATTAGAGAGGGAGGAGAGTGTTCCAGGCAGAAGAAATAGCACTTAGAAATATCCATGGCATGAGGGATCCTATCTCATTCTAGGGACTGAAAGAGGATCAATGAGGCTGAAACTCAGAAGAAGGGAGGAAGACTGATGCTAAAAGACCATGTGACCCAGTGACATTGTAAAAGATCTGCTACATTGCTGAGATTAATCAGTAAAGTACTTGTGTCCTTGAGGGAGAAATGAAGACAGAAGAATTGGAAGACTGATGAGTATTAATTTGAATAGGAGAAAGGTAGTGAGCTGATCATATAGACAGACAGTGATCATGACTGTAGGTTAACTCTTCAATCACTATAGTGCATTGAGTTGTTACAACAAAGGACTCCTCTCAAAGGCTTTTCTCCTTACCCTTATTTTCTCTTTACAAACTGGTCTCCCTCTCACCTACTCTCTCTTTATATCTTCTGCATTTGATCACTTTGCTCTTCCCACCTAGAAAGATATCCCCTTCCATTTTTGGTTTATTTAATACTGAATCATCCATCAAAATGTAGCACAAATCCCACTTCTTCTAGGAAACCCTCCTGGCCCTATCCATGGGACTTCATCTCCATCCTCTGATCTATTACAGAGCTCAATCTCCATATACCGCCTTGATATTTTTTTTTTCAAAATTTACCTTTGGTATCCCACTTTTTTCATATGTCTTTGTGTCCTTACCTAGACTCCGGTGTACCGCAGGGCAGAGACTGTATCTTTTGCTTGTGGACTGACAAATGCACCAAGTAGCGGTCTAGGATGAGAGTTGGTAAAAGACCATTTATAAAGATACAGACAATGTCAGCAACTGACAGAAATAGGCATATTTGAGATAAGCAGAGAGGGGAATAAAAAGAACAGAGATTGGGGGTGGGATGGAGGAGAGGAAGCAACAGAGAAAGTGCTTTTTTAGAGCCAGTCACACGTAATAAGGCTAGTGTCAGCTTCACACTAACTTGTTTACTGGCCTCCACTGATAGTGAGAAGAGCCACAATAGAGCTGAAGAAATAGGGAGAATAAACAAGCTTGAAACATGCCCTACTTGGGAGGCAGCTTAATTACACAAACCGAAGTTTTGAAGCAAATAGAGGATCCCCCAAGACTCCAGGGGCTCTGCTCTGCCAAGAGAAAGAAAGCACCTTATCCCTGGACAGAGAATTTCATTCCAGAGGAGGGGGAGGGGCTGCTGTGGTGGTGTTTGCAGTGGGTGGAGATAGAGTAGAGAAAGCTTGCAGGGGTGGGCTGGCAGAGGGGAAGGGCCAACAATGAATTTACAGATGGATGAGTAGGTTTCTGCCACAGAATCAGATGAAGGAGAGAGAGGGAAAGACAAATATAGGGCGGGGGGCGGGGGGAGGGAAAGAAATGTGAGTGACCAAGGCAGTAAACCTGTAGAAAATTAGAAAAGAAAAACTTGCCATGGGGGAGGTGGGAGGAGGTATACAATTGCAGATAACTCTCTATTATAAATAGATTGCATCTGTGCTATTTATTTTGTATTTTAGCAAACCTCTGAAATTTTCATGGTAATTAGACTTACTGTGAGGCAGTTATTTAAAAAGTATAGACCCTCCTTTTGCCACAGAACACTCCCTAGTCCTTGGAAGATGGATGTCAGAGCTCTGGGACCCTAGTACATCTCTATCTGGGGGCACTTACCTGGCTTAAGTGAGTATAGTATTAAATTTTACTTCATAGTTTTGTGATGGTGTGAGATTGAATTTTTCACAGTGTGATAGGAATATATTTACGGTACCTTTCATTTTTGCCTTTTCCTTGCCCCTACTTATTATTATCAATATTGTTGTTGTAATTATTTTAAACAGTAGGAGTGAATATGGTATGCGTAACTGAAACACTCCTCCTTGTCTGAAATTTTGTCTCCTCCTCTGCAGTCCTGCAGCAACGACAGGCACACAGGCTTTCTCTGTGGATTAATTGGTCAGGAAAGACACTTTTTATATTGTCAAGTGGCACTTAAGCCATTAATTCTTGACTGTGAAACTGCTTTTCCTGGGCAATGCTCTTTAAGGAAAAACTTATTCAGTCCAGTGACTGGTGACTAAGGGAACGATGGAGCACAGGGGATTGGGCGGGATCTAGACTCCTAATAATGCCTTCTTAGCCAATGAAAAGCATTTCCTATTGAGACCCCCAAGAGTTCCCCTGGCCCTCGGCTCCAGCTCGGACTTCAGGCCTTTTTGTGTCCTGTTTGCTAAAGGCATGCGGGCTACAGCATTCAAGAGAGGGAGTCGTTAACAAAGGGGAAAGAGATAAATGTAAATAAGCTCACATTTTCAGAATGAGCGGTTTGCAGTAAGAAGCTGCGGCAGCCCAGAGTCTGCTACTTTAGGCTGGGCTAACCTTTCCCTGTTAAAAAAAAAAAAAAAATGGATAAAAATATGCACTTCCAAAGGGCGAGGTGCCCATTTACATGTTTATTAGTTAATTATCTACAGGCATCAGCACATTCTCTCATCTAGCACACTCTTTCTTGGGGTAAGTTTCTCTTTGAGAAAGATTTGATTTTGGCGTTTGGGGGTGGGGGATAGCATAGCAAACTACAGTGGAAACACTGATGCTTTGAGAGTGTAAGGAAAGAAGTTAGACTTCAACTCTGAAGTACTGAACAAGGATCTTCGTGTTGAATGGTAAAAAACGAGAATTTCCATTGTTTTGGCAATAATATTGTTTCCGTGGAAGAGATACAGGATTTTCAGGCTGCTGTTTCATGTAAACACAGTTGTTCTAAAGAGCTAATTTAAAATCACAGTGTAGAACAATTTAGAAAGTATGTTGGCTAGCTTTGTATTTCTTTGGTTTACAATTTATTGTGAGCTAACGTGGCTTGTATTATGATGAGGTTTCTTCTAGTAAAACTATACATGACATACCTTTGGTGCTTAATTGATTTATGGAGAATGTGACATTTGCTATATTGAATAATTCATGAACTTACCCATAAAGGAAGAATCACGTTTGAATGAAAAACTCTGTCATAAACTTCATTTGCTATTATATGTGAAATTAATTGCTGTTTGCCATACAAATGCATCAATATGTCATCTTTAAACTCTCTTCTTGTAAATTTTAAATATTTTCAGTAAAAGGTCTTACTGAGTTGATAAATACTGTATTTCAGTTACTTTTTAAAATGAAATTCAGCAATGTAATTTATCATTATTTCAGTGTGGAAAAGACCAGACAAATTCAAAGGTTAGAACATTTCAGAGCTTGGTGGGGTTATTCAGTTTGCTACCTTACAAAATTATACATCTTTATTTATCTTGACCAACATGAAGACAATAATAATAACCTGAGACCCAGATTATCCAATGGCTTTGCAACACATTTATTTTTCAGAACAAAATTCCAAACATCGTATCCCATCAACATAGATTATAAAACCCTTTGCCTTGTCACAGATGAAAAGTTGCATTCTTGCCAAGAAGGATGAGTTCACCTGATAAACTTGATGGCATCTACATTCTAAAGCATCTCCTGCCAATCAGAGATGGGAATGAAAGCCTTATTGGAACAATCAGGCCAGTCTTTCAGAATGTGCTCTGCAAGTTAAAGGGAAAACCAGGAAGATGCCTCACAGAAACATTCAGGCCAACCTTAGCTAAAGCTTGATCTATTCAATTGCCTTTGTGGGAAAATGCAGTGAGAATTGTTGCCCTTGCTGTGGTTTGTTCAGCGCCTAATTGTGTAGTTACCTTTTGTCTGTGTATGTGGTCATGATATATAGTCTGCCCTTTGCCTTCTTGATGAGGGAAGAACAAAACCTGTAATGTGTTTGCGAATATTAGTACTGAAAATTGGGAGCCTGATAAAAGGTTACCTACCACTGGGAATCCACCTTTACTTTAAGTGGATAAATAATCAGTTATGAGAACAATGCAAAGGGTAAATGATCTAATGATTCTACATGGTTATGTCCTGAAGTATGCTGATAACCTCATATTCTGAGGGGTGAAGTGACCAGGAAACAGGTGGGAAGGGTTGAGGGGTTGAGACCTAACAATTAGAGTTGATATGCCTGCCGAAATGAGCACAAGGACAGAGGATGAGGAAAATAAGGCAATTTGGAAGACTTTAGGATATTAGTGGCATCTTTCTCTGTGATTCTTAGCTTCCGGTATTAATTAATACTATTTATTTCTAATATTCAAATAAATCTAGTAATCATTTCATTAAGTCTAACAAAAATTAATGACCCTCCTTGCTTGTAGACTTTGAGGAAATAAAAAATGTTTTACAGTGGCCAATGTAAGCAGGTGAAAATAAATGATGGAAAAGAACAGCCAATAAGGCCACCAGCATGGCACTCGTTGAAAGTTGCTTTTCTGACAGTCAAAACCGAAGATTAAAGGAGAAGAGAAACTGAGACTCAGAAATGGACTGTGACTTGCTCTCACAGTGCTCGTGATAGGGCTGGATGTGTCTACATTTAATTAATATCAGTTATAAAAACTTCTGGGTATTTGAACTTCCTAATTTGATTGGATTTTGAATAAAAAGTTTTCTGTATAATCTTTATCAACTGTGAAAGGCATAAAATAATGTTAATGCTTCTATCTTCCTTTACAATAAACCAATAAAATAATATTCATTTCATTCCAGGAATACAGATTTCTGGTGGAGTGTGAAAACCAACTCTCCTTAATATTAAGGTGATCTCAATATATCCTAAATTATCTAATCATTTTATTTATTTTGGTTTTTTAGATTGTAGAAAAATCATTTCAGGAAAGTCATAATACTATTTAGCAGTTTGCTTTGTTTTAGTCTACCTCTGGTTAGAAAAGGATGAGATGTAACAATAGTGTAAGTTTGGAGCTAGGGGATGATTCTACTTACAGGTGGAAGCACTGTAATGGGTAAATTCTAAATGCAGTTGCTACTTGTAAGAATTCCATTGCAGAGTATTTCTGGATCTATACAAATATTTTGTGCAGAGTTTGAATTGGAGATGTTACAGACATGCTATATTGGGTAGGCCTGGGACATCCTGGTAAAGGTGCAGTGATTGTCAGTCAGTGTGCTAATACTCAGTAATCGAAGCCTTGATCATATCACTGTAGTTCAGTGGAGAGAGAAATTGTATGGGGTATAGGTAAAAACAAGACAGTGGAGTCTCCACCTGTTGTTCCAGTCATCTTTCCTCTTCCCTTATGAAGGACCTGCCCAATGGTAACAGTTGTTGCCAAGGAAGGAAGAAGAAGAAAAAAAAAAAAAAAAACCAACGTTAGTTCACGCCAAAACAAAAGTCTCCTTTGTTTTGGTGATTTTAATGTAACACATTATCTTATGGAAGTGGAGGGAAGTATTTTTATGTCTTTTGTCACTCATTATCTTTATGATTATAGGTTACCACATATGGATTTTATGCATTAGAGTTTAGTCAGTACTACTAATAAAATATAGCACAGCAGTGACAGGTTGGAAAATACATTGTTATCTGCAATTCTGTAATAATGAAATCCAATGCATGTAAATACCATTTTAAAATTTATTGGGTCTCATTTACTCTGGTTTATATCATATAATGCTTTTTCTATCTTATGATCTTTTATAAGATCATTTTATGAAAATATACATTTTATTGAAAAGCTATCAGCTCTCTTTATGGCACACTATTATTACTATTTCTATTTCACAGCACCCATTGGAGGACATCTCTAACTACAGTGCCTCCAGGAAGCTCATTGGTTATTCCAGTCTTAGATAAAATTGGTAACAGGATTTGGTTCGAACTAATGTGGTGAGTCCTACCCTCCTGATAATAACTTTCTCTATAAATTCCTAATTTAATTCTTCTACCTTTGTTGTAACAAATAGTTCCAACTTATTAAAGATTGTATCATCCGAAGATCCAGAATGGATGGAGGAATTGTAATTTGTTGTAATCCAGGCAATTTTGGTGTAGATGAATATTGATTCTTTAGCTCAAACCCTCTCTGCCACTGGGATTTACCTTTAGATATGGGAGACTCTTTTTATTGCTATTACCAGGTTCAGTGTCCAAGTATATCACATGAATTGTTGTCCAAATTGATAACTGATTTGCCTGTTCAAATATATGAAATAATGTCAAAATCCTGGCCGGCATATATGACCCTTACAGAAATTGGAAATGAGTTATTTTGGGAACACCAAAAATTGTCCCAAAAGATCTGAGGCTTCTGCTGGGATGAGATATTGAGTCTCAAGGCTCAAGACAATTTTATAATATTAGGTTGAGCAATTTACCTGTAGTTGTCTTACTCTGTAACTAAGTACTATGGAAAATTCTACTTTAGTAGGGCTGATGCAATCTTTGGCCCCATCATGTTGAGCACCAGACTACATTATTTCCCAAAGATTGGACTGTGTTATCAAGTGAAGTGTTAATGAGAGACTGAAGTATTTTTTTTCTTTTTTGATGAAAAGAAAAAAATATCAAGTTAATCACTGAGAATAGGATTTTATCAAATTGAGGCCCATATCAGTTTCCTGTTTTCCTCAAATAAAATGGAGGGACAAAGCAGCCTTAATAATCTTAGTGAAAACCAGATTAGATGTAGATAAGTCACTTTTAAAAGGATATTTCTTGCATCAAAAATAAAGGAGGTTGATATAGATCAATTTTCTAACTCCATTCTTGAGTGAAACATTTATCTATGGTTCCCTCCATATGGAATGCCATAAAGCTAGGTTTTGTTTTAAAAACTATTACGAAGCATCAACCAATGCATGGGAACACTGATACAAAACCTGCATGATTGTGAACTATGCCTGTGACTTGACTGAGAAAATTTCCTTAAGGAGTCTTATCTGTTAAAAACCACTGATTTGAGAAGCAACAGTCTGAACATATTCCCTATTGCTCCAGCAGGATTGTTTTGAGCTGTATTTTCACAACATTTGTGTATTTTTAAATCTGCTTCACAGCTAAGTATCTATAGATAAGAATACAATAGATTTCATCTTCCTCTGAAAACTATTGTGTCAACTTTTATAAACTTTGACCAGAGTAGAACAAGGAAATGCTCTGGGGATCAGAAGCACTCTGACCTGGCCTGCTCTTATTAAAAGTGGAGCAAAGCAAAAATAATTTTAGTATACTCTGCCTTCAAGGCCTGGTCTTCCTGAGATCTGGACTGTCCTCTGTAGGGATGAAAAGCAAGTCAGCTTTTCTAGGGTACTAGGAATATTTATGCCAGAAATTGGAGCTTTGTTTTCAATGTATCATCTGAAAGTTTAGCATTTCATGAAGTAAAGTGATTTGGTTATTCATCCTTATAGGGCCAAAAGGCTAACTTTACTTCTTACAGGAGCCTTAAGGACCTCAAACATGGTTTACCTGTATTTTACTATCATTAGAATTTTTTTTTTTTTTAAAGAGGAAACAATTGTGGCCACCCTGAGTTAGCTCCGTGTGTAGATCGAAGTTAAAGTTGAGGGTCAGATTTCTTTCTGGTCAACCTCTAAGGTACCTGCTTCCTGTCCATTGTCAATAAAAATGCAGCTATCCAACACTCTCTGACACCCTTAGGTGATTAATTGTCAGAATAATTGGCAGCAGAGGTTTGCAGAAGACAGTAGTTTAATGCTTCTTGCAGTGGAAAATGTAATTAACTGCATCAGCATATATTTTTCCTTCTTCATCTCATCTGAAGCTCAAGTGTTGGTCCTTTGTCTCCATTTGGTGCACAATATGTTGGCTATTTAGGAGGATCTAATAGATAGAAACACTGTTTCTTTTAGTCAAAAGAAAGGAAGCCAGTAAGAAGAGAGGCTAATATTGATTCTTCTTCAGAATCATCTCAAAAGCCAAATGCCTTTTGGTTTTTTAATCATACCTGTATGGGAGATATTACCTTGAGGGCACACTCTGGATTGTCCTGTTTGAGTAAATTATGTAGTTAAGGCTGAAACTCAAGGGGGTGCTTTCTGAGGTACACAGTATGCATGACACTAGAAGAATGTGTTCCTAATATGAACTTCAGGGTACCAAAAAAGACAGAAATATAAAGTTACAGTTGTTTCAGGAAAGGAGAAGGAAACAAACTTATATAATGTTTCTCTGTGGTTAGGTAGAGCCAAATACTGGCCAGCTCATAAAGCAATTCACAAGCCCTATTGAGTCTTCCTAGCTTTAGCTGTGAGGCTTAGAGGTAAAGTTTATAAAAGGAAGAGAGAGAGAGTATAGCCAAGTTACAGACTGAACCAGTGTCTGAGTCAGAAATAGAACTCCTTGCTTCTAATGCTGTGTTAAGTCGCAGCACCACACCCTCACTTCTAGACGGCAAAGGTGGTTGTGTATTCAAGCAACGGGAGCTATGAATAGGGCCATAGTGGCAGTTTTCCCATGCCCTCTCTTCAGGATTGAGAATGTAATGCTTTCTTGTCTGTCCTTTCTCTCCCACAAAGTTTGATTACTCAGAGCAGCAGGGCGGAAGTGCCAGGCATTTGCAGGCTGCTTGCTGTAAGTATAATGTATATGTTCCCGCGAACATAAAACTGAAGTGAGGGGATGGATATGTTAATTAGCTTGACATAATCACCTCATGTAGTATACATATATTAAAACATCGCCTTGTACTACATAAATGTAGTACAATTGGGATTTGTCAGTTAAACATAATGCAAATAAAAAATAAAATGATTAAAATCATAAAAATTCTGAATGGAAAACTGGGGAGATCTATTTGAAATATATCAACTTGAGAATCACAAAATAATATACAGCCAGTGAGCTAGAATCATGCTGCGTAAAAGGATCACTAGTGGGAAGACTGGAGGGACTCTGGGCGGAAGGGAAAAGGCTTCTATTATAAAAGCATTTTCCAAATAAAATAATTGTACTGGCAGTACTTATTGTAGAAGATAAGTTCAAGCTGATCATAGTGAATAAAGCCTGACTTTAATGTTAGAGGTTTTGCAGTCCCATAAATTCTGTTTTAACTATCAGTTTTATATTTTTGGACTCTTGATTGACCCACACCTTCCTCACATTCATTGCAATGCTATAGTATTGCACTTACTGTATTGAGTGTGAGCTTTCCTGCTCCTACAACATACTCTTGTAGTACCTTTAAATATATGATAGATGTTCAAAAAATACTTGTCAAACCAAATGGAATGTGCATGTTTTTTTCCAATCTGGATGGACAGAATATCTTATTACACAGAAATCATATATGGAAGGCAAATTTGATTATTTGTTCCATCTTGTCTCTCATAGGAGGAAAATATTTCCTACCGATCCCTAGTGTCAGAGTGGTGAACCCCTGCAGCCAGCAGGCCTCCTGAAAAAAAGTCCATGGGTGACAGAAGATTCATTGACTTTCAATTCCAAGATTCAAATTCAAGCCTCAGACCCAGGTTGGGCAATGCTACTGCCAATAATACTTGCATTGTTGATGATTCCTTCAAATATAATCTGAATGGTGCTGTCTACAGTGTTGTATTCATCTTGGGTCTGATAACCAACAGTGTCTCTCTGTTCGTCTTCTGTTTCCGCATGAAAATGAGAAGTGAGACTGCTATTTTTATCACCAATCTAGCCCTCTCTGATTTGCTTTTTGTCTGTACCCTACCTTTTAAAATATTTTACAACTTCAACCGCCACTGGCCTTTTGGTGACACCCTCTGCAAGATCTCTGGAACTGCATTCCTTACCAACATCTATGGCAGCATGCTCTTTCTCACCTGTATTAGTGTGGATCGTTTCCTGGCCATTGTCTATCCCTTCCGATCTCGTACTATTAGGACTAGGAGGAATTCTGCCATTGTGTGTGCTGGTGTCTGGATCCTAGTCCTCAGTGGCGGTATTTCAGCCTCTTTGTTTTCCACCACTAATGTCAACAATGCAACCACCACCTGCTTTGAAGGCTTCTCCAAACGTGTCTGGAAGACTTATTTATCCAAGATCACAATATTTATTGAAGTTGTTGGGTTTATCATTCCTCTGATATTGAATGTCTCTTGTTCTTCTGTGGTGTTGAGAACTCTTCGCAAGCCTGCTACTCTGTCTCAAATTGGTACCAATAAGAAAAAAGTTCTGAAAATGATCACAGTACATATGGCAGTCTTCGTGGTATGCTTTGTACCCTACAACTCTGTCCTCTTCCTGTATGCGCTGGTGCGCTCCCAAGCTATTACTAATTGCTTTTTGGAAAGGTTTGCAAAAATCATGTACCCAATCACCTTGTGCCTTGCAACTCTGAACTGTTGTTTTGACCCTTTCATCTATTACTTCACCCTTGAGTCCTTTCAGAAGTCCTTCTACATCAATACCCACATCAGAATGGAGTCCCTGTTTAAGACTGAAACACCTTTGACCACAAAGCCTTCCCTACCAGCTATTCAAGAGGAAGTGAGTGATCAAACAACAAATAATGGTGGTGAATTAATGCTAGAATCCACCTTTTAGGTATGAGAACTGTGTTCAGGTCCAGATATGGTTTCTCCTATAATTTTTCCTATGCTATAAACTAAAGATTTGAAGCTAATGATACTGAGAACAATGCACCAAATCCAGTCAGATACATTTGTTTGAAGTTATACTGTGCAGTTTTTATTGCTGTTTTGTTCAGTAATTATAGGTCAGGTCTAATTACAACAACCAAGATGGATTGCCAAACTCTCCTGCTTGGTTGGAATTTCATTGTATCACACTATCCAGGTGGCTAGTGGCATTTGATAATATAGAGATGACTTTGAAACTTTCAAAAAGGTATTTCCTTTCCAGTGATATTTGGTAATTAGGTTAGACCTATAAATATAGAACAAATTCAGGGATTTTTTAAAAATGTGTTACTACTGATATATGCTAGTTTGTTTCTCTTTTGAATTGTCATTGAGTTTATTTTAGCACAAGAATATTTTAGCCTAACATTATTAATAAGAAATGTGTCAAATTTTTATCACCTGTAAAATATGTTATGTGCATTTTGAAAACAGAGAATAAATTGTGTTGGCATGTATGTGGGTGGGAAGAAAGAGAAAATTAACGAGATTTACACAATTATAATCACCAGCAGTGTGAGTTTTAAAAAGTTCGTGGTTTTTACATCACATTAAAAATTTCATGTCAAACTTCAAAGCCAGAAAGCTGCTAAATATGTGTCTGGCAGGTAAAAGCTGGAAAATTACTTAAAACAATAAAATGTCAATAAAAAATTGGAGCAACATCAACTTTTTTTCTTAAAAAGTCATGTTATCTTCATTTTGGGAAACTAGGTTCCATAAAATCTTATCCTCCCTATTATACTTTGGAGCACAGCACAGCCAGAAAGGGGCTGCATTTGTGCCCAGGTCAGGAGCAAATTGAAAAAAATAAAGTAATACAAATAATCGAACTATAAAGCAAAAACATTTATTAAAACCTGAATCAATCATTTTGGAGGGAGGAGTAGAGATATATAACCTGAAAATACTTATTCTTTCTTATTGAATTTTGGAGTATAATATAGCCAGGAACTGCTGAATTTGTGCCCCTAGATTGGAAGCAATTGAAAAAAAAAAAAAAAAAAAAAAAAGCACATAAACTAAACCAAACCAGAACAAAAAAACTACAGAACCCCAAGAAAAACAAAAATTAAAAAAAAACACAAAAATAATTTGTAACACTTCCATTACCATTTGTTGAGGTTCTGTAATTTAAAAATACTATGTCATTTGCATAAAATTTTGAAGCACAATGCAGCTACAAAGTGGCTAAATTCATCTCATGGTTAGGAGCAAATTGTGGGAAAAAAAGGTCAAAAATCAAACTGCTATAAAACAAACAAAACGAGCACAAACAAAACTTAGAACTTGCATTTTCTGAGCAACTGAAAAAGTTACAAAACACTATAACATTCATATGATGCTTTGGATCAAAATGCAACTAAGAAGCTGCTAAACTGGCACCCAGTTTAAAAGCAATTAAAAACAGTATTTTAAAATCTATAAAAAATAAAACTTTTTATAGTTACTTAAACAACAAAAATCTTTAAAACTCTTACTATTTTTTAAACTAAAGTGGATATTTAAGAATATTAAAACTTGTAAATATAACTTCTGAGCTTGAAAGATGCTACATTTTTGCTCAAGTCAGGAGCAGTGGAAATAAACCCTCACATACACACATACACAGCAGCAGCAACAACAAAAAACAAAATTAAATGTTACACCCTGAAAAACAACAAAAATCTTTTAAAATGTGCATTAATCAATTTTTAAAATATTGGATAACATGACAATTTAAAAATGCTAAGAATTTAAAATAAAACTTCCAGGAAAAATGTATCCTGTAGGTTGCTGAACTTGTGCCAGAAAGTGGTTAAACATTTATAAAGCACAGAACAATAACAAAAAAGTAAAACTTCTAAAACAATAAGCAAATTTTAAAAACTCATTAACTTGTTTTTCTTTCTGATGATATGCAGACTTAAAAATACTGAGATTTTTAAGTAAAAATGTGTGAGCATAATGTAACTTTAAAAACTGTAAAATCTGTGTCTGGGTTAGGAATGAAGTGAAAAAATGCTAAAACAATAGTAAAAATAAATTCTTAAAACTGACATTACTTTTTCCCAGTGAAAGTCCTAAAAGTAATTATGCATTATATAGTTTTATGAAAAGAGGCTATAGATGGAATACATAAGGCATTAGGTTCAGTTAAATACAATTAGGTTAAGATAAGGTCAGTTGTTAGATTATATGTTAGGATGAAATCAGTAATAAAAGCATGAATAATCTTTTGTTTCTTTCAGTATTCATGTTTTTCCATTTCTTGTAAGTATAAAATATATGTGAACATTTGTTTGTGCCCTGCTTCTTAACATTATAAAATTTTATGATTATGACACCAAACCATTTAATGGGATATTAACTAAGTTGAAATAAAATATATTATTAAATGTTTCTTGTTGTGTAATTTCCATGTTTAGTTTTAATTTTTTTATATTTCACTTTTTAAATTTCCATTTTTATAGTTAATATAAATTGCTAATAATAAAACTTGTCACATTAACAATGTAACCAAGAAAATGTAAAGTATAACTAAATATAAAAGTGACTATGTTACATCGAAAGGAAAAGCAATTTTATGGCTATAATTGCAACTTGGATTTTAAATGTTGTTAAATATAATAAAATATATTTGAATTATCTAGCAGTTATACTTTAATCAATTATTCAACTTCCTTTATTTTTGGCCACCCAAAGGCATATCTCCTTTATCTTCCCTCCATCTTTTCAAAAATGAATTATTGGAATATATTTGCTCTTAAATTAATTTCAATAATTCATTTCTGAGGCTATCTGAAGACGAATGCGAAATTGGCAAATGGCAAATTCCTGGGTAACTTTTCAGGGATCAAGATAAAAGACTAATGACCTCTTTTCCTGATTTTTCTAATTTGGATTTGATTTATTTAGGGTTGTTAGCCAAGTTGACTTTGGATTTTAATTTCTAGGATTCAACAAAATATTCTAGGACAACTGGGAACTCTGGGAAAAGCTAGGGCAAACAGATCATCTGACAACAATAAGATGAATGTAGACCTAAGTGGCTGACAGATTAATACCTAGAACAGGTGATGGTCCCGAGGTAGCAAGACAGGGAATTTCTGGTCATCATTCTCATGCCTCTAACTCTCAGGGATGGCAGTGTCAGCATCTCAAGCATCATATGCTGTGTTAGTTCCTCATGAGATGGCAGCAAACTCTGCATTTTCTGATCATGACTAGCATGATCAGCCCTAGGCTACATTTAAAACTAGAGTAATTTTGCCATTAATGATGTCCTAGGCCAGGTCCCAGGAAACATAGAGACAGAAGCTATAGGTTTCACATCCCTATTTGCCCTCTTCTACCTTTTTTCTCCACCACCAATCCCTGTACCTTATATTTAACATGGTTCCCAAACTTCATACTCTCTACCTGTTTTTCCTGTGGTCTTTGTGTTCTCCAACATCTCTTCCCACCCTCTCCAGAAATATTGCTTCTTCCTGAACAAAAACACAACACATAAAGCTCTGTCAAGACAGTGACAGGCTGAACAGATTTACATTAAGGTGTGAATGATTGATCCTCCATTTTTCTCTCCTTGACTGTTTTTAACCTTCTGGTGTTCGCATCTTAGAAAAGGAGTCTGTTTATTCAAATGACTGTCTGAAGCAGGGTCAGGATGGGAAAACATGATTGTCCTGGTAAATGGTAAATCATCTGTCAAGCCTCAGCCTCTCTTGCCTTGAGGTGAAGCTTCTGCACTGCAGACTTTCTTGTCCTGCTCCCTTGAGCTCACTTTGTGTTCTGTTGAGTCCAAAACATACACCACCTGCTTCTAGACAGCCGTCTTTTCCAAAACCACCTGAAGTGACTGGGAGTCTGTATTCTCATTTCATATAGGCATGGATTCTTTCCCTCAACTGTCTCCTGATTCTGGTGGGTTTGGTGAAATTAGGTAAAATAAGAAGCAGATTGTTTATATTTTATGAACAAGGAAGCAAAAGAGCACAGGCTACTGAATCAAAATCTCCACGGTATGCAGAGTTTTAAGAACCACGTACTGCCTACTGTTTTGCTTCCTTCCCTCTCTGAGGGCCTGGGAATGAAGCTCTTCTTTACTAAACATACAGAGATACTGAGTTCAGGACCTCAGAGGAGCAGGTCTAGTGTGAGGCCTAAAATGTGGCAGTGAAGGAAGTCAAGCAGGTTCTCAAGTTGGCATGCCTTGTGTGGCCCTAGCAGCCAGCTTTCCTTCCTGTTTATCATGAAACAGTTCAGACCTTGTAGATAAAAAGGTAGTCACAAAGAGCCCTCATGCCTTACATTGATGTTCCAGGGTAAATTGTCTCCTCTTCACATTGTCGCTTTTCCTCCTCAAGTTGGAGGTAGCAAAACCAAAACTATGGGTCGCTTTCCTCAATTGGGAACCTGGAACTTCTTGACTAGACCCAGTTCAAGGCAGTTTGAAGTTCCTGAGAAACAAGTTGGCTGGGAGAACGCCTAGGGATCCAGAATTCATTCATTTACTTATTCAACAAATTTATTGAATACCAATCATGTGTCAGACATTCTTCTAGGCATTGGGGGTACAATGGTGACAATAACAGAAAAAAATCCTTGTCATTTTTAAACTTATGCTCTGGAGTCAGAGCAAGCAGAACCACCAACAAACAAATAAACAAGTTAAAAGTAATAACAGTGTTTTCTGGCTGGAACCATGGAGGGTGTCAAAGAGAAGAAGAAGAAGGTTTCTGTTGTGCCAGAAATCCTTAAGAAAAAGCAAAGTAATTTCGCAAAGCTGAAGATCAATCACCTGAGAAAGAAGTTTGCCCAAAGATGCTTTGAAAAACAAGGAGAAAACTTACCTATGAAACAACGAAGCACTATTACAAGGAATATGGGCAAGTGTACAGAACTGAAATTCAAATGGCTGGGATGGCAAGAAAAGCTGCAAATTTTATGTACCTGCAGAAACCAAATTGGTATTTGTCATCAGGATCAGATGTATTAATGGTATAAGGCCAAAGGTCTGAAAGGTGTTGCAGCTTCTTTGCCTTCGTCACATCTTCAGTGGAACCTTTGTCAAGCTCAACAAGGCTTCAATTAACATGCTGAGGACTGTAGAACCATATATTGCATGGGAGTACCCAAATCTGAAGTCAGTAAATGAACTAATCTACAAGCGTGCTATGGCAAAATCGGTAAGAAGCAAATTACTTTGACAGATAATACTTTGACTGCTTGATGTCTTGGTAATATGACATCATTTGCATGGGGGATCTGATTCATGAGATCTATACTTTTGAAAAATGCTACAAGGAAGCAAATAAATTTCTGTGGCCCTTCAAATTATCCTCTCCATGAGGTGGAATGAAGAAAAAGACCACCCATTTTGTAGAAGGTGAAGATGCTGGCAACAGGAGGACAAGATCAACAGTTTTATTAGGAGAATAAACTAAGGTGCCTACCATGCTTATTTTTTCTAATACAGTCAGTAAATAAGCAGTACCTGCTCTAGATTGAAATTAAAAATGTAATAAGAACAGATAATAGTAACTGCTATATGCAAAAATAGAGCAAACATGTACATGAAACAAAATTCCATGCTCCACAGCAGGACTGGATTTAACTTTAATGGTTGTAAGCATTCATAAGATGAAGATGCTCCATTCTCAATAAACGCATAAAATGAAAACTAATACTAAACTTATCAATGCATGTAAGGAAGTACAAAAAAAGTTGATTCTTAGATATTGCATTTCTAATGCTTGTTTTTAAATGGGTTATGAGGGCCTGAAGTGCTGTTGTCCAAAATTTGTGCTTAGTTAATACATTTTGGAATGTTTATGATCTGGTTCAAGCCACAGGGATTCCGGAAGACTAATGAAGGTCCAAGCCTAGGCAACCTCTGGTCAGCAATGCTGATCATGTTTTGGTCTCAGCATCACCTTTCTTGTGCTTTCTCTTGCTTTAGGCAAGAGACTCTCTCTCTCTCCCTCTTTCTCTCACCCCTACTCCCACACACACACCCTCCTCCTTCTTGCTGTCTCTTTTCTCTCCACTCTTCCTTCCCTTACTGCCTCCCCTCCTCTCCTTTCAGCAAAACATGCTCCCAGGGAAGGATCTGAGTGCAAACTCTGTGCTGTAACAAAGAGCTTTGGGCTGGAAGTTCAAATCTGGTTTTGTTCTCAGGTCTCCTACTCACTGTGTAAGCTTGGGCAAGTCTCTTCCTTCCTTTGTGCCTGAGTTCCCCATTAGCAAAATGAGCAGATTGGACTCAGTGGTCTCTGAGGTCAAACTTTTTGGAAAACATTTCACAAAAATGGCTGCCTATTCTCACTTATATGTGAGGCCAGAAGGAGTTTGAATAACACTAACAATATTAATAAATGCACTTTCAAATGCTCGATATGAGGCATGCTACTTTCTGATGCATATTGAGCATTTGAAAATGTATGTATTGATATTGCTATTGATGACAAAAATGAGGCTTAGAAAGCCGAAGTAAGTTGCATAGCCAATAAATGGCAAAACCAGGACTTGAACACAGGCTGTCTGATTCTAAGCCCCTTTCAGCCATGGATAGACTGCTTCTAATATATAATAACAGCAGCAAACATTTATTGCATGCTTTCTATGTCTTAGACATTGTGTTTTACATATATTATCTCTTTTAATATTTACAACAATCTTAGAGTAGGTAATCTTACTATCTCTACTTTACAAGTGAAGGAACTGAGACAAAGAGTAAGAAATATGCCCAAAATATTATAAATAGTAAGTGGGTGTGGATATGAAATACAACATCTAATCAAGACAAGGGCCCTATCATCTGGCCTTTACCTATTGCTCAGCCTCATTTTTCTGTTTTTAACTTTTATATTAAGTTCATGGGTACATGTGCAAGTTCATTATATAGGTAAACCTGTACCATGGAGGTTTGCTGTACAGATTATTTCGTCACCCAGGTATTAAGGCTAGTACCCATTAGTTATTTCTCCTGAACCTCTCTCTTCTCCCACCCTTCACCCTCTGGCACACCCAACTGTCTCTTGTTCCCCTTAATGTGTCCATGTACTCTCAACATTTAGCTACCACTTATAAGTGAAAACATGTGGTATTTCATTTTCTGTTACTGTGTTAGTTTGCTATGGATAATGGCCTCAGCTTCATATATGTTTGTGCAAAGGGCATTATCTCATTTGTTTATGGATGCATAGTATTTCGCGGTATGTAGGTACCACATTTTCTTTATCCAGTCTACCACTGATGGGCATTTAGGTTGATTCCATATTGTTGCTATTGTGAATAGTGCTTCAATGAACATACATGTGCATATGTATTTATGATAGAATGATTTACCTTCCATTGAGGATATATTCAGTAATGGGATTTCTCGTTGAATTGTATTTCTATTTTTAGTTCTTTGAGGAATTGCCACACTACTTTCCACAACAGTTGAATTAATTTGCACTTCCACCAACAGTGTATATAAGTGTTCGTTTTTCTCTGGAACCTCATCAGCATTTGTTATTTTTGACTTTTAATAATAGTCATTTTGACTGCTGTCAGATGGTATCTCCTTGTGGTTTTGATTTTCATTTCCCTAATAACCAGTGATGTTGAGCTTTTTTTCATATGCTTCTTGGCCACATGCATATCTTCTTTTGAAAAGTGTCCAAAGCACTGCTCAAAAATTCAGAGATGACACAAACAAATGGAAAAATATCCCATACTCATCGACATGAAGAATCGATATCATTAAAAATGGCTGTACTGGCTGGGTGTGGTGGCTCACACCTGTAATCCCAGCACTTTGGGAGGCTGAGGTGGGTGGACCATGAGATCAGGAGATCGAGACCATCCTGGCTAACATGGTGAAATGCTGTCTCTACTAAAAATACAAAAACAATCACCTGGGCATGGTGGTGGGCGCCTGTAGTCACAGCTTCTCAGAAGGCTGAGGCAGGAGAGTAACGTGAACCCAGGAGGTGGAGCTTGCAGTGAGCTGAGACTGCATCACTGCAGCAGAGGGAGACTCCATCTCAAAAAAAAAAAAAAAAAAAAAAAAAAGAAAAAAAAAGGCTATACTGCCCAAAGCAATTTATGGATTCAATGCTATTTCTATCAAACAACCAATGACATTCTTCCAAGAACTAGAAAAATCTATTTTAAAATTCACATGGAACCAAAAAAGAGCCCAAATAGTCAAGGCAAACCTAAACAAAAAGAACAAAGCTGGAGGCATCACGTTACCTGACTTAGAATTATACTACAAAGATCAAGTAACCAAAACAGCATGGTACTGACACAAAAACAGACACATAGACCAATAGAAGAGAATAAAGAGCCCAGAAATAAAGCCACACACCTACAACCATCTGATCTTTAACAAAGCTGATGAAAGCAAGCAATGGGGAAAGACTCTGTATTCAATAACTGACTAGCTATGGGCAGAAGATTGAAACTGGAACTCTTCCTTACACTGTACACACAAAAAATCACCTCAAGGTGGATTAAAAACTTAAATGTAAAATCCAAAATCGTATAAACCCTGGAAGGAAACCTAGGCAAACCATTCTTGACGTAGGAGTGGGCAAAGATTTCACGATGAAGACGACAAAAGCAATTGCGATAAAAGCAAAAATAGGTAAATAAGATATAATTAAACTAAAAAGCTTTTGCACAGCAGAAGAAACTATCAATAGAGTAAAAACAGACAACCTACAGAACGGGAGAAAATATTTGCAAATTATACATCTGACAAAGGTCTGATATCTCGCATCCATAAAGAACTTAAACAAATGTACAAGAAAAAAAAAAAAAAACATTAAAAAGCGATCAGCCTCATCTCTTACTACTCTGTCCCTCACATTTGAACTCCAGGTACACTAGTCTTCTTTCCATTATCTTATTATATTCAGTGAAGCTCATTCTTATCTTAAGGTCTTTGCCTTTGCTGTTTCCTATGCTTAGAACACTTTCCCACCAGGTCTTCATGTGGCTGGCTTCTTCTCATCATTTAGATTCAAATGCTACCTCTTCAGAGAGGCCTTCCTTGATCATCCAATCTACACTAGACACCCAGTTACTTTTATCACATTACCCGATTTTAATTTTCTTCATAGTACTCTGTGATACTCTTTTTTAAAATTTATTTGTTCAGTGTCTGTCTACATCACTCCCTCCCCTTGCATAAAAGGTAAGCTCCATCAGGGTAGCAACAGCGTTTTTCTTTTTCAATATGGTATCTAGTAAATAGACACTCAAATAATATTTGTTCAGTGAATCAATGTGGCATATCTGGGATGGGAATCACATCTGTATGGCTTTAATCCTCTAGCTCCATACTCTACTGCCTCTGAATTTATCACTTGAGCCTTCTCTTTACACCAAAATGCGACATCTTTTCACATTGCGTTATGAAAACTTTTAGCAGAATATGAACATTGAAGAGAAAGTGTTTTCATTTTACAGTACAACTGGCAAAGTACATACTTAATTGCCTAGATGGCTACTTTTGTCACACTATCTTTTTTACTTTGGGATATTTTGCAGATTATAGAGGTTCCCAAATATCCAAATGTTCAAGGAAGATATCAAAGAAAGAAGACAGATCTTGAACGTATTTGGAACTCTTAAACTATATTCAGGTCCCAAGTAAAAAATTCCACTTTTCCTTTTGCAGTTTCCTGTCATTTAATTTATACCCTCTGGTATTTGTTGGCACTTTTGAGTTATATATTAGACTGGAGCTCTTGGTCCATATGGCATGTCACACAGCACATAAAGTTGACTACAAAGAAGTATCTTGTTACTGGTGATTCTGAAAAGTCTGTCATTCCTTTAAGCACACATTCCCCTGGTTGATTTGCAGTCTACTTCTTTACTAAAAACCACTGTCTAGCCATTGAAAGAACATGTTTTTACTAAAAAAGAAAAAAAAGAAAAAGTGAGCAAGAAGGAAGGAGAAAGTGCTATGTGATTGGATGTCATCCAGGAAGTGCTTACATAGCTTTAACTGTAATGGAGTATAATGGCAGCCTTTTTCTAGGAGGCTCTGAGGCCAATCCTCACAGTTTTCTGTTTGCAGTTTTACTAGGAGAACTCTATGCTGGCTTCTCAAATAAAATGTACTGCTATCATCATCTGCCAGGATGCTAAGTGAAAAGATCCATTATTTTGATATTTAATACCTTATAATTATATGAGATTGTGTTGACTGACAGGGACATCTGGAATGATGGTCAGGATTTTTTTCCTAGGTCAGATAGACTGAGTGTCTGTTTGTTCATCAATGACCAGTTATGCATTCATAGAGAAAAAGTCTCTTCTCAGCTGCTGGTCAGCAAACCTCAGAGGAATTGGAATTATTGAGTTTGAAGGAGGAGATGCAAATGAGCAGTGGCTAGTTGGAATTTATATGGGAAATGTATAGCTGCCTGTTTCCTAACAAAGGTGAATTGTGAGAGCTGACCAGGGCTTGAAGGACAGAGAAATTCTGTGTTGGTTAAGCAGAGCTGGATGTGTTTTTGTTATTTTTTCACCTTCCACATTGGTTATCTCTGCAGACAGTTGAAGGTGCTTGGCTTTTGAACATTGGCCAGGAGTTAACTCATTTCTGACCACAGTCTCCAAATTTGCTCCCGAATTCATTCTCAAGAAGAAAAAGATGAAAATTGCAAAACCAATAGTAGCATCTTCTTGGTCATGAAGACTTTTTAGTCCACTGTTAATTCACCAGGTTTTTTTTCCTGCTGAAACACTTGCAGTTATGTTTTGTCCACAGCTTCGGTTTGTTCTGGGGCATTTTTGGCTTCACGTTTAAGCCTTAATATAGGGAGGGCCTGACACACCCTGCCCTAAAGCAGGGCATGCCTGGGGATTAGCTGTTCTCACAAGCTGAGATGGATTTCAATGAGCTGTTCATTCTGTCTTGCCTGGCCCCCTGTGACAAATGGCATGCCTTTGCTAGGCAGCAAGCTGGGGCTGAGGCTATAGAGAAAAAAGTAAATGAAAAAAACCCTTTTGCTAGGTTGGAAAGCAGGGCATGACAATTAAAGCTAACAAGAAGGGCCATCTTCATTCAGTTAGCAGATGGTGAGTTAAATAGCAATGAAATTAATATTTTTTAAAATAAAGTCAGATAGTTCAAAGGCATCAAAACTGTTTTAGTGAATGTAATTATTTTTAGTTAACCTTTAAAAATTTTTAATACCATTTAACAATCAACTTCAGTGTTGTTTAAGCCCCAACTAAAATACTGTACTCAAGAAGTCCTGGCTGCTAATTTTGTTTCTGCACATAGAGTTTACTGTGTGTGTGTTTATGTGTATATGTAGTATTGCCTATACTCATAGAATATCCGTTATATATTATAGACATATGTATCTATATGTGAGGTATGTATATCATATATCTTTCTTTAAAACCCATGTTTTGTGAGTAGGTAATGACATTTGGAAAAGACAGTTTTTAACAGGAGTGCAACTTCAGCTACCTGATGACTAGAAACAGTAGGTATTATAAATTTCTCTTTAATGAAAGTTAGGAGTGAGGGTAGGGTTATTATAATGGGAATATTTCTGCTGTGTTGCTTTCTAGAGAAACAAATATTACATAAAATATTATATGAGCTTTTAAAATGAAAGTCAATAATATATAGAATACCTCCCAACACAACTCCCCAACAGCATCTGTTTAGCAAAATTGTAGCCAATTATCATTCATTTATTATTTATGATTATCATTTAAGTCCAAGTCCAAATGTTTCTTCCTCTAGGAAAGTCTTTTTATTATCCTCAGGTAGAACTAGCTGGCCATTCTCTACTCTTGATTGCCACAACATCCTCTTTGTCATATTATATTATAATTTATTTTATTTTACATTTGCCTCTCTTATAAAACATATTTACCTCTGTGGGACCATTCACCTGGCAAATAGTGACTGCTCACTAAATGGTTGTTGTATGAAATAATGAGTGAGTGGGAAGGTGTTACATCATGTGGCACATATTGCAAAAAACTGTGGGTACAGTGACCATAATTTCTGAGTATATTATCAAGTCCTGTGGTCTATCAAATGTTTTTATGCTGCTTCTGGGTAAAAGTGGCAGAGGTAGGAGATGTATTTTGAAAGACAAAGTATTGTAATTGCCAGGACTGCTCTGTGATTTATAAGGACATAGGATACAATACTTGAAGTTGGGTCTGTCCTGGAAAAACTAATATGTATGGTTGCCACAGAAACAATATAAAGAATGCTTAGATTAGAGAGCATGCACTTGATCTGATAAATGTGAGCAATCTTGCATTGTAGGGTAAAGGCTGATAGTTCTCCTCTTAGAAAGATGACTAATGCTCCAGGGATATTGTAGTCATGGACTGTGTAGTACAGAAAATATATGGAGTGATCCCTGATGACATAAAATTCACTCTTTGGAATATTTTTATGTAGAAAGGATAAAATGTATTATTTTCTGTATGTACAGAAAATATATTTTCAACAATCAGTCAGACAGCCACAGGCTTTGGCAGACGTGACAGGAGGAGGGGTTAATATTTATTGCATGCTTATTATGTGCCCAGTACTGTACTTAGACTCTACTGTACTTTATCTCATGTAATTTTACCTTACAACCATTTTGTGGTACAGGTATAATCATGTTTTTGAAAATGGCTAAACCAAGGTTTGAGAGGGTTGGAGTTGGGATTTCATCTCAGCCTGAATAACTGCAAAAGGGGTGGAGGTAGACTTCAAAGTCAGATTTATGTTACTTCAAGGTTCATAATCTATCCATTGCACTTTGATTACTGCTTAACAAATTGAATTAATACAAGTCTATATATTCAAAGCAAATGATCAAGAGCAGACAAGACAGGCATGTGGATGGATCTGGGGTTCTTTCTGAGAGACTATCTGACAGGATGAGGGTCAAAGAAGGGTTGAGGTCGCCAGAGGGTCAAAGAAGGGCTGAGGTCGCCAAAGAGATAGTTACAGTCTCTGGGCCAGACATTACCATATATTAAACACATTGATAGAAATGTTTATGTAGCTTACCACATTTAATACACTTCCTCAAAACAATCTTGAAAGGTAGATATTATTTTCTGAATTTTATAGCCAGAGAAACTGAGGTCCCTTAGGTTAAAAAGAAGTTAGATAATTTGTCTAGGTCACACAGTTGGTGCATAATAACTCTAATGCTTGACACGGGCACTCACTTACTGTCCTTTCTTTCAAATTCCCGCCATTCTTGGATATATTTTGAGCCCACACGTGTCTCTTCTTCTACTTCTACCCAAAGAAGGCCAGGCCATGGTTGCCTCCTCCATAATGGACTCCCTCCCTTTTATCACAGGACTCAGACATTCCTGGGCAATGCCCAGGAGCAAGTCCGCCACTGATACTGCAAGTGACATACTTCACTATATATCTACTGCCATCCAGATTGTAAGACCTGTAAAACATGAACTTGCCACCCCTTTAACACTGGAGTTGTCAGGAAAAGAGCTTTCATAAAAAACAGAGCACTCCTGGACTCTTGCAGCTCGAGATCAGGCTGCTACCTCAGCAAGTAATCAAAAGTGTCAGTGAGTATTTATGCTCTGTTGGGATCTGGAGGTTGCTTCTAAATGTCACCGTGCAAGTGGGGTCATGGGGAGTGAGAACTGGAGAAGAGATTAAGTGCTGGGTCTCTGAAAATCTACTAGTTATACTTTTCTCTGGAGGCAGCTTTATGAGCTATGTGTGGAACCCTTCATATATGTGTAAGGCTTGTTGAAACCAACATGTGCTTTCACTCACTCCACAGTCTGCTCCAGAATATCCCCCTGCCCTGTGTAAACAGCTCATATTGCCACATGTTTGTTCACTGCTTGCCTCAAGGAAAAAAAAAACGGCTGCAACTAGTGTATAAGAATGCTTGTGAGAGGGCGGAGCAAGATGTCTGAATAGGAACAGCTCCAGTCTCGAACTCCCAGCGCGAGCGACACAGAAGACCGGTGATTTCTGCATTTTCAACTAAGGTATTGGGGTCATCTCACTGGGGAGTGCTGGACAATCGGTGCTGGTCAGCTGCTGCAGCCCGATCAGCAAGAGCTGAAGCAGGGCGAGGCATCGCCTCACCTGGGAAGCGCAAGGGGGAAGGGAATCCCTTTTCCTAGCCAGGGGAACTGAGACACACAACACCTGGAAAATCGGGTAACTCCCACCCCAATACTGCACTTTAAGCAAACGGGCACACGAGGAGAATATATCCCACACCTGGCCGGTAGGGTCCCATGCCCACGGAGCCTCCCTCATTGCTAACACAGCAGTCTGCGGCGATCTAACTGCAAGGCAGCAGCGAGGCTGGGGGAGGGGCGCCCGCCATTGCTGAGGCTTAAGTAGGTAAACAAAGCCACTGGGAAGGTCGAACTGGGTGGAGCTCACAGCAGCTCAAGGAAACCTGCCTGTCTCTGCAGACTCCACTTCTGGGGACAGGGCACAGATAAATAACAACAACAAAAAAGCAGCAGAACCTCTGCAGACGCAAACGACTCTGTCTGACAGCTTTGCAGAGAGCAGTGGATCTCCCAACATGGAGGTTGAGATCTGAGAAGGGACAGACTGCCTGCTCAAGTGGGTCCCTGACCCCTGAGTAGCCTAACTGGGAGACATCCCCCACTAGGGGCAGTCTGACACCCCACACCTCACAGGGTGGAGTACACCCCTGAGAGGAAGCTTCCAAAGGAAGAATCAGACAGGTACACTCGCTGTTCTATCTTCTGCAACCTCTGCTGCTGATACCCAGGCAAACAGGGTCTGGAGTGGACCTCAAGCAATCTCCAACAGACCTACAGCTGAGGGTCCTGACTGTCAGAAGGAAAACTATCAAACAGGAAGGACACCTATACCAAAACCCCATCAGTACGTCACCATCATCAAAGACCAGAGACAGATAAAACCACAAAGATGGGGAAAAAGCAGGGCAGAAAAGCTGGAAATTCAAAAAATAAGAGCGCATCTCCCCCTGCAAAGGAGCGCAGCCTATCGCCAGCAACGGATCAAAGCTGGTCAGAGAAAGACTTTGACGAGATGAGAGAAGAAGGCTTCAGTCCATCAAACTTCTCAGAGCTAAAGGAGGAATTATGTACCCAGCGCAAAGAAACTAAAAATCTTGAAAAAAGAGTGGAAGAATTGACAGCTAGACTAATTAATGCAGAGAAGGTCATAAACGAAATGACAGAGATGAAAACCATGACATGAGAAATACGTGACAAATGCACAAGCTTCAGTAACCAACTCGATCAACTGGAAGAAAGATTATCAGCGATTGAGGATCAAATGAATGAAACAAAGCGAGAAGAGAAACCAAAAGAAAAAAGTAGAAAAAGAATGAACAAAGCCTGCAAGAAGTATGGGATGATGTAAAAAGACCAAATCTACGTCTGATTGGGGTGCCTGAAAGTGAGGGGGAAAATGGAACCAAGTTGGAAAACACTCTTCAGGATATCATCCAGGAGAACTTCCCCAACCTAGTAGGGCAGGCCAACATTTAAATTCAGGAAATACAGAGAACGCCACAAAGATACTCCTCCAGAAGAGCAACTCCAAGACACATAATTGCCAGATTCACCAAGTTGAAATGAAGGAAAAAATCTTAAGGGCAGCCAGAGAGAAAGGTCGGGTTACCCACAAAGGGAAGCCCATCAGACTAACAGCAGATCTCTCGGCAGAAACTCTACAAGCCAGAAGAGAGTGGGGGCCAATATTCAACGTTCTTAAAGAAAAGAATTTTCAACCCAGAATTTCATATCCAGCCAAACTAAGTTTCATCAGTGAAGGAGAAATAAAATCCTTTACAGATAAGCAAATGCTTAGAGATTTTGTCACCACCAGGCCTGCCTTACAAGAGACCCTGAAGGAAGCCCTAAACATGGAAAGGAACAACCGTACCAGCCATTGCAAAAACATGCCAAAATGTAAAGACCATCGAGGCTAGGAAGAAACTGCATCAACTAACGAGCAAAATAACCAGTTAATATCATAATGGCAGGATCAAGTTCACACATAACAATATTATCCTTAAATGTAAATGGACTAAATGCTCCAATTAAAAGACACAGACTGGCAAACTGCATAAAGGGTCAAAACCCATCAGTCTGCTGTATTCAGGAGACCCATCTCACATGCAGAGACATGCATAGGCTCAAAATAAAGGGATGGAGGAAGATCTACCAAGCAAATGGAGAACAAAAAAAAAACAGGGGTTGCAATCCTAGTCTCTGATAAAACAGACTTTAAACCATCAAAGATCAAAAGAGACAAAGAAGGCCATTACATAATGGTAAAGGGATCAATCAACAGGAAGAGCTAACTCTCCTAAATATATATGCACCCAATACAGGAGCACCCAGATTCATAAAGCAAGTCCTTAGAGACTTACAAAGAGACTTAGGGTCCCATACAATAATAATGGGAGACTTTAACACCCCCCTGGCCACATTAGACAGATCAAGGAGACAGAAAGTTAACAAGGATATCCAGAAATTGAACTCAGCTCTGCACTAAGCGAATCTACTAGACATCTATAGGACTCTCCACCCCAAATCAACAGAATATACATTCTTCTCAGCACCACATCGCATTGGGCTGAGACAATGCAGTTTTCTAAATATACAATCATGTCATCTGGAAACAGGGACAATTTGACTTCTTCTTTTCCTAACTGAATACCCTTTATTTCTTTCTCTTGCTTGATTTCCCTAGTCAGAACTTCAAACACTATGTTGAATTGGAGTGGTGAGAGAGGGCATCCTTGTCTTGTGCCAGTTTTCAAGGGGAATGCTTTGTTTTTGCCCATTCAGTATGATATTGGCTGCAGGTTTGTCATAAATAGTTCTTATTAGTTTGAGATACATTCCATCAGCGCCGAATTTATTGAGAGTTTTTAGCATGAAGGGCTGTTGAATTTTGTCAAAGGCCTTTTGTGCATCTATTGAGATAATCATGTGGTTTTTGTCTTTGGTTCTGTTCATATGCTGCATTACATTTATTCATTTCTGTATGTTGAACCAGCCTTGCATCCCAGGGATGAAACCCACTTGGTCATGGTGGATAAGCTTTTTGATGTGCTGCTGGATTCGGTTTGCCAGTATTTTGCTGAGGATTTTTGCGTTGATATTCGTCAGGGATATTGGTCTAAAATTCTCTTTTTTTGTTGTATCTCTGTCAGGCTTTGGTATCAGGATGATGTTGGCCTCGTAAAATGAGTTAGGGAGGATTCCCTCTTTTTCTATTGATTGGAATAGTTTCAGAAGGAATGGTACCTCTGGTAGAATTCGGCTGTGAATCTGTCTGGTCCTGGACTGTTTTTGGTTGGTAGGCTATTCATTATTGCCTCAATTTCAGACTCTGTTATTGGTCTATTCAGGGATTCAACTTCTTCCTGGTTTAGTCTTGGGAGAGTGTAAGTGTCCAGAAAATTGTCCATTTCTTTTTTTTTTTTTTTTTTTTTTTTTTCTTTTTTTTTTTTTTTTTTATTATACTTTAAGTTCTAGGGTACAAGTGCATGACGTTTATATCATGTATAACTCCCCCATGCAATCCCTCCTCCTCCCCCCTCCCCATGATAGGCCCCAGTGTGTGATGTTCCCCTTCCCGAGTCCAAGTGATCTCATTGTTCAGTTCCCACCTATGAGTGAGAACATGCGGTGTTTGGTTTTCTCTTCTTGTGATAGTTTGCTAAGAATGATGGTTTCCAGCTGCATCCATGTCCCTACAAAGGACGCAAACTCATCCTTTTTTATGGCTGCATAGTATTCCATGGTGTATATGTGCCACATTTTCTTAATCCAGTCTGTCACAGATGGACATTTGGGTTGATTCCAAGTCTTTGCTATTGTGAATAGTGCCGCAATAAACATACGTGTGCATGTGTCTTTGTAGTAGAGTAATTTATAATCCTTTGGGTATATACCCAGTAGTGGGATGGCTGGGTCATATGGTACATCTAGTTCTAGATCTTTGAGGAAACGCCATACTGTTTTCCATAATGGTTGAACTAGTTTACAATCCCACCAACAGTGTAAAAGTGTTCCTATTTCTCCACATCCTCTCCAACACCTGTTGTTTCCTGACTTCTTAATGATTGCCATTCTAACTGGTGTGAGATGGTATCTCATTGTAGTTTTGATTTGCATTTCTCTGATGGCGAGTGATGACGAGCATTTTTTCATGTGTCTGTTGGCTGTATGGATGTCTTCTTTTGAGAAATGTCTGTTCATATCCTTTCCCCACTTTTTGATGGGGTTGTTTGTTTTTTTCTTGTATATTTGTTTGAGTTCTTTGTAGATTCTGGATATTAGCCCTTTGTCAGATGAGTAGGTTGCAAAATTTTTTCCCATTCTGTAGGTTGCCTGTTCACTCTGATGGTAGTTTCTTTAGCTGTGCAAAAGCTCTTTAGTTTAATTAGATCCCATGTGTCAATTTTTGCTTTTGCTGCCGTTGCTTTTGGTGTTTTAGACATGAAGTCCTTGCCCATGCCTATGTCCTGAATGGTACTACCTAGATTTTCTTCTAGGGTTTTTATGGTATTAGGTCTAACATTTAAGTCTCTAATCCATCTTGAATTAATTTTCGTATAAGGGGTAAGGAAAGGATCCAGTTTCAGCTTTCTACTTATGGCTAGCCAATTTTCCCAGCACCATTTATTAAATAGGGAATCCTTTCCCCATTTCTTGTTTCTCTCAGGTTTGTCAAAGATCAGATGGCTGTAGATGTGTGGTATTATTTCTGAGGACTCTGTTCTGTTCCATTGGTCTATATCTCTGTTGTGGTACCAGTACCATGCTGTTTTGGTTACTGTAGCCTTGTAGTATAGTTTGAAGTCAGGTAGCGTGACGCCTCCAGCTTTGTCCTTTTGACTTAGGATTGTCTTGGCAATGCGGGCTCTTTTTTGGTTCCATATGAACTTTAAAGCCGTTTTTTTCCAATTCTGTGAAGAAAGTCATTGGTAGCTTGATGGGGATGGCATTAAATCTATAAATAACCTTGGGCAGTATGGCCATTTTCACGATATTGATTCTTCCTATCCATGAGCATGGTATGTTCTTCCATTTGTTTGTGTCCTCTTTGATTTCACTGAGCAGTGGTTTGTAGTTCTCCTTGAAGAGGTCCTTTACATCCCTTGTAAGCTGGACTTCTAGATTTTCTAGTTGATTTGCGTAGAGGTGTTTATAGTATTCTCTGATGGTAGTTTGTATTTCTGTGGGGTCGGTGGTGATATTCCTTTTATCATTTTTTTATTGCGTCTATTTGATTCTTCTCTCTTTTCTTCTTTATTAGTCTTGCTAGCGGTCTGTCAATTTCGTTGATCTTTTCAAAAAACCAATTCCTGGATTCATTGATTTTTTGGAGGGTTTTTTGTGTCTCTATCTCCTTCAGTTCTGCTCAGATCTTAGTTATTTCTTGTCTTCTGCTAGCTTTTGAATGTGTTTGCTCTTGCTTCTCTAGTTCTGGTAATTGTGATGTTAGAGTGTCAATTTTAGATCTTTCCAGCTTTCTCTTGTGGGCATTTAGTGCTATAAATTTCCCTCTACACACTGCTTTAAATGTGTCCCAGAGATTCTGGTATGTTGTATCTTTGTTCTCATTGATTTTAAAGAACATCTTTATTTCTGCCTTCATTTCATTATGTACCCAGTAGTCATTCAGGAGCAGGTTGTTCAGTTTCCATGTAGTTGAGTGGTTTAGATTCAGTTTCTTAGTCTTGAGTTCTAGTTTGATTGCACTGTGGTCTGAGAGACAGTTTGTTATAATTTCTGTTGTTTTACATTTGCTGAGGAGTGCTTTACTTCCAGCTATGTGGTCAATTTTGGAATAAGTGTGATGTGGCACTGAGAAGAATGTATATTCTGTTGATTTGGGGTGGAGAGTCCTATAGATGTCTGGTAGATTCGCTTAGTGCAGAGCTGAGTTCAATTTCTGGATATCCTTGTTAACTTTCTGTCTCCTTGATCTGTCTAATGTGGCCAGTGGGGTGTTAAAGTCTCCCATTATTATTGTATGGGACCCTAAGTCTCTTTGTAAGTCTCTAAGGACTTGCTTTATGAATCTGGGTGCTCCTGTATTGGGTGCATATATATTTAGGATAGTTAGCTCTTCCTGATGAATTGATCCCTAAACCATTATGTAATGGCCTTCCTTGTCTCTTTTGATCTTTGGTGGTTTAAAGTCTAGGATGACAGAGACTAGGAATGCAACCCCTGTTTTTTTTGTTTGTTTGTTTTCCATTTGCTTGGTAGATTTTCCTCCAGTAACAGAGAAACAGAAAGCCAAATCATGAAAGAACTCCCATTCACAATAGCTTCAAAAGAATAAAATGCCTAGGAATTCAACTTACAAGGGATGTAAAGGATTTCTTCAAAGAGAACTAGAAACCACTGCTCAATCAATAAAAGAGGACACAAACAAATGGAAGAACATACCATGCTCATGGATAGGAAGAATCAATATTGTGAAACTGGCCATACTGCACAAGGTAATTTATAGATTCAATGCCATCCCCGTTAAGCTACCATGACTTTCTTCACAAAATTGGAAAAAAACTGCTTTAAAGTTCATATGGAACTAAAAAAGACCCTGCATTGCCAAGACAATCCTAAGCCAAAAGAACAAAGCTGGAGGCATCACGCTCCCTGATTTCAAACTATACTACAAGGCTACAGTAACCAAAACAGCATGGTACTGGTACCAAAACAGAGATACAGACCAATGGAACAGAACAGAGCCCTCAGAAATAATACTATCCATCTATTGCCATCTGATCTTTGACAAACCTGACAAAAACAAGAAATGGGGAAAGGATTCTCATATTTAATAAATGGTGCTGGGAAAATTGGCTAGCCATAAGTACAAAGCTGAAACTGGATCCTTTCCTTACTCCTTATACGAAAATTAATTCAAGATGGATTAGATACTTAAATGTTTGACCTAAAACCATAAAAACCCTAGAAGAAAACTTAGGGAATACCATTCAGGACATAGGCATGGGCAAAACTTCATGTCTAAAACACACAACAAAAGCCAAAATTGACAAATGAGATCTGATTAAACTAAAGAGCTTCTGCACAGCAAAAGAACTACCATCAGAGTGAACAGACAACCTACAGAATAGGAGAAAATTTTTGCAATCTTCTCATGTGACAAAGGACTCTTATCCAGAACCTATAAAGAACTCAATCAATTTAGAAGAAGAAAACAAACAACCCCATCAAAAAGTGGGCAAAGGACATGAATAGACACTTCTCAAAAGAAGACATTCATACAGCCAACATACACATGAAAAAATGCCCATCATCACTCGCCATCAGAGAAATGCAAATCAAAACCACAATGAGATACCATCTCACACCAGTTAGAATGGTAATCATTAAAAAATCATAAAACAGCAGGTGCTGGAGAGGATGTGGAGAAATAGGAACACTTTTACACTGTTGGTGGGACTGTGAACTAGTTCAACCATTGTGGAAAACAGTTTGGCGTTTCCTCAAGGATCTAAAACTAGAAATACTATATGACCCCGCCATCCCATTACTGAGTATGTATCCAAAGGATTATAAATCATGCTGCTATAAAGACACATGCACATGTATGTTTATTGCAGCACTATTCACAATAGCAAAGACTTGGAATCAACCCAAATGTCCATCAGTGACAGACTAGATTAAGAAAATATGGCACATATACACCATGGAATACTCTGCAGTCATAAGAAAGGATGAGATTGTGTCCTTCGTAGGGACATGGATGCAGCTGGAAACCATCATTCTCAGCAAACTATCTCAAGAACAGAAAACCAAATACCGCATGTTCTCACTCTTAGGTGGGAATGGAACAATGAGATCACTTGGACACAGGAGGGGGATCATCACACACGGGGTCCTATTGTGGGGGGTGGGAGGGATAGCATTAGGAGATATACCTAATGTAAATGACGAGTTAATGGGTGCAGCACACCAACATGGCTCATGTATACATATGTAACAAAGCTACACGTTGTGCACATGTACCCTAGAACTTAAAGTATTAAAAAAAAACTAAAAAAAAAAAAAAGGCTGCAAGTTTGTCCTTCTTGAGAAGCACATGTCTTGTGTAGTTCTAATTGTAGAAACATATTCCTTCTTCCATTTGAGTCGACAAAGGAGGCCTAGTGAAACACAGAACAGGAGCAGAGAGCTGTGAAAGTAAAAAAAAAAAAAAAAAAAAAAAAAAGCATGAGTAGTCCCCTTCATCCCCCTCTGATCTCCTTGCCTTCTGGCAAATAATGTAATTCAAGGTAAGTTACAGGCACTTCTACACGTCAAGTCTCTCAGTAAGAAATGTTTCTGTGGTGAGAAATTTACTGTATCAGAACCATTTCTAAGGTTGAGGCAATGGATTATGAGAGGTGTCTTACTGATCTGGTGAAAGAAAACATTCAGCACAAAGGGTATTTTTGCTGGATTACAGATGGGAACCATTTCCTTTTCTCTAGGAAGAACAACAGCCAGGGCAGTATACGTGGCTTATGAATCTACTACTTGCTGGGAAGTTACACTGGCTAATTCACCACCAGGTGAGAGGCAGCAAAGAACAGAGGGAAGAGAACCCATCGTAGGATTGGACAGACCTGAGTTCAAATCTCAACGTTTTTTAAACATAAGACTCTTTTTTTAATTTAAATTTTTATTTCCATAGTTTATTGTGAAACAGGTGGTGTATGGTTACATAAGTTATTTAGTGGTGATTTCTGAGATTTTGGTGTACCCATCACCCAAGCAGTATACACTGCACCTAGTTTGTAGTCTTTTATCCCTCATCTGCTTCCCATCCTTTCCCCCTGAGTTCCCAAAGCCCATTGTGGCATTCTTATGCCTATGCATCCTCATAGCTTAGCTTCCACCTATGTGTGAAAACATACGATGTTTGGTTTTCCATTTCTGAGTTACTTAGAATAATAGTCTCTATCCAGGTTGCTGTGAATGCCATTAATTCATTCCTTTTTATGACTAAGTAGTATTCCAACATCTATATATATATATATATAATATATTCCATATATATACTCCAACATATATATATATATATATGTTTATGTATATGTGTGTGTGTATATATATATGTCTCACACTTTCTTTATCCACGTGTTGATGGCCATTTGGGTTGTTTCCACATTTTTGCAATTTTGAAATGTGCTGCTTTAAAGATGTGTGTGCAAGTATCCTTTTTGTATGATGACTTCTTTTTCTCTGGTTAGGTACCCAGTATTGGGACTGCTGGATCCAATGCTAGTTCTACTTTTAGTTCTTTAAGGAATCTCCACACTGCTGTACTAGTTTGCATTACCAACAGCAATGTGGAAGTGTTCCCTGTTCACCACCTCTGTGCCAAATCTATTATTTTTTGATTATGACCATTCTTGCAGGAGTAAGGTGGTACTGTATTGTGGTGTTGATTTCCATTTCCCTGATCTCTAGTGATAATGAGCATTTTTTCATATGTTCCTGGCCATTTGTGTATCTTATTTTGAGAGCTGTTCGTTCATGTCCTTAGCCCATGTTTTCATGGGATTGTTGTTTTTCTTGCTAATTTGTTTGAGTTCGTTATAGATTCTGGATATTAGTCTGGCAGCTGTATAGATTGTGAAGACTTTCTCCCATTCTTTGGGTTGCCTGTTTGCTCTGCTGTTTCTTTTGCTATGCAAAAGCTCTTTAGCTTAATTAAATCCCAGCTATTTATTTTTGTTTGTATTGCGTTTGCTTTTGGGTTCTTGGTCATGAAATCCTTGTGTAAGCCAATGTTTAGAAGAGTTTTTCTGATGTTATTTTCTAGAATTTTTATAGTCTCTGGTCTCAGATTTAAGTCCTTAATTCATCTTGAGTTGATTTTTGTATAAGGTGAGAGATGAGGATCCAGTTTCATTTACCTACATGTGGCTTGCCAATCATCCCAGCATAATTTCTTGAAAATAATGTTTTTTCCCCACTTTACATTTTTGTTCGCTTTGTCAAAGATCAGTTGGCTGTAATAATTTGGCTTTGTTTCTGGGTTATCCATTCTGTTCCATTTGTCTATGCACCTATTTTTATACAAGTACCTGCTGTTTTGGTGACAGCATGGTACTGATTTCAATATAGCTTGAAATCTGGTAATGTGATGCCTCCTGGACCATTTTCCTTGGTCCTGCTTTGGCAGTGTGGGCTCTTTTTTGGTTCCATAAGAATTTTAGGATGCTTTTTCTAGCTCTATGAAGAAGGGTGGTGGTATTTTAATGGGAATTGCATTGAATTTGTTTATTGCGTTTGACAGTATAGTCATTATCACAATATTTATCTACCGTTCATGAGCATGAGATGTGTTTCCATTTGTTTGTGTTGTCTGTTTTCTGACAGGAGTGTTTTGTAGTTTTCCTTGTAGAGGCTTTTCACCTCTTTGGCTGGGTATATTCCTAGGTATTTAATTTAATTTAATTAATTTTTGTAGCTATTGTAAAAGGCATTGGGTTCTTTATTTGATTCTCAGCTTGGTCACTGTTGGTGTATAGGAGAGCTACTGTTTTGTGTACATTAATATTGTATTCAGAAACTTTGCTGAATTCTTTTATCAGTTCTAGGAGCTTTTTGGAGGAGTCTTTAGGGTGTCCTAAGTATACAATAATATCATCAGCAAACAGCGACAGTTTATCTTCCTCTTTAATAACTTGGATGCCCTTGATTTCTTCTCCTGTCTGAATGCTCTGGCTAAGACTATGTTGAAGAGAAGTGGTGAGAGTATCCTTGTCTTGTTCCAGTTCTCAGGGGAAATGCTTTCAATTTTTCCCCATTCAGTATTATGTTGGCTGTGAGCTTGTCATAGTTGGCATTTATTACAACGAGGCATGTCCCTTGTATGCCAATTTTGCTGAGAGCTTTACTCATAAAGCAATGCTGAATTTTGTCATATGCTTTGTTTGCATCTATTGAAATAATCATGTGATTTTTGTTTTTAATTCTGCTTATGTGTTGTATCACATTAATTGGCTTGCATATGTTAAACCCACCCTGCATCCCTGGTATGAAACTCACTTGATCATGGTAGATTATCTTTTTGATATGTTGTTGGATTCAGTTAACTAATATTTTATTAAGGATTTTTACATCTATGTTCAACAGGGATATTGGTCTGTGGTTTTCTTTTTTGGTTATATCCTTTTCTGGTTTTGGTAGTAGGGTGATACCAACTTCTCTGAATGATTTAGGGAGGATTCACTTTTTCTCCATCTTGTGGAATAACGTCAATAGGATTGGTGACGATTCTTCTTTAAATGTCTAGAAGAATTCCACTGTGATTCTACCTGTCCTGGACTTCTTTTTTTGTTGGTAATTTTTTTATTACCATTTCAATATCACTGCATGTTATTGGTCTGTTCAGTGTATCTAATTCATCCTGATTTAAGCCAGGAGGGATGTATCTTTCCAGGAATTTTTTCATATCCTCTAGGTTTTCTAGTATATGCACATAAAGGTGTTCATAGCAGCCTCGAATGGTCTTTTTATTTCTGTGGTGTAAGTTGTAATATATCCCGTTTTGTTTCTAATTGAGCTTATTTGGATTTTATCTCTGCTTTTATGCTTAATTTTGCAAATAGTCTATCGACTTTATTTATCTTTTCAAAGAACTAGTTTTCTGTTTCATGTATCTTTTGTGTATTATTGTTTCAATATCATTTAGTTCTTCTCTGATCTGCGTTATTTTCTTTCTTCTGCTGGATTTGGATTTGGTTTGTTCTTGTTTCTCTATTTTCTTGAGGTGCGACCTTCGACTTTCTGTTTGTGTTCCTTTAGACTTTTGATGTAGGTGCTTAGGGCTATGAATTTTCCTCTTAGCACTGCTTTTGCTGTATCTTAGGGGTTTTGATAGGTTGTGTCACTATTTCATTCAGTTCAAATAACTTTTTAAATTTTCCATCTTTGAAGGTTCCTTTTGGAGTTGATTCCCAGTTTTATTCCACTGTGGTTGGAGAAAGTGGTTGATACCATTTCAATTTGCTTAAATTTATTGAAGCTTGTTTAGTGACCTATCATATGGTCTATCTTGGAGAAAGTTCCATGTGCTGATGAAGAATATATATTCTGTGGCTGTTGGGTCAAATCTTCTGTAAATATCTGTTAAGTCCATTTGTTCCAGGGTATAGTTTAAATCCATTGCTTCTTTTTTTTTTTTTTTTTTTGAGATGAAGTTTTGTTCTGTCACCCAGGCTGGAGTGCAGTGGTGTGATCTCAGCTCACTGCAAGCTCCACCTCCCGGGTTCACACCATTCTCCTGCCTCAGCCTCTCTAGCAGCTGGGACTACAGACACCCGCCACCACGCCCAGCTAATTGTTTTGAATTTTTAGTAGAGACGGGGTTTCATCACGTTAGCGAGGATGGTATCGATCTCCTGACCTCGTAGTCCACCCACCTTGGCCTCTCAAAGTGCTGGGATTACAGGCGTGAGGCACTGCACCTGGCTTTCTGTTGGTTCTTGTTGCCTTTTTGTCTTGATGACCTGTCTAGTGCAGTCGGTGGAGCATTGATGTCCTCCACTATTACTGTGTTGCTGTCTATTTCATTTCTTAGGTCTATTAGTAATTGTTTTATAAATTTTGGACTCCAGTGTTAAGTGCATATATATTTAGGATTGTGATATTTTCCTGTTGGATAAGGCCTTTTATCATTATATAATGTCCCTCTTTGTCTTTTTAAAACTGCGGTTGCTTTAAAGCCTTTTTTGTCCAATATAAGACTAGCTACTCCTGCTCGCTTTTAGTGTCCATTTGCATGGAATATCTTTTTCCTTTACCTTAAGTTTATGTGAGTCCTTATGTTAGGTGAGTCTCTTGAAGGCAGCAGATAACTGGTTGGTGAATTCTTATCTATTCTGCAATTCTGTATCTTTTAAGTGGAGCATTTAGGATATTTATATTCAGTATGAGTATTGAGATGTGAGGTACTATTCCATTTATTATGCTATTTGTTGCCTGTATACCTTGCTTTTTAAAAAAAAAAAAAAACGTATTTTTGTTTTATAGGTCTTGTGAGATTTATGCTTTAAAGAGGTTCTGTTTTGATGTGTTTCCAGGATTTGTTTCAAGATTTAGAGTTCATTTTAGCCATTCTTATAGTGCTGGCTTTGTAGTGGTGCATTCTATCAGCATTTGTCTGAAAAAGACTGTATCTTTCCTTCATTTATGAAGCTTGGTTTTGTTGGATACCAGATCTTGGCTGATCTTTTTTTTTTTTTTTTTTGAGGCTAATGATAGGACCCCAATCCCTTCTAGCTTGTAGGGTTTCTGCTGAGAAATTTGCTGTTAATCTGATAGATTTTCCTTCATGGTTCACCTGATACCTTTGCCTCACAATTCTTAAGATTCTTTCCTACATCTTAACTTGAGATAATCTGATGGCAATGTGACTAGATGATGATCTTTTTGTGATGAATTTCCAAAGTGTTCTTCAAACTTCTTGTATTTGAATGTCTAGGTCTGTAGCAATGCTGGGGAAGTTTTCCTGATTATTTCCCAAAATAAATTTTATAGTTTTAGATTTCTCTGCTTCCTCAGGAATGTCAATTTTTATTCTTAGGTTTGGTCATTTAACATGATACCAGACATCTTGGAGTTTTTGTTTATATTTTCTTATTCTTTTTTCTTTGTCTTCGTTGGATTGGTTTAATTCAAAAACCTTGTCTTTGAGCTCTGAAGTTCTTTCTTCTGATTGTTTGATTCTATTACTGAGATTCTCCAAAGAATTTTACATTTCTATAAATGTGTCCACTTTTTCCTGAAGTTTTGATTGTCTTTAATTTATGCTACCTATTTAACTGATGATTTCTCCCTTCATTTCTTGTATTTTAAAAATGTATTTAAATAGGGCTTCAATTTCCTCTGGTGCCTTTTTGAATAGCTTAATAACTGACCTTCTGAATTTTTTCACATAAATCAGGGATTTCTTCTTGGCTTAGATCCATTGATGGTGAGCTAGTGTAAATTTTTGGGGAGGTGTTAAAGAACACTGTTTGATCGTATTACCAGAGTTGGTCTTCTGGTTCCTTCTTATTTGGGTAGACTCTGTCAGAGGAGAGGTCTAGGGCTCAAGGCTGTTGCTCAGATTATTTTGTCCCATGAGGTGTTCCTTTGATGTAGTACCCTCCCCCTTTTCCTAGGGACATGGCTTCCTGAGAGCTGGGTTGTAGTAGTTGTTATCTCTCTTCTGTATCTAGTCATCCAGCAGGTCTACCAAGCTTCAGGCTGGTTGTGGGGGCTGTCTGCATGGAGCCCTGTGATGTAAATCATCTGTGGGTCTCTCAGCCATGGATACGAGCACAGTATTTGAGGCATGTCCTGGGTCCTGCAGGAGAAATCTGCTTCCTTCAGAGGTTCTGTGGGTCCTTTCAGCTTTCTTGATTTATTCTTGCAGCAGTTCTGAAGCAAAAGTTCATGATGTGAGACTCCATATACTGTCCGAGTGGGACCTGCAATCTAGTCCTTCCTCCCAACCTCCATCCTCCCAAGTCATAAATCTCAACTTTTTTTACTTTGTATTTACAAGGTTTTTGGCAAATTACCCAACTCTTCTGGATTTGAGCTTCTTCATTATAAAATGAAAATATATAATAACATTTACCACTTAACACTGTTGTAACAATTAGAGATAAGTTAATGCCACCCCAAACCTGGTATTTATATAAGCATATATAGAATATGTGTCAATAAATGGAATTTTCGTATAGAACTTGTCCCTAAATAGCTGTATGACAATAAAAAAAAAAGTTTCTTCCCCTTTTTAAGTCCAAGTTTCCTTATGGGTAAAAGGAAAGGAACAGACTAGACAATTGTTAAGATCCTTTTCAGCACTAACTTGCTGCAGTGTTACAACTGCTTCCCTGGTGATACTAAGAAGGCTGGGTGTACCTCATACTTACTTGAAGAGTGATTCTTTTACTTTTGGTCACTTTGATTATTTCACAGTACAAGCCTCAGAGCTGCAGCTGAAGCTAAGGAGGGGAAAAGAAGGAAGCACTATGATTCTGTAACTTGGGAATGTCCCTCTTTCCCTTTTGCACAAGAAACATGACCTTCCTGGACTCCATTTTCTTCATCTGTAAAATGGAGTCATTTTGTAGGGTTATTGTGAGGAATAAATGAGGAGATCAATGTAAAGCATCTAGCATAGTTCCTAGTAAAAAATAAATACTCAATAAATGAAAGTTTATATTATAATTGAGCTGTGTTCAGGCAATCAATACATAAGAGAAGTACTTGTAAACAAATCCTTGGATAAAATCAAGTTATTAGATAGATATATACCTTTCTTTAATATTAATTGCAAGATATAGTTATTGAGTAGGATGTGTGAGGGACATTGAGGGTAATGAACAACTACATGCATAATTTTGTCATTCACTGAGACAAGGAACACAGGTAGAGGAAAAGGTAATGTGTTCAATTTTAGATATGTTGAATTTGAGATGCATGTGGGCCTTCCAAATGAAGCTTCTACTAAGCAGTTACACATGTCTATTTGAATCTCAGGAAAATCAATCTGGATTAAGCTAACGGACATCAAACCGGAGATGGTGGATAAACACATGGGGATGGATGAGATTATTCATATAAATTATTTGAACTAAAAATTACAGCGGGACCGGGATGGAATCCTGAGGAACACCAACATTCAAATGGCAGTAGAGAAGGAGAGTAACAAAGAGTGACTATAGATATAAGAGTGAATCCTGGTAAGGATTACACTATGAAAGCCATTGGAAGAGAGCAATCAGGAAAGAGTTGTCAAGAAGATCAAATGCTGACAAAAAGGCAAGTCCTTTACGGAATGAGTATTCTTGGATTTAGCAGTAAGAAGGCTGTGTATTATTATTATGTCCTTGATTTTCACTGAAAGTCAACATGAGAAAGGACCATATGACAAATGTTATGACACATCCCATAAAACTACTACCAAAAACTAGAGTGACAAATGTTTCTTCCTGTCCCTCATATATACACTTATTAAATTCTTATTAGAAACTAGTGCCAGGAAAAATTTACTTTCTTTCATGCATCTATTCCGCAGACAGCCATTGACTATCTACTATATGACACACTGATAAGTGCTTGTGATGCAAATAGAGTTGAGTCATAGTTTTTACTCTCAAAAACTTCATTAAAACTTCATTCATTCATACAATAAATAATTATGAATCTCCTAACATATGCCAGATCCTGTGCTAATTACAGTTGGTATAGTCCTTCTGCCATGGGGTTTCCAGTTTATTTCCTGAAGAGCTATTGTTATTTAATTTATTGGACAATGTTCACTATATAACTATCAAATTTCCCTTTTTGGTTTTACATCCAGGAGCTCCCAAATTACATTCACTTAAGTCACAGAGAATAGCTGTGTGAAATATAGAAATGGATGAATGATGCCAACCACATTACACCTTTGTTTTTGTTTTAGTTTTGTTTTTGAATGAATGACACTTTATTTAGGGAATTTTCCTCCTTTTCCTTTTATCTTCAAAGCACTTTGTTTAACTTGAAAATGTACTGGTCAGTTCCTTTGTGTGCTGTATTTAATAGGGAGGGAGGTGGATATGAAGAGGTTGGACACTTCATCTGTTTCACCCCAGTGTTTGAGGTCTAGGAATGATTTCTAGTAATTGGGACAATGAAATTCAACATCAGAAAAGAGAGAGGAATCAAATAGACACAATAAAAAATGATAAAGGGGATATCACCACCTACCCCACAGAAATACAAACAACCATCAGAGAATACTATAAATGCTTCTACGCAAATCAACTAGAAAATCTAGAAGAAATGGATAATTTCCTGGACACTTACACTCTCCCAAGACTAAACCAGGAAGAAGTGGAATCCCTGAATACACCAATAGCAGGCTCTGAAATTGAGGCAACAATTAATAGCCTACTCACCAAAAAAAGTCCAGGACCAGATGGATTCACAGCTGAATTCTACCAGAGGTACCAGGAGGAGCTGGTACCATTCCTTCTGAAACTATTTCAATCAATAGAAAAAGAGGGAATCCTCCCTAACTCTTTTATGAGGCCAACATCATCCTGATACCAAAGCCTGGCAGAGACACAACAGAAAAAGAGAATTTTAGACCAATATCCCTGATGAACATCGATGCAAAAATCCTCAATAAAATACTGGCAAACCGGATTCAGCAGCACATCAAAAAGCTTATCCACCATGATCAAGTGGGCTTCATCCCTGGGATGCAAGGCTGGTTCAACATTCGCAAATCAATAAACGTAATCCAGCATATAAACAGAACCAAAGACAAGAAACACATAATTATCTCAATAGATGCAGAAAAGGCTTTTGACAAAATTCAACAGCCCTTTATGCTAAAAACGCTCAATAAATTTGGTATTGATGGAACGTACCTCAAAATAATAAGAGCTATTTATGACAAACCCACAGCTAATATCATACTGAATGGGCAAAAACTGGAAAAATTCGCTTTGAAAACTGGCACAAGACAGGGATGCCCTCTCTCACCACTCCTATTCAACATAGTGTTGGAAGTTCTGGCTAGGGCAATCAGGCAAGAGAAAGAAATCAAGGGTATCCAGTTAGGAAAAGAAGAAGTCAAATTGTCCCTGTTTGCAGATGACATGATTGTATATTTAGAAAACCCCATTGTCTCAGCCCAAAATCTCCTTAAGCTGATAAGCAACTTCAGCAAAGTCTCACGATACAAAATTAATGTGCAAAAATCACAAGCATTCTTAAACACCAGTAACAGACAAGCAGAGAGCCAAATCAGGAATCAACTTCCATTCACAATTGCTTCAAAGAGAATTAAATACCTAGGAATCCAGCTTACAAGGGATGTAAAGGACCTCTTCAAGGAGAACTACAAACCACTGCTCAGTGAAATCAAAGAGGACACAAACAAATGGAAGAACATACCATGCTCATGGATAGGAAGAATCAATATCGTGAAAATGGCCATACTGCCCAAGGTGATTTATAGATTCAATGCCATCCCCATCAAGCTACCAATGACTTTCTTCACAGAATTGGAAAAAACGGCTTTAAAGTTCATATGGAACCAAAAAAGAGCCCGCATTGCCAAGACAATCCTAAGTCAAAAGGACAAAGCTGGAGGCGTCACGCTACCTGACTTCAAACTATACTACAAGGCTACAGTAACCAAAACAGCATGGTACTGGTACTGCAACAGAGATATAGACCAATGGAACAGAACAGAGTCCTCAGAAATAATACCACACATCTACAGCCATCTGATCTTTGACAAACCTGAGAGAAACAAGAAATGGGGAAAGGATTCCCTATTTAATAAATGGTGCTGGGAAAATTGGCTAACCATAAGTAGAAAGCTGAAACTGGATCCTTTCCTTACTCCTTATACGAATATTAATTCAAGATGGAATAGAGACTTAAATGTTAGACCTAATACCATAAAAACCCTAGAAGAAAATCTAGGTAGTACCATTCAGGACATAGGCACGGGCAAGGACTTCATGTTTAAAACACCAAAAGCAACGGCAGCAAAAGCAAAAATTGACACATGGGATCTAATTAAACTAAAGAGCTTTTGCACAGCTAAAGAAACTACCATCAGAGTGAACAGGCAACCTACAGAATGGGAAAAAATTTTTGCAACCTACTCATCTGACAAAGGGCTAATATCCAGAATCTACAAAGAACTCAAACAAATATACAAGAAAAAAACAAACAACCCCATCAAAAAGTGGGCAAAGGATATGAACAGACATCTCTCAAAAGAAGACATCCATACAGCCAACAGACACATGAAAAAATGCTCATCATCACTGGCCATCAGAGAAATGCAAATCAAAACCACAATGAGATACCATCTCACACCAGTTAGAATGGCAATCATTAAGAAGTCAGGAAACAACAGGTGTTGGAGAGGATGTGGAGAAATAGGAACACTTTTACACTGTTGGTGGGATTGTAAACTAGTTCAACTATTATGGAAAACAGTATGGCGATTCCTCAAGGATCTAGAACTAGATATACCATATGACCCAGCCATCCCACTACTGGGTATATACCCAAAGGATTATAAATTACTCTACTACAAAGACACATGCACACGTATGTTTATTGCGGCACTATTCACAATAGCAAAGACTTGGAATCAACCCAAATGTCCATCTGTGACAGACTGGATTAAGAAAATGTGGCACATATACACCATGGAATACTATGCAGCCATAAAAAAGGATGAGTTTGCGTCCTTTGTAGGGACATGGATGCAGCTGGAAACCATCATTCTTAGCAAACTATCACAAGAACAGAAAACCAAACACCGCATGTTCTCACTCATAAGTGGGAACTGAACAATGAGATCACTTGGACTCCAGAAGGGGAACATCACACACTGGGGCCTATCATGGGGAGTGGGGAGGAGGGAGGGATTGCATTGGAGAGTTATACATGATATAAACCTCATGCACATGTACCCTAGAACTTAAGTATAATAAAAAATTAAAAAAGAAAAAAATAAAAAAAAAGAAAAAAAAAAAGAAAGAAATCCAACAACATCAATTAAAAAAATTGGCTTGCCCCATGGAGTTTATTAAATAGGATTTTTATCTGCACATGTGTGTGATAATAACTGATTGCATTATTATGAAATAAGTAAGTCCATTTGTATGCATTTTTCTGTTTTATTTTAAAAAGAGAAGTACATGATGAGAGCCAAGATAATTACCAATAAAGCCTAAATATTAGGCAGATTAGGAAAGAAAAAGAAATGAAAACAATAACAACAACAAAACCAATTCAACTCAAATCACATCACAGAGGATCAGCCTCCCTGAGAATTTCCATAGCAATAGGATCTTTCCCTTCATGATACTCCCTAAGTGCCCATGGCCCTGATTTGAGCTAACATATAATTTAACATGCCAAAGCTTAAAGTATCACACAACACTTTCTTTAAATTTGTTCTGCTTTGCTAGAAACCCTTCAGAAAGGGGATTAGAGACTACAAGTAGGCCGATGATATGACAGTTGTTTTATTTAAATTATTAGATTCTGTTTTGTAGATACCAATGCTTGCCTCTCAGAAACATGTCACATGGGCATGCAGAAGAAAATTTGGAGATGGAGAATCCCTCTGCTGCTGTTTGGATCAGTAGGTCGGTTTGTTGATTTCCGTATGTTGTTACCCTAAGCTTCTTTCCTCTCTCCCACCCCAGGTTGCCAGGGTAATTTTTCACAAACACAGCAGCAACCACAGGTATAATTATGGAGACCAAATCACTCTAAAATGAGAATAGGCTTTCTTTTTTTAAAGACTTCTGCCTAGAGAAGTTAAACTTAATGGCCAGACTTCTTGTCTGCAGTTTGGGTGTCACATGGTAAAGAAATAGAAGGTATAAATGGGAGGCCTAATGTCAAAATTTTCCAAGACCTCCATCTAAGGTACTGTTCTAATTCCAGAGCAATTATTTTTCAGCACTCAAAGTCAACATATGATGCATGAAATGGGGTGTGTCCCTCATACAGGACTAGAAAAAAATTTGCAAGGTTTGAAGGAACTGCTTCAAGTGGGAAGACAAAGTTCCCACCAAGATTTAGGGTATCATTTTTGATGGCACCCATTGTTAAGCCTCCAGAACTTATACCTTTAAAATGGTTAACAGATAAGCCAATTTGGATAGAACAATGGCTGGTAAGTAAAGATAAACTGGAGGCTTTAGAGGACTTAGTTACTGAACAATTAGAAAAAAGACATATAGCTCCAACATTTTCCCCTAGGAATTCTCCAGTTTTCATAATTAAGAAAAAATCATGTAAATGGAGAATGTTAACTGACTTGAGCCATTAATTCAGTTATACAACCTATGGGGACATTGAAGCCAGGACTGCCTTCTCCTGCTATGATTCCAAAAAATTGTCCTTTAATAGTCATAGATTTAAAAGACTGTTTCTTTATTATCCCCTTAGCTGAGCAAGACTATGAATGCTTTGCCTTTACAATTCCTGCAGTAAACAACCTGCATCCTGCTAAGCATTTTCACTGGAGAGTGTTGCCACAAGGCATGTTAAATAGTCCAACAATTTCCCAGACTTACATAGGGCGAGCAATTGAACCTACTTGTAAAAAACTTTCACAGTGTTACATTATTCATTATATGGATGATATACTTTGTGCTGCCCTGACTCTAGAAATATTGCTCCAATGTTATGATCACTTACAAAATTTGAGTTCTCGGGCTGGTTTATTTATAGCTCTTGAAAAAATTCAGACTACAACTCCTTACTCCTACTTGGGGACCTTAGTAAATGACACTACCAGTGTGCCACAGAAAGTAACCATATGTAGGGATGAATTGAAAACATTAAATGATTTTCAAAAATTACTAGGGGACATTAATTGGATACGACCTGCTCTAGGCATTTCTACCTATGGCATGAATAATTTATTTTCTATCCTTAGAGGAGATCCTAGTCTCACTAGCCCTTGGAAATCAGCAAAAGAAGCTGAGGCAGAACTGCAGCTAATCAAAAAGCAAGTCCATAAAGCTCAAATAAATAGAATAGATCCAGAAAAGACTCTAGATTTGCTAATTTTTTCAACTCAGCATTCACCTACTGGTGTTATTGTTCAAGAGCAATATCTGGTAGAGTGGCGTTTTCTTCCACATTCTAATTCACGGACTTTGACTCCTTATTTGGATCAAATCGCTACTATGATAGGAAATGGGAGAACTCGGATTTTTAAATTATGTGGATATGATCCTGGAAAAATTATTGTCCCTCTCACGAAGGCACAAATACAGCAAGCTTTTATAAATAGTCTTACTCGGCAAGCCCACTTAGCTGACTTTGTGGCTATTCTTGATAATCATTTTCCTAAAATGAAACTGTTTTAATTTTTAAAATTAATTAATTGGATTCTCCCTAGAATAACTAAATTTAAACCAATTGAAGGTGCTGTGAATGTCTTCAGAGATGGGTCTAGCAATGGTAAAGCCTCTTATTCTGGGTCGAAAGGTAAAGTTTTTCAGACGCCCTATACTTCAGCTCAAAAAGCCGAGCTTGTAGCTGTAATTGAGGTATTGACTGCTTTTGATATGCCTATTAATGCAATTTCTGATTCTTCATACATGGTTCATTCCACACAATTAATTGAAAATGCTCAGTTATTATTTCATACAGATGAACAACTGATGACTTAATTTACCCAATTGCAAACATCAGTCAGGAGTAGAAAGCACCCTTTTAACATCATTCACATTGGAGCTCATACACCTCTTCCAGGACCTTTAACTGAAGGGAATCAAATGGCTGATCTCCTAGTTGCGGCTGCACTATCTAATGCTAGACACTTTCACAATTTAACCCATGTTAATGATTCTGGTCTCAAATGCAGATACAGCATTACCTGGAAAGAAGCTAAAGCTATTATCCAGCAATGTGAAACTTGTCAAATGGTACATTCCTCATCTTTCACAGGAGGAGTTAATCCTGGAGGATTGGAACCTAATTCTCTTTGGCAAATGGATGTCACACATGTTCCCTCGTTTGGGAGACTAGCTTATGTACACGTATGTGTGGACACCTTTTCTCACTTTGTCTGGGCTACATGACAATCAGGAGAGTCTTCTGCAGGTGTTAAACATAACCTTTTGCAGTATTTTGCAGTGATGGGCATTCCAGCTTCTATTAAAACAGAAAATGCTCCAAGCTATATGAGCCAAACTCTAGCTACATTTTTCTCTATATGGAATATTAAACACATTACTGGCATCCCATATACTTCTCAAGGACAAGCCATAGTAGAAAGAATGAATCTCTCCCTGAAACAGCAGTTTGAAAAACAAAAGGGGGAAAACAGGGACTACAGAATACCCCATATGCAATTGAATCTAGCACTATTGACCTTAGTTTTTTTGAGCCTGCCTAAAGACCAGATGCTATCAGCAGCTGAACAGCATCTACAGAAACCAACTGCAAAGACAGAAGCAGAACAACTGGTTTGGTGGAGAGATCCAATAATGAAAAGTTGGGAAATAGGTAAAATAATAACTTGAGGTAGAAGTTATGCTTGTGTTTCTCCAGCCGATTTGGATACCATCAAGACACCTGCAACCTTATCATGAGCCAGATGCCAAGGAAGAGATTCTGGGAGGATCCCAAGGACCTCCCAGTTGCAGCCATGTCTAGACTGATGCTGAGAAGGACCCCAACTGTTACAAGCAACACCCATCGGAAACAACCACCTACCTGGGGACAGATCAAGAAGCTGTCACAGATGGTGGAAGAAAACATGAGGAGAGTGGGACAGCTAGTCACAATGAGTAATTTAATGATAGCTATGATAGCGTTGATCACCATTGCCATGAACATTCCTTCAACAAAGACTAACACAGAGAAAAAATATACTTATTGGGCATATTTATCAATCTTGGCTGGCAATAATGTCTGAAAGTAACCACTCCATGACACAGTTACACATGGTGTAAATCTATTTGTGAACAGAATTGGACCTGGCCAGAAATAATGAACGAAATTGTTTGGGAAGATCTCATTGCAGAACTGGCAGAGGTGCTGCACAATGATTCTTATGGAATCGTTATTGATTGGTCCCCTAAGAGGATGTTTAGCTTGAATTGCACCTCTCAGTCCGCATGCCACAGTCACACTATGCTCAGCTGGTATAAACAAAACGGTCAGATGGTAGAAATAGTAAGAAATACAGCAAGAGTTCCTATTATCTGGAAACATGGCAGTATAATGGCAACTCAATCTCAAATGATATGGCCACTGTAGGAGTTAAACACAAGGATTTGTGGAAACTATTAATGACTCTGAAATAAGATCAAAATTTAGGAAAGAATAAAAAAGCATCTAGAAGAACACTCTACAAATTTGTCTTTGGATATCGCAAAATTAAAAGAACAAATATTTAAAGCATCTTGGGCACACCTGACCTTAATGCCAGGAACTGGAGTGCTTGAAGGAGCTGCAGACAGATTAGGAGCTATTAGCCCATTAAAATAGACAAGGACACTTGGAGGCTCTGTGATTTCCATGATGATTGTGTTATTAATCTGTGTTGTTTGTCTTTGTGTAGTCTGAAGATGCTGATCCCGACTCCTGCAAGAAGTAGCTCAATGTGATAAAGCCACCTTTGCTTTTATTGCCCTGCAAACACAAGAAGGGGGACATGCTGGGGATAGGCCCCAAAATTGGGCCATAAACTGGCCCCAAACTGGCCATAAACAAAATCTTTGCAGTGCTGTGACATGTTCGTGATGGCCATAATGCCCACACTGAAGGCTGTGGGTTTACCAGAATGAAGGCAAGGAACACCTGGCCCACCCAGGGCAGAAAACCGCTTAAAGGTGTTCATGAACCGCAAACAATAGCAAGAGTGATCCATCCATTAAGGACTTGTTCCTCCTGCAGATAACTAGCCAGAGCCCATCCCTTTGTTTCGGTCCATCCCTTTGTTTCCTGTAAGGAATACTTTTAGTTAATTTATAATCTATAGAAATAATGCTTATCACTGGTTTGCTGTCAATAAATATGTGGGTAAATCTGCTTGTGGCTCTCAGCTCTGAAGGCTGCGAGTCCCCTGATTTCCCACTCCAAATGCTATATTTCTCTGTGTGTGTGTCTTTAATTCCTCTAGTACTGCTGAGATAGGGCCTCCCTGACCAAGCTGGTCTTGGCTATGTCATCTGCTCAAAGGGAGGGGGAATTGTGGCAAGGATTCTGAAGAGAGGTTTGGAATTGCTCCTGAGGATGGGAAAAGGTGTTTACTAGAAAAGTTTCTGAGCTACACTGAAGCTCTGTTAGATGGAACTTGCGGTCATTCTTTTCATGATTATACATTTTTTCTCCTTTTGCAGCACTCGGGTGCTTGGGTACAACAGAAAAAAAAAAAACACAAGAAGATGCTTAGATTGCATCAGGACTAGGGTTTTGTAGGGCAGATATGATTCAATGATAAAAGGAAAAGGTTGTTGGGAGTCTTAGAAAAAGAGGAGTTCAGGTGAGGTCTCTGGTGTCCAGACTAAATAGAGAAGGAAGTAAAGCAAGAGACAAATTATGCACTGAGATAAAGAGAGGTGTTGAATGACTGTAGTTCACAAAATAAGCATTGTCAGAGAAAAAAGTGAGAGATCTGAAGGTTCATTGTCTTGGAGTTCATTAGTGAGATGCCTGAATTTGTTTTTTAATTATAAAGCAGCTTTGCCTTATGACAACACTTATATGTAGCCAGAGGAGTATGCAACTGAAGCTGAGTTTGTAAATAATTCATTGTAGTTTCAAAAATTAAGGAATTGTTAGGTTAAAGTAGTAAGTGAAATAGTAAAAAGGACATTGAGGTCTCTTTGGAGACTTCAAGATATGAAGTGGTAAATCAAAGTGGAGATAGAGCCATCATGTAAAAAATTGGACAGTGATCAACAGATAGCACCAAAGTAGAGGGAAAGAATAATATAGCTAGGTGGCATGAATCTAAGAGGACAAAGATTTTTGTACATTAGGAAAGGAGAGTTTTCATATCGAAGTGGTGATGGAAGCAAAGAGAATGCCAATGCCACCACTGAGGATATGGAGAGCAGAGGAGAACCAAAGCCACATTTTCTTTTACATTTTTACTTTGCAATTTTTGTGGATACCTAGTAGGTGTATATATTTCTGGGGCACATGGCACATTTTGAAACAGGCATGCAATGAGTCACATCAAGGTAAATGGGGTCTATCACCTCAAAAATCTCTCCTTTGTGTTACAAAATTATAATTATAGTCTTAGTTTTTAATGTACAATTCAATTATTGACTATAGTCACCCTGTTATGCTATCAAATACTCAATCTTATTCATACTTTCTAACTACTAATGTGTGTCTATTCCTCATCCCCACTTCCATCTCTTCACACTCCACTACCTTTCACAGGCTCTGGTAACAGGCTCTTGTAATATCTACCTCTATGAGTTTCATTATTTTAATTTTAATTTATAGCTCACACATATAACTGAGAAAATGCAAGGTTTGTCTTTTCGTGTTTGGCTTATTTCACTTAATGACCAACAGGTCCATCCATGTTGTTACAAATGACAGGACCTCATGATTTGTTGTGGCTGAATAGTATTCCATGGTATGTACATGTACCACATTTTCTTTATCTGTTCCTCTGTTGATGAACACTTAAATTGTATTCAAATCTTAGCTATTAGAAACCATGTAGCAATTATTGCCTCCTCCTCCTCCTGTATTTTTCAAAATATCTTGAATAGGCTTGGTATTATGCCTTAAGTGTTTCATAGAATTCAGCAGGGAAGTCATCAGGTCCCAGGCTTTTATTTTTATTTTTATTTTCTGGGAGAACTTTTACTATGACTTCAATCCTGTTACTTCCTATTGGTTTGTTCAGGTTTTGGATTTCTTTATAGTTTGTAGATGTCTAGGAATTTATCCTTTTCTTCTAAGTTTTCCAATTTTTTGGCATATAGTGCTCATAGTAGTCACTGATGATCCTTTGGCAGTGTCAGTTGTAATGTCTACTTTTTCACCTCTTATTTTATTTATTTCAGTCATCTTCCCTTTTTTTCTCAGTTATTCTACCCAGAGGTTTGCCAATTTTGTTTATTTTTTCATGAAACCAACTTTCTGTTTTGTTAAAATTTGTACTGATTCTTTCATTTCAGTTTCATTTATTTTTGCTCTGATCTTGATCATTTCTTTTCTTCTACTAATTGCACATTTGTTTTGCTCTTGCTTTTCTATTTCCTTAAGATGCATCTTGGAAGGCAACCAAGATGACTGAATAAAAACTATTCCACTCTGTGGTTCCCACTTAGAAGGATGAAAACAGCAAGTGAATTCTGCATCTTCGATTGAGGAACCAAGGTTCTCTCACTGGGACTGACTAGTTGGTTAGCATGACCAACAGAGAGCAAGGAAAAACAGGGTGGAATGAGGGTCCACATGAGAGCTGCATGGGAGAAAAAGAAGTCTCTTCCCCAGCCAAGGGAGGTGGCAAGCGATTGTGATTCCCCTCCCTGAAAACTGCATTTTTTCCACAGATGTTTGCAACTAATGGATCAGGAGGTCCCCTCCTAAGCCCACAGCATCAGAGCCTTGGGTCTCAAGCACAAAGTTGTGGAGACTCATGGTGGCTGTTTGGGTGGGTGTCCTCTGGAGCAGGCACTAAGACGCAGGAGTATTTGCATACTCTGGCTCTGGGAACTCCTGTGAGGTAAGATACCATCTGCCATAAGAAGATCAACCCAAGCCAAATGATCATCAGATTCTCCAAGGTCAAAATGAAGGAAAAAATGTTAAGGAAAGTCAGAGGGAAAGACCAGGTCACCTATAAAAGGAAGCCCATCTGACTAACAGCAAACCTCTCAGTGGAAACCTAAAAACCAGAAGAGATTGGTGGCTGATATTCAACATTCTTTTAAAAAAAGAAGAATTTCCAACCGAGAATTTCATTTCTAGCCAAACTAAGCTTCATACAAGAAGGAGAAATAAAATCTTTTTCAGACAAGCAAATGTTGATACATTTCATCACTGCCAGGTGCCTTGCAAGAGCACCTGAAAGAAGCATTAAATATGGAAATGAGAAAACACTACCAGCTACTACAAAAACACACTGAGGTACACAAGACCAATTACACTGTGAAGCAAATACATAAAAAAATGTACAAACTAACCAACTAGTATCATGAGGTCAGAATCAAATTCACACATAACAATATTAATCTTAAATGTAAATGGGCTAAATGCCCCAACTAAAAGAAACAGAGTGGGAAAAAACTGGATAAAGACTCAAAATCCTTCAGTATGCTGTTTTCAAGAGGCCCATCTCACATGCAAAGACACACATAGACTCAAAATAAAAGAATGGAGAAAAATTTATCAAGCAAAATGGTAAACAGAAAAAAGCAGGAGTTGCAATCCTAGTTTCTGAAAAAACAGACATTAGACCAACAGAGATTTAAAAAAACAGACATTAGGGACATGGATGCAGCTGGAAACCATCATTCTTAGCAAACTATCACAAGAAGAGAAAACCAAACACCGCATGTTCTCACTCATAGGTGGGAACTGAACAATGAGATCACTTGGACTCGGAAGGGGAACATCACACACTGGGGCCTATCATGGGGAGGGGGGAGGAGGGAGGGATTGCATTGGGGAGTTATACATGATATAAACGTTATGCACATGTACCCTAGAACTTAAAGTATAATAAAAAATAAAAAAAGAAAAAAATAAATAAAATAAAAATTAAAAAACAGACATTAGACCAAAAAAAAAAAAAAAAAAAGGCATTGCATAATGGTAAAGGGGTCAATTCAACAAGAAGATCTAACTATCCTACATATATATGCAACCAATACAGGAGCACCCAGATTCATAAAACAAGGTCTTAGAGACCTACAAAGAGACTCAGAATCCCACACAATAATAGTGGAAGACTTTAACACCCCACTGTCAATATTAGACAGATTATAGAGACAGAAAATTAACAAAAATATTTAGGACTTGAACTCAGCTCTGGATCAAGTAGACCAGATATATATCTACAGAACTCTACATCCCAAAACAACAAAATATACATTCTTCTCAGTACCACATGGCACTTACTCTAAAATGGATGAAATAATTGGAAGTACATCACTCCTCAGCAAATACAAAAGAACTGAAGTCATAACAAACAGTCTCTCAGACCATATCAAAATAAACTTAGAACTCAAGATTGAGAAACTCACTCAAAACCACACAGCTACATTAAAATTGAAAGAACTGCTCCTGAGTGATTCTTGGGTAAATAACAAAATTAAGGTGGAAATAAGGAAGTTCTTTGAAGCCAGTGAGAACAAAGAGACAACATACCAGAATCTCAGGGACACAGCCAAGGGAGTGTTAAAAAAGAAATTTATAGCACAAAATGCCCACATCTAAAAGTTAGAAAGATCTCAAATTGATAGTCTAGCATCACAACTAAAACAACTAGAAAACCAAGAGCTGAGAATGATTGTTTCCAGCTGCATCCATGTTCTCACTCATAGGTGGGAATTGAACAATGAGAGCACTTGGACTCTAGAAGGGGAACATCACACACTGAGGCCTATTATGGGGAGGGGGGAGGGGGGAGGGATGGCATTGGGAGTTATACCTGATGTAAATGACGAGTTGATGGGTGCAGCACACCAACATGGCACATGTATACATATGTAACAAACCTGCACGTTGTGCGCATGTACCCTAGAACTTAAAGTATAATAAAAAATTAAAATAAAATAAAATAAATTAAAAAATAAAACAAAAAAAGAAAACCAAGAGCAAACAAACCCCAAAGCTAGCAAAAAACAAATAAATAACCAAGCTCAGAGCAGAACTAAAGCAGATAGAGACACGAAAAGCCCTTCAAATAATCAATGAATCCAGGAATAGATTTTTTTAAAAAAAATAACAAAAAGATAGTTTGCTAGCTAGACTAATAAAGAAAAAAGAGAAGAATCAAGTAGTCACAATAAAAAATGATAAAAGGCGTTATCACCACTGAACCCACAGAAATACAAGCATCAATCAGAGAATACTATAAAAAGCTCTGATCAAATAAACTAGAAAAGCTAGAAGAAATAGATAAATTCCTCCACACATACACTCTCCCAAGGCTTAACCAGGAAAAAATTGAATCCCTACATATACCAATAACAAGTTCTGAAATTAAGGAAGTAATAAATAGCTTACCAACCCAAAACAGCCCAGGGCCAGATGGGTTTACAGCTGAATTCTATCAGAGGTAAAAAGGGGAGCTGGCACCATTTCTTCTGAAACTATTCCAAGCAATTAAAATGGAAGGATTCCTTCCTAATTCATTCTATAAGGTCAGCATCATCCTGATACCAAATCTAGAAGAGATACAAGAAAAAAAGAAAACTTTACATCAATATCCCTGATGAACATCAATGCAAAAATTCTCAATAAAATACTGGCTAACAGAATACAGTACCACAATAAAAAGCTTATCCGCTATGATCAAGTTGGCTTTATTTTCGGGATGGAAGGCTGGGTAAACCTAAGCAAATCAATAAGCATCATTTATCACATAAACAGATCTAAAGACAAAAACACATAATTACTTTAATAGATGCAGAAAAGGCCTTTGACAAAATAAAACATCTCTTCATGTTAAAAACTGTCAATAAATTGGGTATTGAAGAAACATACCTCAAAATAATAAGAGCCATTTAGGAAGAACCCACAGCCAATATACTGAATGGGCAAAAGCTGGAAGCATTCCTCTTGAAAACTGGCACAAGACAAGGATGCCCTCCCTCACCACTCCTATTCAACATAGTATTGGAATTCTGGCTAAGGCAATCATGCAAGAGAAAGAAATAAAGCATATTCAAATAGCAAGAGGGGAAGTAAAAGTGTCTTTGCTTACAGATGACCTAATTCTATGCCTAGAAAACCTCATCGTCTCAGCACCAAAGCTTTTTAAGCTGATAAGCAACTTCAGCAAAGTCTCAGGATACAAAATCAATGTGCAGAAGTCACGATCATTCCTACACATCAACAACAGGCAAGCAGAGAGCCAAATCATAAATAAACTGCCATTCACAATTGCTACAAAGAGAATAAAATACCTAGAAATACAGCTAACAAGGGAAGTTAAGGGCCTCTTCAAGGAGAACTACAAACCACGGCTCAAGGAAACCAGAGAGAACACAAACAAATGTAAATACACTTCATCCTCATGGACAGGAAGAATCAATATCATGAAAATGGCTGTAATGTCCAAAATAATTTATAGATTCAATGCTATTCCCTTTAACCTACCATTGACATTCCTGAAAGAACTGGAAAAAAAGCTATTTTTAAAATTCAAATGGAACCCCCAAAGGGCTTGTATATCCAAGATAATCCCAAGCAAAAAGAACAAAGCTGGAGGCATAATGCTACTTAAATTCAAACTATACTAAAAGGTTATGGTAACCAAAGCAGCACAGTACTGGTACAAAAATTGGCACATAGGCATGGGAAAAGATTTTATGATTAAATCACCAAAAGAATTGCAACAAAAGCAAAAATTGACCAATAGGATCTAATTAAATGAAAGAGCTTCTGCACAGCAAAATAAACTATCGTCAGAGCGAGCAGGCAACCTACAAAGCGGGAAAAAATTTTTGCAATCTATTCATCTGACAAGGTTTGAATATCAAGAATCTACAAGGAATTTAAACAAATTTACAATAAAAAACAAACAACCCTATTAAAAATTGGGCAAAGGACATGAACAGACATTTCTCAAATGAAGACATTCATGCACCCAAAAAACATTGAAAAAAAGCTCAACATCACTGATTATTAGAGAAATGAAAATAAAAACCACAATGAGATACCATCTCACACCAGTCAGAATGGCAATTATTAAAAAACCAAAAAACAACAGATGCTGGTGAGATTGCAGAGAAATAGGAATGCTTTTACGCTGTTGGTGGAACGTAAATTTGATAAACCATTGTGGAAGATGAGGTGGTATTCCTCAAATATCTAGAACCAGAAATTCCACTGGACCCAGCAATCCCAGTACTGGATATTTACCCAAAGGAACATAAATCATTCTATTACAAAGATACATGTGTGCTTATATTTATTGCAGCATTATTCACAGTAACAAAGACGTGGAATCAACTCAAATATTCATCAAAAATAGACTGGATAAAGAAAATGTGGTGTATAGATATATATATACACCATGGAATACTATGCAGCCTAAAAAGGAACAAGATCGTGTCTTTTTCAGGGATGTGGATGGAGCTTGAAGCCATTATCCTCAGCGAAGTAATTTACAAACAGAATATCAAACACTGCTTGTTCTCACTCAAAAGTGGGAGTTGAACAATGAAAACACATGGACACGATGAGGAGAATAACACACACTGGGGCCTGTTGGGCGGTGTGGTGGTGGGAGGTGAGAGAGCATTAGGAAAAATAGCTAATGCATGGTGGGCTTAATATCTAGGTGATGGGATAATAGGTTCAGCAAATCACCATGGTACACGTTTCCCTATGTAACAAGCCTACACATCCTGCACATGTATCCCAGGACTAAAAATAGAAATTAAAAGAAAATAAAGAAAAACTTTTTTCTTAAATCTTAAAATGAAGATTTTTTTTTTTAAAGATGCATCATCTTAAGGCTATTTATTTGAAGATTTTCTTCTTATTTGATATAAGTGCTTATAGGTATAAATGTCACTCATAGTACTGCTCTCACCTTATTAAAAAGGTTTTGGTATGCTGTGTTTCCATTATTACTTGTTTGAAAAAGTTTTTGAATTTCCTTCTTAATTTATGGACCTATTAATCATTTAGGAGCATGTGGTTTTATTTCTATTTGTGTAGTTTCCAAAATTTCTCTTGTTTATTTCTAGCTTTATTCCATTGTGGTAATAGAAGATGCTTAATATTATTTCAGTTTTTTGAATGTTTTGAGACTTGTTTTATGACCTAACACTATTCTTGAGAGTGACTTATGTGCTGAGAAGAAGAATGTGTGTATTGCAGCTGTTGGATGGAATGTTCTGTAAATATCAATTAAGTTCATTTGGTTAATAGTACAGATTAAATTCTGTGTTTCTTCCTTGATTTTTTGTTTGTGTGATCTCTTCAATGCTGAAAGTGGGCTGTTGAGGTCCCCAGTCATTATTGTATTGGGATCCATCTCTCTCTTTACCTCTAATAATATTAACATTATATATCTGGGTGCATGTATCTTTAAAATAGTTATATCTTCTTACTGAATTTACCCCTATATAATGGCAAAAATTCTCTCTTTATGCTTTATGTTTGAAATCTATTTTGTCTAATACAGGTATAGCAACTCCTATTGTTTTTTTGGTTTCCATTTGCATGGAATTTTTTTTCATCTCTGTATTTTCATTCTGTGTGTGTCTTTATATGAAGTGTTTTTCTTGCAGGCAACAGGCCGTTGGGTCTTGTTGTTTTATCTATACAACCACTCTATGTCTTTTGATTGGAGAGTTTATTTCACTTACATTCAGTGTTATTATTTACAAGTAAAAACTTACTCTTTCCATTTTATTTGTTTTCTGGTTGTATTTTTCTCTTCTCTTCTTTCTTTCTTTCCTTTCTGTATTTATTTTAGTGAAGGTGATTTTCTCTAGTGGCATGATATAATTTCTAGCTTTTCATATCTAGCTTTTGTATATCCATTTTATGTTTTTTTGATTTGAGGTTATCATGATGCTTGCAAATACTATCTTATAACCCATTATTTTAAATAGATAATAACTTTTTCTTTTTTTGAGACAGAGTCTTGCTCTGTCACCCAGGCTGGAGTGCAGTGGTGTGATATTGGCGCACTGCAACCTCTGCCTTTCAGGTTGAAGCAATTCTCCTGCCTCAGTCTCCCAAGTAGCTGGGACTACGGTTGTACACCACCACTCCCTGCTAGTTTTTGTATTTTTAATACAAACGTGTCTCACCATGTTGACATGTTGTCAAGGTTGGTCTTGAACTTTTGACCTCAGGTGATCCAGCTGCTTCGACCTCTCAAAGTGTTGGGATTACAGGCATGATACTGCCCAGCCTAAACTGATGACAACTTAATGATGATGACAACTTAATTATCATGCCCAGCCTAAACTGATGACAACTTAAATGTTGATTGCATGAACACACAAGCAAAAATAAAACTGATAAAACCTCTATTTTAACTTTATCACTCTGCTTTTTAACATTTTGTGGTTTCTATTTATATCTTATTTTACTGTCTATAGCTTGAGAAGTTGTAGTTATCATTTTTGATTAGTTTATCTTTTAGTTTTTCTGCTTACAGGAGAGCAGTTTAGACATCATAATTACAGTGTTTTAATATTCTGTTTTTCAATGTACTTACTCTTACAAGTGAGTTTTTAAACGTCAGATGATTTATTATTGCTCATTACCATCCTTTTCTCTCTAAAGATTTTCCTTTAGCATTTATTTTAGGACAGTTTTGATGTTGAGAAAATCTCTCAGCTTTTTTTTATTGGAAGTCATTGCTTGTTCTTTATGTTTGAAGTATATTTTCACTGGATACACTCTTCAAGGAAAAATGGCTTTTTTCCTTCAGCATTATAAATCTATCATTCCTCTCTCTCCTGGCCTGTAAGAATTCCACTTATATGACTGCTGCCAGTTGTATTGGAGCTCAATTGTATGTTATTTGTTTCTTTTCTCTTACTGCTTTTAGGATTCTTTCTTTATCTTTGACCTTTGGAAGTTTGATTACTAAATGCCTTGATGTGGTCTTATTTGGCTTAAAGCTGCTTTGAGTTCTATAACCTTCTTGTGCTTCAATGTTCATATTTTTATCTGGATTTAAGTAGTTCAAGTTAGTTCATTAAGATTTTGAGTAAATGTTTTACTTATATCTTTTTCTCTTTCTTCTCTTTAAGGTGAATAGCTCTCAGATTTTCCCTTTTGAGACTATTTTTCCAAATCTTCTAGGTGTTCCTGTTACATTATTTTTGCTTTTGTCTCCTCTGACTGTATTTTCAAACAGCCTGTTTTCAAGCTCATAAATTCTTTCTTCTGCTTGATTAATTCTTCTTTAAGACACTATGATGCATTCTTCAGTGTGTCAAGTACACATTTTAACTCCAGAATTCCTGTTTATTTTTAATTACTTCAATCCCTTTGTTAACTTTATCTGATAAATTCTGATTTTTTTCTCTGTGTTATCTTTAATTTTGTTGAATTTTCTCAATGCAGCTATTTTTAATTCTCTATCTGAAAGATCACATGCTTCTGTCTCTCCAGGATTGGTTACTGGTGACTTATTTAGTTCATTTGGTGAGGTCATGTTTTTATGGATGGTTTTGATGATTGTGGACATTAGTTTGTGTCTGGGCATTGAAGAGCTAGGTATTTATTGTAGTCTTCACAGTCAGGGCTTGTTTGTACCCTTCCTCTCTGAAAAGGCTTTCCAGGCATTCAAAGGGACTTTGTTATTGTGATCTAAGCTGCATCTGCATCAGGGAGCATCCCAAGCCCAGTAAGGCTGTAGTTCTTGCAGACTTGTTGAAGAACCCCCTTGGTGGTCTTGAATAAGATCCAGAAAAATTCTGGGGATTACTAGGCAGATACTCTTGTTTTCGTCCCTTGCTTTCTCCCAAATAAATGGAGTATCTCTGTGTTGAGACACCTGGATATGAGAGTTGGGTGACAATAGCACCCCTGTGAACACCACCACTGATACTGTGCTGGGTCAGACCTGTAGTGAGCCCTGTATTGGGTCTTGCCCAAGGCCTGCTGTAACCACAACCTGGCTACCACATATGTTTGTTTAAGACCCTAGGCCTCTGCAATCAGCAGGGTGCAAAGCGATACAGACTTGTTTCCTTCCCTTTGGGGCTGTGAGTTCTTCCTGGCCTTGGATGGGTCTAGAAATGTCATTTGGGAGCCAGGGACCAGAGTAGAATACCTTTAAAAGTGTACTTGGTGCTCTACTGTACTGTTGCTGGACTGAGCCTTATGAAACTCTCATTTGTTCTCTGAGGAATTTAGACTAGAATGCCTCTAATGTCTCCTCTAGCTCTGTCATAGAGATTAAGTTTGTCTCACTCTTCTCACCCTTTTCCACAAGCAGAGGAATCTCACTTCATGGCCACCACAACTACAGGGCCATGCAGAGTGCTGCCAAAGTTCATTTAATACTCAAGGTCTCTTAAGTTAGATTGTTGTGAATGCTGCTTGGACTTAAGAGTCACCCATCAGGGTGGTGGGCTCCCCTCTGGCCCAGCGTTAAGTCCAGAAATGCTGTCAAATAACCAAGGCCTGGAATAGGTCATCCCAAGAGCCTGCTTGGTGTTCTACCCCACTGTGCCCAAGCTGGTATTTGATTTTTTATTCTTATGAAGTTGCTTTATTTTTTGTAGATAGCTGTTAAATTTGGTGTTCCTGCAAGGGGAGCAACTGATAGAGGCTTCTATTTGTCCACTTTGCTTTGCCCACAGTCAGAGTCACTCTTTGATGAGGAAGCAAGGGAATAAGTTAACTCAGGATTTGCTAATTGCCTCAGTAATAGAGATTTACTATTGACCTTTTATTGTCTATTGTGTTTGTTGATGACAGTTTTATTTTTCTCTGTTTTTATTTTCACATGTAGGTAAAATAAAGTTTTACTTTGTTCTTCAAAACAAACAAACCCAACCACTTTGAGGCAGTGTGAGATTTTGGAAAGAAAATTTGACCAGGACTCAGAGATATAATCTTTAGTCTTGAATTGTGTGTTCTTACAAAACCCTCATCCATTATCTGAGAAATTTAGACTAGAATACCTCTAATGTCTCTTCCAGCTCTGTCACTGTGAAGCTAGTGCAATGACTTTTTTTTTCCGTTCTTAATTTTACTTATAATATTCTGATTATTCTGATCTGTCAGCCCATTGTTCTGGGCAGGGAAAAAAAAACAGATGCACCCCTTTGGATAAGGTGGAATGTCTTCAGGTGGCTCTAGTAAAATAAAAATAAATAATAGAATTGAAGTACAAGAGTAGCACATTTATAGTCATTATCATTCATGGGGTACAGAAATGTGTGACTTGAAGTTTAGGAGGAGGCAAGAAAAATTATTAAGCTTGAACACAAATATGAGCATGAACACAAGGTGTTACCAGGCTGGATGGACAATGTAGAATGGGCCTAGTTTGGTAGTTTTGGTGATTGTGGTAAGGGTAAAAATGGGAAAGCATAAAGGCGAAATATCTATGGGCTATCTATGGCAAGAAGTGGGTGGCTATGTAGAAAGCTTCCTCAATAGAAAAGTAATAATGAACTGAGCATCTTCTGTGTGCAAGGTATGTGACATTCATAGTGCCAATTTGATCCTCAGAATAACCCTGTTAAATTGTTGTTATTAGGCTTATTTTACAAAAGGACAAAACAAAGGATAAGAAAAGTTAAGTAAAATACCCATGTTCATGCAGCTAGTATGTGGTAGAGCTGAGATTCAAATTCAGGTCTGTCTGAATCCAAAATCCATTTTAATCTTTTTCTAAACTGCAACTCTGCATTAATAGGTATGAAATAAAGACAGAAGAAATAGAGTTATATGTGGAATCAGAATAGAATAGCAGTTCAGAGTATGGACTCTGGAGTCGGATTACCTAAAGTGAAATTCGTGATGCAAGCAGGCAAGTCATTCAGACTCTTTGGCACTCAGTTTCTTCATTCATGACATGGTAAAGTTAATATCAATTTCAAGGGATTATAGTCAGAATTAAATGGGTTAGTCTATGTAAATTTGGGGGCACAATAAATATAAAACACTAAATCATAATAATAAATATTAACTAATAAAAGAACCAGATCCCAAGAAATATTTCCATTTTAAGTGACTAAAATGTAATGGGCCCCAGGAGAATATTTTTCCACTTAACAATTGTGATTTGAGTCAATTCTTATATAAAATTGTGGGTGTCAATTATCAATGAGTGCTTCATTTTAAGAAGCCTTTTTATCTAAACTTTAAACATTAACAATGTGGTTCTTGTTTTTTATTACAATAGACAAAACCAATAAAAATCTATGTGCCTTTTGTCTTATTGATCATATTAAATAATAAATTTAGTCAAGTGACTGGCCTGATAATTAAAAAAGAAAACAGTTGAACTGCTAACCTACAAATGTAGCACTAGGTTCATTTTAAATACCAGAAAAACGATCTTCAGAAGACCAACTCTGTTAACATTTTCACTTGTCATTCAGACAGCTTTTCACCATGAAGGCTTATCCTCCAAAATGTTTCCACTTACTGTAATTTACTTTCTAGTAACTTTAGAAAGGACTAATTGCAATATGTCCTGGAAAGGAAAGAAAGGAGGCATTTTAATTCTACTGAAATTGAGATTCTATTGGTTTGATTTCTTCTGAGCTCTTCAGAGAGCTCTCAAAGATTCCTGAGAGTAAGAGAATTCTCCTTTTCATGTGAAAACAAACTTCTGCCTCTAAACTGAGTGTGCTGAACCTCCCAGATTTTTCCAGTGTTGGCTTGTGATCTGAGTTACATGCTCAATGAGACAAGGCAAGACTTTAACAGGAAAACTTTAAAGGTTGAGTGTGTTTACCTTTCATTTTGGTGCCTTTGATGTTGGATTTATATTCAATTGACCAACGGTTTACTGACCTCATTAATCTTGTTTCTTCTCAGAACTGATTCCTCATAGAAACTAAGATCTTCATATCCCCATTTTTTTTTGTTTGAGTGGGCAAGAAGTTCCACAGGCGTGAAGCTGAATGTTTATTTCCATTTCACACCTTTCTAGACATTTATTAATTAAAAGCAGTAGTTGCTAACTAGGGACAATTTGAATCAACCCCACAGTGTTTAGGAGGGATTCCATGGAACAAGAGTAACACTCTATTTCTTCTAGTCAGGTAGACAGGCCTGTCTTATTCTACCCTCTGATTTCTGCTGCTTCTCCTCATAATCCACTTTAGATCTAGACAATATAGAGGTAAAGGAAGTATTACAGTTAAATGCACTCCTCCTCCTCTACCATGTATTTTTAAATCTAAATTGCAGGGAAAGAGAATCAAGAACATTGTTTTATCTATTATTCTTCTACATTTCACTGCATTTCTTGAACAGAAATCGTTAGGTCATTCTCAGAGTCATTAGAGCAGATTAAATTTTTACTCCTCACAGGGTCAGCACTGTCATAGGGTCTGAGAAGAAAGAAAATCTTTGTTCTGTTTCTTACAATCAAATTGGGAAAAATGAGACAGACACATAGACTTACATAAATCAGGCAGTAAATCATTAAAACATTAATTATGTATTGGTAGAGTTGGTTGGAATGAAGTAAAGGGAGAGCTCAATTTAGAATAGTTACAGAAGTGATATCGTTGGTCTGTGTCCCCACTCAAATCACATCTTGAATTATAATTCCCATAATCCCCATGTGTTGTGTGAGGGACCTGGTAGGAGGTAATTGAATCATGGTACGGTTACCTCCATGTTGTTATTGTAATAGTGAATGAGTTCTCATGAGATCTGATGGTTTTATAAGGGGGTTTCCCCCTTTTGCTTGGCACTTCAGTTTGCTGCCACCATGCAAAGAAAGATGTGTTTGCTTCCCTTTTTGTCATAATTGTACATTTCCTGAGGCTTTCCCAGCCATGCAGAGCTGTGAGTCAATTAAATATCTTTCCTTTATAAAGTATCCAGTCTTATTAGTAGTGTGAGAATGGACTTATATAGTAAATCGGTACCACAGAGAATGGGGTGTTGCTGTACAGATACCCCCAAAATGGGGAGGCAGCATTGAAACTGGGTAATAGGCAGAGATTGTAACAGTTTGGAGGGCTTAAAAAGAGAGAGAAAAATATGGGAAAGTTCGGAACTTCTTAGATGGCGTTGACCAAAATGCTGATAGTGTTATGGATGATGAAGTCCAGGCTGAGTTGGTCTCAGATGGAGATAAGAAACTTGTTGGGAACTGGAGTAAAAGTCACTTTTACTATCCAAAGAGACTGGTGGCATTTTGCTCCTGCCCTAGAGATCTGTGGAACTATGAACTTGAGAGAGACAATTTAGGGTATCTGGTGGAAGAAATTTCTAAGCAGTAGAGCATTCAAGAGGAAGTAGAGTAAAACTGGAAAATTTGCAGACAGATGATGTGACCCCCTCTCCCCGAAAAAAGTACATTTTCTGGGGAGAAGTTCAAGCCCACTGCAGATATTTGCATAAGCAATGAGAAGGTGAATATGAATCACCAAGACAATGGGGAAAATATCTCTAGGGCATGTCAGACACCTTTACAACAGCCCCTCCCATCACAGGCCCAGACTCCTAGGAGGAAAAAATGGTTTTGTGGGCCAGGCCCAGGGGACCCCCTGCTGTGTGAAGCCTAGGGACTTGGTGCCCTGCATCCTAGTCACTTCAGCCATGGCTAAAAGGGGAGAAGGTACAGCTTGGGCTGTGGCTCCAGAGGGTGCAAGCCTCAAGCCTTGGCAGCTTTTAAGTGGTGTTAAGTCTGTAGCTGCACAGAAGTCAAGAAGTGAGGTTTGGAAACCTCCACCTAGATTTAAGAGTATATATGGAAAAGCCCAGATGTCCAGGCAGAAATTTACTGCAGGAGCAGACCCCTCATGGAGAATCTCTGCTAGGGCAGTGTGGAAGGGAAATGTGGGGTTGGAGCCCTCACACAAAGTCCCCACTGGGGCACTGCCTGGTGGATCTGTGAGAAGAAGACCACCATCCTCCAGACACCAGTTGCACTGTGCACCTGGAAAAGCTGCATACACTCAACACCAGCCCAGGAAAACAGAGGAGAGGGTGGCTATATACTGCAAAGCCACAGGGATGAAGCTGCCCAAGGCTGTGGGAGCCCACTTCTTGCATCATTGCAACCTGGATTTAAGACATAAAATAGAAGGAGATATTTTGGAACTTTAAGGTTTAATGATTGCCCTTTTGAATTTCTGACTTGCATGAAGCCTGTAGCTCCTTCATTTGGCCAATTTCTCACATTTTGAACAGGTGCATTTTCCCAGTGCCTATACCCACATTGTATCTAGGAAGTATCTAAGTTGCTTTTGATTTTGCAGGCTCGTAGGTGGAAGGGACTTGCCTTGTGTCACATGAGACTTTGAACTTGGACTTTTGGGTTAATGCTGAAAAGGATTAAGACTTTGTGGGATTGTTGGAAGAGCATGATTGTGTTTTGAAATGTGAGGAAATGAGATTGGGAGGGGTCAGGGGCAGAATTATATGGTTTGGCTATGTCCTCACTCAAATCTCATGCTTGAATTGTAGTTCCCATAATCCCCACGTGTTGAGGGAGGGACCTGGTGGGCAGTAAGTGAATCATGGGGTCAGTTTACTTCATGCTGTCTGGTGATAGTGAGTGAGTTCTCATGAGATCTGATTGTTTTATAATGGGCTTTTCCCTCTTTTGCTCAGTACTCTGCTTGCTGCCGCCATGTAAAGAAAAATGTTTGCTTTTTCTTTCACTATGATTGTAACTTTCCTGGGGTCTCCCCAGCCATGTTGAACTGCAAGTCAATTAAACCTCTTTCCTATATAAATTACCCAGTCTTGGATATGTCTTTATTAGCAACATGAGAATGGAGTAATACAAAAATGCTTAATACTGTAAGGTAATGATATCTTAAGTATGGGTAGAAGTTGGATAGATAAGTGATGATGAAATTAGGTAGCGATAAGGAAAGGTTCATAACATGAGCAAAAAGAAGAAGGTATACAAACAGATGTGTATAGGACTATGAGGAGAACACCCTAGAAAGACAAAAAGTACTGAGGTGACAATCTTACTTAAATTACAATAAGACATTCTATATTGGATAAAATGAGATGAATAAAAATATCTATAAGCTTGTTAAAATACAGACTGCTGAACCCCACTCCCAGAGTTTCAATTTAGTTGGTCTGTGTGGGGCCAGAAATTTTGCATTTTCAATTACCAAGAGACTCTGATGCTGCTGATGAGGTGGGTGCCACACATTGAGAATCACTGATCTAATTCAGACAACCTTGAAACAAATACAATAACTTGCCATTGCTTTTTAACCACAATGAAAATCTAAAAGATTAAAGAAGGCCGCCTATGGGACTGTCAAATTCGTCAGTATCCAAACATATTTTGGTAGCTGCCATTTCTTCAAATTAGACATGCCAATGTTAGGTAGAAAATGTGCAAGTGTATGCTTGGTGGTGGTGGTGAAATAACATGACTTAGCAGGTCAATCAGGCCTCAACCCTAAGTTCTCCAAAGTATTTTGGATATATTAGTGAAAACATGTACTGATTCTCCTTTTTCTGGTAGATTTACAATGGTGGATTTATAACTGCTACAGTGGAATTTCCTCAGCAGTGTTCAATCTTGCACTCTGTAATTTAGATTGCTATACTTCTAGATGGGACATCACAGCTCTAGTGGAAACAATAGCACCCATAAAAACTACATCGTAAATATGCAGTCACTTAGTTCAAGGAAAAGACTTCTACAGGGTAGATTCTGCAAAGAAATTGGTCCAGAACCAGTGTTTCTGCTGAGCTGATCTATTAAAAGGACTCATTAAAGGGTATCCATTCTGTATGAATGCCAACATATTTACTCTTTTGCTTGTCAAAATAGATCTTAATGATGAATCTATTCCTGAATTAAACCAAGGTAAACGTTTATTCTGGAAACTTCTTAAACGTACTTGTTTTTCTAAAACTGAATCAGTGAGAGGACAATGATGGGGATTCAGAAACTTTGACTCCCAGGTTTGTACTCAGTACATTAATGTTTTTCTCACCACCTTTGTTTTCTCCCTTTTTGGAAAAAGTAATCTTCACATTTCCTGATATAAATTGATAACTCAGAAATTTAGCCTTTTGGGAGTTTATGCTTGATGACCAGTCTGTGCATAGGGTAAGACAAATGGAAAACAGTCTTAGGCTATACCACCAGGCATAAGCTCTACTAAATGAAAGAATCCAGAGATAAACTACAGAGAGAGAATTCTCTGGAGCTAGACATGAATGCTTCTGTGACTTCCTTAGTCACCTGGCATTAGGACCCTCTGAAAGATAATATGAATCACCTTACTGAGCCAATAGTCACCTCATGTTTTTCCTTCCATTTTCTGTATCTTGCATATATTGGTTTGGAACAGACAATATCTTCAGTACTTTGCACTAAACTAAGTTTCCCTGTTTTCTCCATCTTTTTCCTTGGTACACATCTATCCATTCATTTCTTTATTGGATGTGTATTTTTGAAGATGTAGTTCAATCTAGTACGGCATTTTTTGGATAGGCGGCCAGAAGACCAGTGTTCCAGTACTAGTATTGCCACTAGCTGTGTGACCCTGAGAAAGAGAAAGAATTGCACAATTATATGACTCAGTGACTCCTAAAGTGTGAAATGTGTATCACTGATAGGTTTGTAAGTTGATTATAGTTGATACATGGATGAATACTTTTAATTTGAATATTAATTTGAGCATGTCTTCAACTAACATTACAAAAGCTATCAATAGGGCTTCCCCTGCCTGAAACCAATACCCAAACATGTAGTCTAGGGTTTGGGAGCTGAACTGTCCTGCACACTGCCAATGGTACCTGAGTGCACCATCTGGGGACTGAGGACAAGACTTACCCACTTCTCACCCCTATCATTGGTGCCTGTGCACATCATCTGGGAGTCTGGGGATTGACTAATTCCACCCACAAGTGCTGGTGCTCAAATACATTATCAAGAGCCTGATAACAGACCTGTTCCACCCACTACCACTTTTCCTGGCACCCAGCACTCAAACACACAATCTGGGAGCCTACTCTATCTGCCCCAGCTGGTGCCTGTGCATACCATCAGGGGGACTAAAGACAGGTCTGTGTTGCCTAATGCCACCACCACTAGTGCCCAAGGATCAGCCCACCTAATGTCCCTGTCCACAGCAAAACCTTACAGCAGCATCCAATAAAAACCACATTCTAAGATATTTCAGAACTTAAAAACACAACTGGTGTTGATTACAGCTGAAGAAATCATACAGAGAGTACACTGTTTTACCCACCCAGAATCAGAGTCAAATATATTTCTACCCAACCAACAGGAAAGATACATCTATAGAAAAAGATCTTTCCCTATGAAAGTCAATACATAAAATTGGAAGAAGTATTACTCCAGATGCACAGATATGAAACCAAGAACAAAAGAAATAAGGAAAAGCAAAGAAAGATAATCTCTCCAAAGGAACACAAGAATTCTCTGGTAATAGACTCCAAAGAAAAGAAAATTTATAAAATGCTTGAAAAAAAGAATTAAAAATACTGGCACTAAAGAAACTGTATAAGATAGGATAGAACACAGAAATACAGAGAAATTAAAATCAGGAAACAATTCATGATTTGAATGAGAAATTTAAGAAAGAATCAAATAGAAATTCTGAAACTAAAGAATGCAATGGATGAAAAGAAAAACACACTCAAGACCTTAAACAATAAATTAGATAAATCAGAAGAATTTCTGAATTTCAAGACATGTCCTCTGAAACTACTCAGTTGGACAAGAAAAACAAAGAAAAGATTAAAATAATGTAAAAAGCCTATGTGGGTCAGGTGCAGTGGCTGACACCTGTTATCCCAGCACTTTGGGAGGCTGAGGCAGGAGGATCACTTGAGCCCAGGAGTTCGAGACCAGCCTGGGCAAGATGGAGAGACTCTTATCTCTACATAAAATTAAAATGAAATAGTTGGGTGTGGTTCTTGGTGCCTGTAGTCCCAGCTACTCAGGAGGCTGGGGTTGAAGGATTGCTTGAGTCAGAAATTCAAGGTACCAATTAGCTTTAATCCCACCAGTGCACTCCAGCTGGGGTAACAAAGTGAGACACCATCTCTAAACAAGGTAAAATTATTTTAAAATGAAGAGTCTATGTAAAATATAGTGTCACAGAATCCCTAGTGTGTTGCTATTCCAGCTGGAAACTTCTGTGGCCAGTGGTTCCTTTGCCCAAGTTTTGCTCGGTCTCACTGGGCTTGTTCCACACACTCAGCCCAGCAAGTTGCAATCAGCTTGTACTACTGGCTTGGATCCCATGCCTGCCAAGGGTGAGCCAGACATAGAGCGGCAAGGGGTGTGTGAGTGAGCATGGAGTCCTGCCACTGCACATATCCAGGCATGCCAGCTGCAGTGGGGTGGGCTGCTCCTGGAGCCAGTACAGACACTCACTTCATGCAAGGCTGTAGCTGGACCAGTCACACCATAAGTGGCTTCCACCATGGGTGCCAGGGAATGCAGTAGAAGCTGGAAGTGTGGAGATGTCAGGACCTGCGAAGTTCCAGAAAGTGTGTCACAGCCCTGGCCTGGGGAACTCCTAGGTCTGGGCTCTGTGAAAGGCTGCAGCTTGTCTCTCCTTCTCATTGCCCCCAATGTGGCAAGTGAGCAGTGTGTTTCATCCCTGTTTGTGTTACTGCTCTTTCAGTCATGTCATTTACTGGGTCATGAGTTCTTGTCCCATCTCCAGGAAGAATAAGGTAGGTGGACAACTGGAGTGTGAGCAAGGCAGAGAGGAGCTACGTTGAGTGACAGAACAGCTCTCAGGAGACCCAAAGTCTCCTGATGAGTGTCCCGGAGGAGTGTCCAGTTCTCAGAAGAGAGGATACCCATAGTAAGTAGCTCCTTTCCGCAGGCAGGTCATCCTGATGAGTCAAGGAGACCCAAAGTGAGTAGTTATTTCCCACATCTGGTAGTCCCAACCTTTCTGTGAGTCTGGCTGAATCTGAAGGTTTTATGGGCTTTAGAAGGGAGGAAGTGCATGCTGGTTGGTCCATGGGCAGCCATGTGTGGGCCTGGCAAAAGCACCATAAGTTCTTATTCTGGGCCATGGACTCCACCTGGAACAGACAGCCCAGACCCCAGACTTCAGGCCATTGCTGACTTGAAGGAGGGGCTTCACTGGGAACCTGTCTCTTTCCACCAAGGAGCCTGTCTGCCTAGTGCTGCCATCTACATGTCATCCACCATGCCCAGGCTGTTTGTGTTAGGGGCACCTGCAGGCCTGCATGGAGACACTCTTAGCCCTCCTTTGGTCTCCCTCCCATGCCTGTCAGCTAGGAGGGGGCCAAGGCAGCAGGAGATTGGTGTACCAGTACCACCCTGAGTGTGTGCACACCCAGCTGGATTGTGACAGCACCCAGGCTTCACAACAACTTTGCTCCACCCTGGAGTAGACACCAGGAGCAGGGAGAGGCCAATCAGCCAGAGCAGGCACTTCTGAACCTGTGGGGGAAGGGGACTTGCTGGGCTCCTGAGATCACAGGGATTCATGGGTCCATAACCATGGCTCTGCAGCTGCAGCTGCACCCAGGAGAGCAGGGCTCCCACAACTGTCATCTCAGAAAGGGGCAGGGGTCCTGCCTGTTCCTGGCTCCCACCAGCTCTGTGGAGTGTGCATCCCCAACTACACCTTCCCTGCCGGAGCAGTGTCATTGCAGGAGCTACTCAAGTCAGGCTGCCACTGCCATCAATGGGACAACATACAGTGATCAAATATTTAAATTCTGGAAGTCCTAGGAGAAGAGATGGACAAAGCATAAAAACCTATTTAATGAAATAATGGCTGAAAACTTCTAAATCTTGCAAGAATTATAGAAATCCAGATATAAGAGGCTCAAAGTATACTCACAAATAGATTCAACGTAACAAGATCTTTTCTAAGTCACATTATAGTCAAACTATCAAAAGTCAAAGACAAAGAGAGAATTCTAAAAGCAGCAAGAGAAAAGCATGAAGTTACATATGAAGGAATTCCCGTTAGACTAACAGTGTATTTTTCGGCAAAAACCTCACAGGCTAGGAACGAAAGGTATGATATATTTAAGTTGCTGAGAGAAAAAAAATCATTTAGCCAAGAATACCACAGCCAGCAAAACTACCTTTCAAAAATGAAGGAGAAATAAAGTTCTTGCCAGATGAGCAAAATCTGAAAGAATTTATAACCACTAAACCAACCCTACAAGAAATGCTAAGTGGAGCCCTACACCTGGAAATGAAAGGATAATATTTACCATCGTGAAAACACATAGAAGTATAAAATCCACTGGTATGGCAAACACATAAATAAGGGAGAGAAAAAACTCAAATGTTCCCACTACAGAAAACCACCAAACTACAATGATTAAAAGAAAAGAAAGGACTGAAGGTCACATAAACAAACGGAAATTAGTAAAATGGCAGGAATAAGCCTCACATATCAATAACAACATTGAATGTAAATAGATTACACTTTATACTTAAAAGATATAGACTGACCAAATGAATAAAAAAGCCATAACCCAACTATATGCTACCTAAAATAAACTCATCTCACCTCTAAGGACACATAAAGACTAAAAATAAAGGGATGAAAAGAAGATATTTCATGCAAATGAAAACCAAAAGCAAGTAGGAGTAGTTATACTTAGATAAAATGGATGTTAACTCAAAAACAGTAAAAGGAGAAAAAAATAGGTCATTATATAGAGTGATCAATTCAGCAAGAGAATATAAGAATTTGAAACAAATATGTATTCAAAACTGGTACACCCAGATATATAAAGCAAATATTATTACCTAAAAAGGAAGATATAAATTACAATACAATAATAGAGACTTTACCCTCCCACTTTCACCATTGGACAGATCATCTAGACCAAAAACCATCAAAGAAACCTTGAATTTAAATTTTATTTTAAAACAAAAGGACCTAACAGACATTTATCCAAAACTTTCATCCAAAAGCTGAGAAATGTGCATTTTTCTCCTCAGCACATGGAACATTTTTCAGGATATATTATATGTTAGAACACAAAGCAAGTCTCAATTTTTTAAAAAACAGTTAAAATTATATTCATTATATTCTCAAACCACAACAGAGTAAAACTAAAAATTAATAACTAGAGGAACTTTGGAAACTGTGCAACAAAAAAAAAACTTAAACAGGAAACTCCTGAATGTTCACTGAGTTAATGAAAAATTAAGAAGGAAATACAAAACTTTGAAAAAACAAATGAAAATGGAAACACAACATACTAAAACCTATAAAATACAGCAAAAGCATTGCTAAGAGGGAAGTTTACAGGACTTAACACTTACATAAAAATAGAAATATTTTAAATTAAAAACCTACTGATGTGCTTAAAGGACCCACAAAATTAATAACAAACCAACTCAAAATGAGTATAAGAGAGAAATAATAAACATCAAAGTAGAATTAAAATACACACTTAAAAAAAATACAAAGGATCATAAAAACAAAATGGTGATTGTTGAAAATCTAAACAAAATAGATAAATCCTTAGCTAGACTAAGAAAAACAGTCCCATATAAATAAAATCAGAGATAAAAAGAGATCATTAAATTGATGCCACAGAAATACAAAGAATCATTACTGATCATGAACAGCAATATGCCAACAAATTGGAAAACCTAACAGAAATTAATAAATCACTGAACACATATAAGCTACCATGATTGAATCAGAAAGGGAAACAGGAAACTGTTCAGATCAACAATGAGAAATAAGATTGAATCAATAATAAAAATCTCCCAACAAGAAAAGACCAGGAGTAAGTAAATGGATTGATACATGAATTCCACCAAACTTATAAAGAAGAATTAACACAAATTCTTCTTAAGGTATTCCAAAACATTACAAAGACAGGAATTCTTTCTAACTCATTCTACAAGAATTACCCTAATACCAAAACCAGAAAAGACAAAACAAAACCAAAAAAAAAAAAAAAAAAAGAAGAGCATAGACCAATATCCTTCATAAATACAGACTCAAAAATCCTCAATAAAATATTAGCAAAGTGAATCTAATAACACACAAAAAAGGTAATATACCATAATCAAGTGGGATTAATTTCAGGAATCTAAACATGTTTCAACATATGCAAATCAATAAATGTGGTACATCATATAAAAGAATTAAGGACAAAAGCCTTAAATTATCTCAGTAGATGCAGGAAAAGCATTTGCTAAAATTGATATCCCTTCATAATAAAAAACTTTCAACAAATAAGCATACATGGAACATACCTAACCAAAACAAAGGCCACATATGAGAAACCCACAGTCTATATCAGATTGGATGGGGAAAGATGAACTATTTTCCTGTAATAACTGGAACTAGGATGCCCACTTTCACCACTCTTATTTAACATAGCACTGAAACTCCTAGCCAGAGAAATCATGCAAGAGAAAGAAATGGAAGGCATCCAAATTGGAAGAGAGGAATTGAAATTATCCTTCTTTTCAGACAACATAATAATATATATATGATGATATATTTAAAGAATAAGATGAAAGACCTCTACAACTAAAACTACTAAACATTGATGAAAGAAATTGAAGAAGACACAAACAAATGGAAAAACAACCCGTGTTCATGGATCAAAAGAATTGATTTTGTAAAAATGTCCCCATTACTCAAAGCCACCTATAGATTAATGTAACACATATCAAAATACCAGCGATATTCTTTTCAGAAATAAAACATGTAATGAAAATTTTAATTAAAAATAGAACTACCATAAGATCTAGCAATCCCATTAGTGAGTATTTATCCAAGGAAGAGAAATCAGTATATCAAAGTGATACCTACACCCTCATGTTTATTGCAGCACTATTCATACCAGTCAAGATATGGAATTGACTTAAGTCCATCAACAGAAGAATGAATAAAGAAAATATAGTGTATAATCACAACAGAATATGGTTCAGCCATAAAAAGAATGAAATTGTGTCATTTGCAACAAACTGGAAGATATTATGCTAAGTGAAATAGCCCAGGCACAGACAGGCAAATATCACATGTTCTTACTCATATGTGGAAGCTAAAAAAAGTTGATCCCATGGAAGTAGAGAGTAGAATAATGGTTAACAGAGACTGAGAAGGGTGGGTGGGGGAATGAAGACAGATTAACAGGTGCAAACATATAGTAGATAGAAGGGATAACTTCTAGTGTTCAATAGCACAGTAAGGTGACTATAGTTAAGGAGAATTGACTGTATACGTCAAAATAGCTAGAAAAGAGTTAAAATGCTCCCAACATAAATAAATGATATTTTTTTGAGGTGACAGATATCCTAAATACCCCAATATTATCATTACACATTGTATGCATGTATCAAAATGACACATATGCTCAATAATATGTACAAGTATTATTTATCAAAAAAGGCTCATACAAGAATACTTATTCATAGTAGCTATCTTTTTAAGCAAGGGGCATCTGTTGCCAATTATCACCAAGAGTAGAAGTCTGAACACTTAATAAAAAACTATAACTAAAACAATGCTTCTGAATTCACAGGTAGAGTTGTTTAGAACAGGCTGGCCTCGGTATTGAAGTAAAAATGTATATGACTTAAAGTAAAACATAAAGTAAGCAATCATAGCGATCGTACGCTGACATGAGAAAATTGTGAAAGTGGCCATGAAATAGCTGAATAGTGAGAAATATTTCTAAACCTAGAAGGAAACTTAGAATCTAGTTAACTATTCACTTATCCACTCAACACCTATTTACTGAGCAGATGCTTTGCATCAGGCATTGTGTTAGGTACAAGCGCCAGAGGTTAGGTGTGCAAATAGAAACACAATTCATCTTGACACTCACAACCCTCACTTTAGTACATCAAGGATATGTAAACAAATATTTATAATAAAACACAGGAAATTCTATGAAAGTGTGTTGAACAAATTGTCTCAGAGAAACTAAAAGGAAGACCAACACTTGTGGGAACTGGGAAAACTTCATAGAGTGTTGTTTGCATTGATTCTTGAAAAACAAATGATTTTAAATAGTCAAGAGGAAGGCAGAAGGAGTAGCATGAGTGGGTGAAAAGTTGCACTCTTTGGAAAAGTATGTGTTCTTGTGGATAATAACTGAAGTTGGGGTTGTTGGAACATATAATATTGGAGAGGTGGAGAGGAGGAGAGGTGAGGCTGAAAGGGAGGCAGGGACCAGGTTGGGAAAGGACTTTGGTGCCATGTCAGTGAGATGCAGAACATGGTGAGAAGGCCATGGATAATTAAAGAATTTACTTAGCGATACACCATGATCACATTTACATATTTAAAACTTATTCTAGTATGGAGATTGAATTACATTAGGGCAAGACTGGAAGTAAGGAAACTTGTCAGAAGGCTGGTTCAGGTAAGAAATAAGTTCAGATAAGAAATAATAGTGGTGTCGGCCGGGCGCAGTGGATCACACCTGTAATCCTAGCACTTGGGAGACAGAGGCGGGTGAATCACCTGAGATTAGGAGTTCGTGACCAGCCTGGCCAACATGGTGAAACCCTGTCTCTACTGAAAATACAAAAAATTAGCCAGGCATGGTGGTGCACGCCTGTAATCCCAGCTACTCAGGAGGTTGAGGCAGGAGAATTGCTTGAACCCGGGAGGCGGAGGTTGCAGTGAGTGGAGAGGACACCATTGCACTCCAGCCTGGACAACAAGAGTGAAACTCCGTCTCAAAACAACAACAACAGAAAAAATGGTGGCAAGGGGATATATTTTCATTTCTTACCAAACTGGAGTAATAGAAATTGAATTTATCCATGCATTTGAAGCTACCAAAAATTACAAATAAAGGGTATCTATAAAAAATCAACAGGGTTAGATAGAATAAATTAGATCTAGTATTTGATAGCACAACAGGATGACTATAGTCAACGATAATTTACTGTACATTTAAAAATAACTAAAAGTGTATAATTGGAATATTTGCAACACAAAGAAAGATAAATACTTGAGGTGATGGATACCCCACTTACCTTGATGGGATCATTATCCATTATATGCCTGCATCAAAAGATCACATGTACCCCATAAATATGTATACCTACTATGTGCCCATAAAGATTAAAAGTACTCAATAGCTGATATAACAATTAATGGAGAAGAGTAAGTGCTTTCTACTTGAGATCAGAAAGCAGACAAGGATGTATATTCTCCCCACTTATCTTCAACCTTCAACTGGAGGTTCTAGCCAATTAAATAAGCAAGATAAAAATATAAAAGGTACTTACATTAAAAATAGGAAGAAAAACTATCTTTATTCACAGATGCATGCCAATATATGTAGAGAGTGCAATCATGCAAAGGAAAGTGCAAGAAAACAACTGGAATTATTTCATAAACTTATCAAGATTACAGGATATAAGATCAATATGTAGAAATCAATTGTATTTCCATATGCTAGTAATGAACTGTAACAAATGGTAATAAAAAGAAAATTTACAATAGCTTTGAAAATATTAAATACTTAGGGATAGGCTGGGCGCATTGGCTCACACCTGTAATCCCAGCACTATGGGAGGTCGAGGCGGGTGGATCACGAGGTCAGGAGATCGAGACCATCCTGGCTAACATGGTGAATCCCCGTCTCTACAAAAAATTAAAAATAAAAAAAATTAGCCGGGCGTGGGGGCGGGCATCTGTAGTCCCAGCTACTCAGGAGGCTGAGGCAGGAGAATGGCGCGAACCCGGGAGGCGGAGCTTGCAGTGAGTGGAGTTGGCGCCACTGCATTCCAGCCTGGATGACACAGCAGGACTCCATCTCAAGAAAAAACAAACAAACAAACAAACAAAACAAAACAAAAAGAAAACACGGATAAATCTGACAAAAGGGTTGTATACTGAAAAACTTGAAAAATACGTGAATTAGAACATAGCAGTGTGTTAGAAAAAGAATTGCATATTGAAAACTTCAGAATTTTCTAAGACAAAAGATCTAAAATATAGAGAGCTATAACCTGCTGATAGATCAGAAGACACAATATTATTAATGTGCCAATTTTCTCTACATTGAGTTATATATTTAAAGTAATTCAGATAAAAATTCCAGCAGGCTTTTTTTTTTTTGTAAAATATATGAGCTGATTCTAAATTTGATGTGGAAATGTAAAGGACATAGGAATAGGTAAAAGAAATCTGAATATAAAAAACAAAGCTACAGAACTAAAGCTATCTGATTTCAAGATTTATTGTAAAGCTACAGCAATCAAAATAGTGATGTTAATATAAAGTAGATCAAAGGAACAGAATAGAGAATCCAGAAGTGGTCCCACACATATATGAACAATGATTTTCTACAGACATGAAAAGACGACTTAATAGAGAAAGGTTGTCTTCAACAAAAAGCACTGAAGTAACTGAATATCAAAACCTGCAAAAAAGAACTTTTATCCATACATTGCATTATGTAAAAAAATTACCTCAAAATGGGTCATAGAGCTAAATATAAATCCTAAAACTGTAAAACCTTCCAGAAGGAAATATATATATAAGTCATTGTGACTTAGGTTTAGAAAAACTATTTCTAGACGGTCACATGCATGGTGAAAAGCATGATCTATAAAAAATAAATTGATAAATTGGATTGTATCAAAGTTAAAACTTTGGTTTTCCCAAAGGTGCTGTTAAGACAATGAGAATACAAGCCAAAGGTTGGAATAGAACATTTGCAAAATAATAGTTGATAAAGGAATTAAATCTACAATTTCTAAATAATTCTCAAATCTAAATAATTAAGAAATAAACTGGAATTAAAAACAAGGGGAATATATTTGAACAGACACATCATGAAATAAGAAATATAAATGGCCGGCCGGGCGCGGTGGCTCAAGCCTGTAATCCCAGCACTTTGGGAGGCCGAGACGGGCAGATCATGAGGTCAGAAGATCGAGACCATCGTGGTTAACACGGTGAAACCCCGTGTCTACTAAAAACAATACAGAAAACTAGCCGGGCGAGGTGGCGGGTGCCTGTAGTCCCAGCTACTCCGGAGGCTGAAGCAGGAGAATGGCGTGAACCCAGGAGGCGGAGCTTGCAGTGAGCCGAGATCGCGCCACTGCACTCCAGCCTGGGCGACAGAGCGAGACTCCGTCTCAAAAAAAAAAAAAAAAGAAAAGAAATATAAATGGCCAATAAACAAGGAAATAATGTTTGATGTAACTAGTCATTAGAGAAATGCAAATTACAGATACAATAAGATATCAATAACTGACATTTTCATACACTGATGGTGGGAATGTAAAATGGTACTTTGCAAAATACTCTGGAAAATTGTTAGCTTCTTAGAAAGTTAAAGATACCTACCATATGATCAAGTTATTCCACTCATTTGTATTTACCCAAGAAATGAAAGCATATGTTGATAAAAGACTTGTACGTGAATGCTCATAGCATCTTTATTTTTAATAATCCCAACTGGAAACAACGTAGATTCTATCAGCACGTGAATGGATAACCAAATTGTGGTATATCTATACAATGGAATACCACTCAGCAATAAAACAGAATGAATTATTTATATCCTAAAAACATAGTTGAATTTCTTTTTTTTTTTCAAAATGTTAAGATTTTATTTACAAAGCTTTTTTGTTGTACAGAAAGTAAAAATGCTGTTACAATGTCCGTGTAACTGGTAGCCACAGATGGTAGACTCACCAGTCACAGCTATCCACACTACAGCAAGAGTCTTACACAAAAACCTGACAATGCTTACAATTTTGTTGGGGTGAAGTCCACAAGCTTGGTGGTAGATTACCATGAGGGACTACATGGAAGGAAGTCAGAATGTCACAGGAACTATTCTTTGGCTCTTTGAGTGGGTGGGTGTCCTGGGGTTTCTATCACAGCTACCTTTTTTTTTCTTTTTTCTTTTTTTCAAAAAAAAACAGCTACCAAATCCATGAGCAGTCCAATCAACATTGAACAGTCTATTTCTGCAGGTCATCTGGGGTCTTAATCATCTTCTCCTTCATCATCTGTTTCTCTCTTCCTCTTTTCACATTTCCTGCCTTCTTCCTCCTCTTCATCTTCATCCTCATCTTGCATCTTCATCAAGTCCAAATTCTTCTTCCTCCTCACTGACTTCATCGTCGTCCTCATCCCCTTCTACATCTTCATCTTCATCATCTTCTTCATCAAACTCCTCTTCTTCACCATTCTCATCCTCCTCATCTTCCTCATCTTCTTCTTCATCCTCCTCTTCATCCACACCATCCACCTCGGCATCTGAGTCAGGTGCTTCCTGGTCCTCTTGGTCATAGCCATCCAAGTAGGTAAGCTGGGGCAGGAGCTTGAAGACACTCTCTCGGTAGTCACTCAGGTTAATAATCTCACAGTTAAAGAGGTCCAGGCTTTTCAGACATTCTAACTTTTTCAAAGGTTCCAAGGTGCTGGTATCTTTCAGTTTATTTCCACTTAAGTTTAGATGTGTGAGATTTGGAAGTTTTTCAGCTAACATGTCCAGACTTCCAAAGATTCTATTTTCACTGAGTTCAAGCTTTCTCAATTTAGGCAACTTGGGGAGATTTGAAACTGAGATCAAGTCTACATTTATTAAACTGAGGAACTCTAAGTTCACAAATTCAGCTGTTAAGCCTTCAATTTTTCCATCATTTGATTTGCAATTGTCCAAGACAAGTTCTCAACAGCTGCCGGGGTCTGGTTCCTCAGCTCCAGGTGGATCCTCCTCTTGATGCCCATATCCCCTTCTTCCCCCTCTTCAAACTTAACTTTCCGCAGGGGGGGCAGAGAGGGGAGAGGCGTCCCTGCCTGGGCAGCGAAGGCCGTCGGAAGGGTTTGCTGGCGGCGGAGGCCGGCGGCGCGGTCCTGAGTGGCTGGCGGCCTATGGGCAGGCGAGCAGAGCCCCCAGAGCCAAGTTACTCACGGGAGCGCAAAACATAGTAGAATTTCTAAATAATTTTTCTGTGAAAGATACCAGAAAAAAGCACACATGGTTGTATGAGTCCATTTATCTAAAAGCCTAGGAAATGCAAACTAAATGTATTAATTTTCTAGGGCTGCCATAATGAAGTAGCATAAAATGACTGGCTTAAACAACAGAAATTTATTGTCTTACAGTTCTGGAGATTAGTAATATGAGATTCAGGTGTGGGCAGGCTGGTTCCTTCTGGGGGATATGAGGAAGCATTGGTTGCATGTTTCTTCACTAGTTTCTGGCAGTTTGCTGGCAATCTTTGGTGTTCCTTTGGGTGTAGAAGGGTTACCCTGATCTCTGCCTTAATTGTCACATGGCATTTTCCTTCATGTGTTTCTGTGTCCAAATTTCAATTTTTGTAATGTAAGTCATAGTTGATTAAGGGCCGCCATAATCTTAAATTGATTATCTCTGTGACGATCAGATTTCCAAATAGGGTCACATTCTGAGATTCTAGAATTAGGAATTCGATATATACATTTTTGGGGGGACACAGTTTAACTCATGACACTAATGTATCATAACAGAAAGTAAATTAGTGGTAGGACTGTGGGCATGTGGAAAGGAGTGGGAAGAAAGTGGCATGAGAAAACGTGGGACTGGTGGACATGTTCATTATTTTTATTATGGTAATATTTCAACTGGTGTATTATACATAAAAATGTAATCAGTTATACACTTTAAATATGTACAGCTTATTATATGTCAATTGGAGCTCAATAAAAACTGTTTGAGAAAATCCCACTGGGTGCAATGGCTCATGCCTGTAGTCTCAGCACTTTGGGAGGCTGAGGTGGGCAGACTACTTGAGCTCAGGAGTTTGAGACCAGCCTGGGAAATGTGGCAAAACCCCATCTCTACAAAAAGTACAAAAATTAGCCAGGCGTCCTGGTGCATGGTTGTAATCCCAGGTACCTGGGAAGCTGAGGTGGGAGAATCTCTTGAGCTTGAGAGTTGGAGGCTGCAGTGAACAAACTAGGATTGCGCCATTGTACTCCATCCAGGGTGAAAGAGAGATACTCTGTCTCAAGAAAGAGAAAGAAAGAAAGCAGGAAAGAAAGAAAGAGAAAGAAAGAAAGAAAGAAAAGAAGGAAGGAAGGAAGGAAGGAAGGAAGGAAGGAAGGAAGGAAGGAAGGAAGAAGGAAAAAGAAAGAAATGAAGGAAGGAAGAGAGAAAGAAAGAGAGAGATGAAGGAAGGAAGGAAAGAAGGAAAGAAAGAAAGAAGGAAGGAAGCAAATTCTACACTGTACTAAAACAAAAACCTTAGAATGAATCATTGGTTTCTGGTTTGTGTTTATTAATGGCAGTTGCTATTTCATATTAAAGAAAAACCCAAAAGGGTATTAATTTGGAATGGGAACAAGAGCTGATGGATTCAACATCAGACATGTTGACTTACTTGGATATTTTTGTGGAGCAAACAATTGGGGATGTCCAGTAGACAGTTTAACGGATCTGAAGTTTGGAAATGAGCTCTTGGCTGCATATAGGAGGTAGTTGTGTGTTGGTGGCATTTAAAACCATAGCATAAATTAGAACACCTAGAGCAATAGTATAGTACTAAAAAACGAGAGCAAAAAGAACAAAATGTTTCAGGGATATGCAAGGGAAGAAGAGCCATTAAAGGAGATAAAGAAGGACTTTTCAGAATGAGATGCAGAGAACCAAAGGGATTGATATCATGGAAATCAAAGTAACAATTCCCAGGAGGGTGTGATAATTTGTGTTAATTACTCTAGCGTAATTATGCATGAGATTGAGAATTGTACAGTAATGTATCCAAATACTAAAATTAGTAAGATAAATGTGGGCCACCATGACCCCTGCCTTCATGGATTTTGTGAGTTTTAGAATAGACAAAGCAGTCAGAAAACATTCTATAAATCCATAGCAGACTGCATTAAGTACAGGGGTTCTGACTACAAATAAGGTGTTTTCAAACTTTTGGATTTACTATAAATATGTGATAGTTTAATCTCTCTCTCTCCTAAAATACTCTTTGTTCTAAGAGGGTCTATAAAAGATCATTTGCTTTTTGCTTCTGAAGATTGGTCCGTCTCAGCTACCAGTCTAGCAGAGAAGGAGATGACAAATTGGAGTGTGGTCAAAGAGTCAAAGGTTGTGGGCAAGCCTGTGGCCCAAGTTAGCAGGGGTTTCAGAGGAAGCTCAACAAGAGAATTTGGAACAGTTACAAGTATCTGTAGATGGAATCCTGCTGTGGTGCTGGTAGTGATAGTGGTAGTGAGGTTCCTCTGCCAACATTGAAGGTAAAATTTTATAAAATTTTGCCTATGACAAATTTTACCTTTCTCTGTCTCCACTGAAGCATAGCTTGAGACCTGAGAAGATAGCAAGGGTGAAGACTGCCATGATAACTGGGGACTGCAGAGGTTGCTCCTTCCCATTGAATATATTTTACTAAAATTCCCTATAGCCAACAGGTAATCATCACATCTCCACCATGATAGAAACAGAGCACAAAGCTTCCCACTGCTCATTAAGATCCTGTTTATTTGGGAAAAGGAGGGTTCCTTCTAGGAATGAGGAGTAGTGCCAAAATCAGAGGTCACCTAGATCAATAATGCCAGCTATGAGGAATGGTACTAGGAAAGCAATTTTCATGATAAGTAGAAAAAATACAGATAGCGTGAAGTTTCTGGGGTTCTGACAGTAGGAAAGAAGGTTCTGCTATCCATGGCCCTAAGTGTTTGTAATTTTTTTTTCCCCAAAATGTTGCTCCCTGGAGTGTGTACTTAGGAAAATTTGAAAATGCTTATGTTTTGGCTTTGGAAAAGAATCAAACCAGTTTGGCAAAGATCTATACTCAGGGAGTCACGATGATGGTGCAATGAAAATCATGTTCTCACTTGCTGAAAGCATCACTGAAACGTGCATTCTTGTAGAGCAGACCAGAAAAAAAGGGATACTGGATGGCTTCCCCTTAGTTGTCCCAATTTAGACTGTATACAGGCATTATGATTGCATTAGTAATATGCAAATGCTACAGCCCAAGTGTTCTACATATGTTTCCAGCCCAAATCCTGAAAACAAAAGGGGAGATAAAGGAAAAGCAAGAAGTCAAATTGGAGAGTTTCCATAGTGTCTTACATGCATCCCGACTTTCCATACTTGGGAGTTGAAGGTTATGGACTCTACCAATGAGAAATTCCAGTGATAGTATTTTAATATCCTAGAGACAAAAACAGCCTTAACCCCAGAAGTTACATGTTTTAAAAGATCAAATCACTAGGTGAAGTTTGCAGAGGCCTTCAAATTCATGGAGACATAGAGAAGGATAGACAAAGGAAAAGATAGTTGTGATTTAAGGGCATACTTAGGAATGGTGGCATGTAATTGGCCACAGAACATAGCTATGCTCTATTCTGAGTCTGAGTAATACTATGGAGCATGTGCAGCTGGAATCATGCCCATGATAAGCAGAGATATTTTGTCCATTATTCCTGACTTTCTGTTGGCCTGCTTAGAAGACTTCCACATTTAAATATATATAAAGCTGACTATTTCTTCCGGTTATCTGAGAGACCACTTGTTTGAAAGGATACCTGGCCGGGCGCCGTGGCTCACGCCTGTAATCCCAGCACTTTGGGAGGCCGAGGCGGGCGGATCACGCAGTCAGCAGATCAAGACCATCCTGGCTAATACGGTGAAACACCGTCTCTACCAAAGATACAAAAAATTAGCAGGGTATGGTGGTGGGCTCCTGTAGTCCCAGCTACTCGGGAAGCTGAGGCAGGAGAATGTCGTGAACTCAGGAGGCGGAGCTTTCAGTGAGCTGAGGTCGCGCCACTGCACTCCAGCCTGGGTGACAGGGTGAGACTCTGTCAAAAAAAAAAAAAAAAAAAAAAAAGAAAGAAGGAAAGAGAAGAAAGGATACCTTAAACGTGTCATATAACTATTGGGATCCTTTCCAGTGATTTGGGGGCTCCATAAACACCAAGAAAATGCCAGGTGGGGCAGTGGGTGTGCCTGCTGAGTGACCTTGGCCTGCAACATTTTTATCTGCTTAGTTTTGCACCTGGGACAATACTCTCTGCTCTCCCGTTGGAAGGTGGGGTTTTCTGCCTATAGCATAAAACAGCTCTGTCATTTCCCTGGTTCTCTCTGGCATCCTGGAAGCAGATGTGGTCTAGAAGAACAGATTCTTATCTGGCCTTATAGCTGGGCATAAACCTGACAAGCTGTCAATTCTGAAATGGAAGCATACATAGTCTCAACCAGAAAGGCTTAGATGAGGTTCTTGAGAATCCAAATAGGATACCAAAATCAAATGTGCAGAGGTAAAAGGAGAGTTGGACATAAATTCTGTTTAGTTCCTAGGCAATTCCAATGAGAGATGGCAAATTTGTCCTTACTGTTCCTTTGTTTAAAGCTTCCGGATGAAGGGCAAGTGTTGAGAAGCTGGAGCTGTAGCAATTCATTCGTATCAGTTATTTTCAAATACACTGGTTCCTTGGTATCTGTGGGGAATTCGTTCCAGAAGTCCTGCACACACTAAAATCCTCAGAGGCTCCAGTCCCTTTTATAAAATGGTGTAGTATTTGCATATAACCTATGCACATCCCCCTGTACACTTTAAATTATCTCTTGATCATTTGTCATACCTAATACAATGTAAATGCTATGTAAACTGTTGTTATACTATATGTTTAATTTGTATTATTTCAATTGTTGTATTGATATTTTTTATTGCTTTATTTTTGAATATTTTTGATTTGCAATTTGTTGAATACACATACGTGGAACTGGAAGGTAGAGAGGGCTGACTGTACGCAGCAGTATTCATGTTTTAGAGTCAAAGTGTGTGTGTTTATTCAGCTATCTTTCATTCAAGTATAGATATTCACATTAGATGTTAAAAGTAACTACTGCACTAAATGACCAGATTGTTCCATTTAAACTGTAAACATTGAATCGAGTGTTGGTACCTATGCCAAAACAGTGATATTGCTAACTGAAGTAGCAATTAGGGCTCTTGAAATGCTCTTCTCAGATTTAACAAGAAAAGGAAAGCATACAAAGCACAGACAGATAAAGCGAATTGGTCAGCTCATCAATGTCCCACTTCTCAAAATTGTGGAAATTCTACTTAGAAAACTCAGCTTCTCTGCTACTATATCTGAAATTAAGACTGATGTCACACCTGGAATTTGGGGGTCTTCTAAAGAATATGCAAAACTTAATTATGCAGGTACAGATTTTTATAACAATTTGTAATATAAATTATTTGTATCTTATGATTAAAGTTCTGCTGCACAATATCATTCTTGTGTTAGACTTTTTACTTAAAATGAATGATGGTCAATAATACTCCAAGGGTTGTCAAATTGAGTAGGTCAGAGTTAGTCTTTCTAATATGGTACTGAGGTCTCTATGTCAATGAATTGAAACTAGCAAGAGTAACAAAATTAATGTTACTAAAATCTAGTGAAATATAGTTTTGTCCCTCCCTTTTAAAGTGGATTCTTAACACCATGAAATACTATGCAGCCATAAAAATATGAGATCATGTCCTATGCATGGATATAGATGCAGCTCGAGGCCATTATTCTTATCAAATTAGCGCAGGCACAGAAAACCAAATACCACATGTTCTCGCTTTTAAGTGGGAGCTAAACGATGAGCACACATGAACACAAAGGGGAGCAGCACATACTGGGAATTTTCGGAAGGTGGAGGGTGGGTAGAGGGAGAAGATCAGGAAAAATAACTAATGGGTACTAGGCTTTGTTTTGTTTTTTGTTTTTTGAGACGGAGTCTCGCTCTGTCGCCCAGGCTGGAGTGCAGTTGCCGGATCTCAGCTCACTGCAAGCTCCGCCTCCCGGGTTCACGCCATTCTCCTGCCTCAGCCTCCCGAGTAGCTGGGACTACAGGCGCCCGCCACCTCGCCCGGCTAGTTTTTTTTGTATTTTTGGTAGAGACGGGGTTTCACCATGTTAGCCAGGCTGGTCTGGATCTCCTGACCTCGTGATCCACCCGTCTCGGCCTCCCAAAGTGCTGGGATTACAGGCTTGAGCCACCGCGCCCGGCCGATGGGTACTAGGCTTAATAATTGATCATAAAATAATCTGTATAACAAATCTCCATGACATAAATTTACCTATGCAACAAACCTGCACTTGTATCCCTGAATATAAAATAAAAGCTAAAACTAACTCTTAACAAAACTTTTTTTTTCAACTATTCTTAGTAGGGAAAGTGAATTTATATAAAATAATATTTCCCATTTTTCCCAAATATTATGAATTGTTTTATAAAATAAGTTAAATTATGCTTATCTTTTAAGATATACTGGAGAATATTCTTACTATTTACAGACCATCAACAAGTATCTTACACAAATTGATGTTTTTTAAACAGAAAACCTATGAACTAATCATACAAAATAATTATAGTTTTACAAGCAGTAAGATCGCTAAAGGGGTTTGTTGATAATGAACAAACTTTTTAGAATTTTTGTAATATTTTGGTGTTTTGCTGGAAAGAAACACCTTAGCAAACTTGTTTCATGTAAGGAAGATAGGTATTTAAATTTAGCAACATCTGACTTTTTTTTTTTCATTCAGACATCTGCTGCCTTTTAATGTTCTTGACCTTCAGCTAAAAAAGGATAACATGGAAAAAAATGAGGACTGTTTCATCCTCTGTATCTTGTGTCTTAAAGTGAATAAGAGGAGAGATAATAGTTTAATAGGCAACCATGAGCAGAAAAATAAAATATTGTGACACAGAAATGAAAGGATAATTAAAATCATTTTGTTAGTGGCCCACTATGATTGGAAATAGCATCCAAATGCACATAAGCAAACATTTTTATTTGCATTCATAAGTCAAGTTTGCTTCTAATACTTTCTAATTGGATACTATAGGCCAAAATTAGTTATTCAAATGAAGTTTTGTGACAGAAAAATAGTAGTTTTAATGTCCATTTGATATTTTCTAAAATAAAAATGATTATTTAGAAAATAATAAATCAAATAAATGCTATTACTTTAAAAATTCAGATAGTATGGAGGTACAGTGAAAATACAATATTATCAATAATCCAGGGTTTATCCTACCACTATTTACATTTTGGATTCTTTTAGGAATCTCTCCGTGTCAAAATACATAGCCATGCTTATTATAAAATAGGATCACACTGTATCTACTATTTCATAATTTTATTTTTAACCTAATGATATCTCATATATAACTTTGTCAATGAACAATTCTACATTATCTAACCAAACAAAAAGCTCATTGATAACTTTATATAGCCACAAGTTCCAGCTTCCTATTATGATTTACACAAACCTCTGCCTAGCTCTCCTGCAACATTCAGCCTTTCAAAACAACTTAAAGGTTTTATGTCTCTGAGCCTTTGCATTTGCTAGTGCTTTTATCTGGAATGCTCTTTCCTACTCCTTTTTCACTTGGAAATCATTGAGTTTCATATGTGTTTGCATTTCCACAGCACGGCATATAATGCCTATTAAGTGTATGTTACATGAGTAAGTGAATGAATGAAATTTAATTATAAGAAAATTAGGGTAAATTTTGCAATTTTTTGGTAAATTAGAGATCCAAGCAGGTAGTAATTTATAGACGAGGGAAGATAGAGGCCACTAAGAGGATATGCAGCCTGTCTAGAGAACCAGGTGGACATAGTTTCACTGTAGCTGTTAATCATTTGAAGGCTATAATGTACTCTGAAGTAATTCTGAAGAATTTAACACGGGAGACCAAGCCAAAGAAAATATTTCACTTAATGATTCCGTCAGCTAGATAATGAGAATGAGATTCTCAGTTTGCAAAAAGGCCAGTGTGGCTAGAACACAAAGAACAATGGGTTGAGTGTCAGGAAATGAGGTCAGAAAGATTGAGTAGACTATCATACAGGGCTTTTTAGGCTGCTGTAAGGTCTTTGGAATGATTGGAGAGTAAGCTTCTGGAAGGCAAGGGTCATGTCTAATCTGCTCATGTGAATCCCTTATTGTCTATTCCCAGTGCCTGATACAAAAAGATATTCAATGTGTTCTTGTCTTATAAATGAATGACAGTTACCTCCTCTAAGGGAGTTATTTTTTTTTCCTGGTTAGAGGCAGGTTAGTAAAATATATAATGTAATATGTTTTAGGTTGTAGGGCAAGTATTATTATTATTACAGTTTTACTAGAAAAGAGACTGATGCCCAGAAGAGTTTTACTAGTCTAGTAGTCTTAAGTTTTAGAAGCAGATTTTTTCTCTTGAAACAAACTTTGCCTAAAAATAAATGTGTCACAAAGTGGTCTCTTGGCAAAGAGCTGTCATTAGGATGTGGGTTGTTCTTGAGAAGTGAATTTGTACACATATGTTCATTAGATGGACTGAAGACCTGGGCAAGAACAAGGAGATGTGACTAAACATATTATTAGGAACAAAAGGAATTTCTGTCTCTGAGTTTCCACATATAATTTTTTGCATGTCCAAGGCTCTCAAGTTCATCCCTTCTATGGTAGTGCCACAGACAGATTAATGTAACTCAGTGCGGCCAAGTTCTTCTGTTATGTCTACTTCTGCCATCTCTGCTTTGTTATCTTGTGGATTTTCTAGGCTCTGATACTTGTACCTGGTGGTTGGATCTTGACATTGTTACTGGGGGATTTAACCTTGTTACTGCTACTCATGTTGATGGCCCTGTCCATGACTTCTTATTTGTCACTGGCTGTGTTACTAGAGATGTTACTTTCTTGTAGAAAGAGTAAGAGTATCTTTCCACCACATTTTAAAACTTTACTAGGCTCCCTAAAGAATGAGGAGAGACTTTCTTCCAGTTTGCTATATCATCTAAGTACATAAATTCTTTTATTGGGCTCTTGTAAAAAGTGGCTTTGCTACCTTCATTTATTATAGGAATATCTCTTGAGGAAGTTAGGAAAAAAAGTCACTGGACTAAACGTTTGCGTAATACAACATACTATCAACCCAATGTGATCTTCCCAGACAGCAATAAACTCCTGAGGTGTTTTGTTTATCTTATTCTCCTTTCAGTTCTACAGTTAAAATTCCAGTGTACTATGGTCTAACTTTTAGTGCCAAAATTTTCATAATTACTTCCTCCCTTCCCCCAAGAAGTCCCATTGAATCCTCCTGTAGAAAGAAGCTTCAGGCTTGAGCCACCGCGCCCGGCCTGTAATCCCAGCACTTTGGGAGGCCGAGACGGGCGGATCACAAGGTCAGGAGATCGAGACCATCCTGGCTAACACCGTGAAACCCCGTCTCTACTAAAAATACAAAAACTAGCCGGGCGAGGTGGTGGCGCCTGTAGTCCCAACTACTCGGGAGGCTGAGGCAGGAGAATGGCATAAACCCGGGAGGCGGAGCTTGCAGTGAGCTGAGATCCGGCCACTGCACTCCAGTCCGGGCGACAGAGCGAGACTCCGCCTCAAAAAAAAAAAAAAAAAAAAAAAGAAAGAAGCTTCAATGGCCTAATTTTGTGTGTTATTGTTCTGAGGATGAATATTCTGATTATGCCCCCAGTCTGGTATTCTCATTTCATGAAATGGACTTTATATAACCTCAAATGAAATGTAAAAGTTATGGAATACTTAATCTTGACCTCTGTGACTATTCGGCAAATGTCTCTTACAAATCATGTAATGCTGATTTTTTTAAAGTTTCTTCTTTACAGTGTGTTGACAGAACCCATAAAGAATATATAAATAAAATGGGAATGTGACTAGGGAAAGGGGAGAATGGTTTTCAGTAGCATGCAAGAACTAAGTCTTCCTTCCTGTGGATAGCAATAAAATAATCTTGATCTGTTATTTTATTTGATACCCAGGCAGGCATTGAGTTCAAAAGTCACCAAACCTGATTACATTATTGAATACCCAGTTAAAGCTACAAATGATTATTATCATAAATTGTCATGAAAACACAGTACTGCTGTATGATATTATCATTTTTTTAAAGAGAATGACTAATATAGGTGGAACAGCTGGTGATCCAATAGACTAAGTCTCTGTCGATGGTTGCTGTGCCTGCAAGAAAGCAAGCAAGTGACCAAAGGAGCATACCTTTTATTCCTTTAATGGAATAATAATCCTTGAGGAAAAGTAAGTACTAGATTGGCAGGCTAAGGTTAAGTGTACAACATAGAATGCACAACTTTTGTGGGCAAGAGCCAGTGGGTCCTATCTATAGGATGGTGCATCTAGAAAGAAGATCAAATTTGATTTATCTGCCCAATGTTAGCGTGGCTGGGAGTCCACTCTTCCTCAGGTTTAATGTGTCTAAAAATTAAACAGTAACAAAGGTGGGGGAAACTTTTTGGGACAGACTTTCAGGGTCAGCAGCTTATTGATTACGGCTGGTTCACTGTAAAATTGCCCATTTAATTTTCTTTCCTTGCCTTGTACAATGCCTTCCTATTCCTCAATTTACAGCATCCACTCCAGCTTTGTGACCTGAGCACTTTATTTAACCCATTGAGCCTCAGAAACTTCACTAATAATATGTACTCACCAGTAAAAGGTAGTGTGTAAATGAGGGCTGCCTGGACTCCCCTAGAAGGAAATGACATAATTTACACCCCCTAGGTAGGAACTCAATCCTGTTTCCTGCTGTATTTCAGTGTTCAAGAGACCTGAGAAAGAGGAAGAAGGAAGTGGGTATTTTCAGATATTAGACTATTGACCTAGTTAATCATCTTATGAATAAAAATATATTTGTGCATCCTACTTCCTGGAGTTGAATCAAACAGATATCTTGTCTGTTGTGCATTCCAATTCACATTCAAAGAAGACATGAGGACAGATTAAGAAAAATGCTTGTGTCCAGTTATCAGAGATACAAATGGAATTTTTTTTATTGTACTTTAAGTTCTAGGTTACATGTGAACAACGTGCATGTTTGTTACATATGTATACATGTGCCATGTTGGTGTGCTGCATCCATTAACTCGTCCTTTACATTAGGAACATCTCCTAATGCTATCCCTCCTCCCAACCCCCTCCCCACAATAGGCCCTGGTGTGTGATGTTCCCCTTCCTGTGTCCAACTCATCTCATTGTTCAATTCTCACCTAAGAGTGAGAACATGCAGTGTCTGGTTTTCTGTTCTTGCGATAGTTTGCTGAGAATGATGGTTTCCAGCTGCATCCATGTCCCTACAAAGGACGCAAACTCATCCTTTTTTATGGTTGCATAATATTCCATGGTGTATATGTGCCACATTTTCTTAATCCACTCTGTCACTGATGGACATTGGGTTGATTCCAAGTATTTGCTATGGTGAATAGTGCTGCAATAAACATACGTGTGCATGTGTCTTTATAGCAGCATGATTTATATGTTTTGGGTATATACCCAGTAATGGGATGGCTGGATCAAATGATATTTCCAGTTCTAGATCCTTGGGGAATCGTCAGTCTGTTTTCCACAATGGTTGAACTAGTTCACAGTCCCACCAACAGTGGAAAAGTGTTCCTATTTCTCCACATCCTCTCCAGCACCTGTTGTTTCCTGACTTTTTTATGATTGTCATTCTAACTGGTGTGAGATGGTATCTCATTGTGCTTTTGATTTGCATTTCTCTGATGGCGAGTGATGATGAGCATTTTTTCATGTGTCTGTTGGCTGTATGAATGTCTTATTTTGAGAAGTGTCTGTTCATATCCTTTGCCCACTTTTTGATGGGGTTGTTTTTTTCTTGTAAATTTGTTTGAGTTCTTTGTGGGTTCTGGATATTAGCTCTCTGTCAGGTGAGTAGATTGCAAAAATTTTCTCCCATTCTGTAGGTTGCCTGATCACTCTGATGGTACTTTTTTTTGCTGTGGAAAAGTTCTTTAGTTTAATTAGATCCCATTTGTCAATTTCAGCTTTTGTTGCCGTTGCTTTTGGTGTGCAAACTAGAACTCAGGACTAAGAAACTCAATCAAAACCACTCAACTACATGGAAAATGAACAACCTGGTCCTGAATGACTACTGGGTACATAACGAAATAAAGGCAGAAATAAAGATGTTCTTTGAAACCAATGAGAACAAAGATACAACATACCAGAATCTCTGGGACATATTTAAAGCAGTGTGTAGAGGGAAATTTATAGCACTAAATGCCCACAAGAGAAAGCTGGAAAGATCTAAAATTGACACCCTAACATCACAATTAACAGAACTAGAGAAGCAAGAGCAAACACATTCAAAAGCTAGCAGAAGACAAGAAATAACTAAGATCAGAGCAGAACTGAAGGAGAAAGAGACACAAAAAACCCTCCAAAAAATCAATGAATCCTGGAGTTGGTTTTTTGAAAAGATCAACAAACGTCATAGACCGATAGCAAGAATAATAAAGAAGAGAGAAGAATCAAATAGATTCTTAGAATAGAATCAAATAGCAATAAAAAATGATAAAGGGGATATCACCACTGACCCCACAGAAATACAAACTACCATCAGAGAATACTATAAACACCTCTCAACAAATCAACTAGAAAATCTAGAAGAAATGGATAATTTCCTGGACACTTACACTCTCCCAAGACTAAACCAGGAAGAAGTCGAATCCCCGAATAGACCAATAGTGGGCTCTGAAATTGAGGCAATAATTAATAGCCTACCAACCAAAAAATGTCCAGGACCAGATGGATTCACAGCTGAAATCGACCAGAGGTACAAGGAGGAGCTGGTACTATTCCTTCCAAAACTATTCCAATCAATAGAAAGAGAGGGAATCCTCCCTAACTCATTTTATGAGGCCAGCATCATCCTGATACCAAAGCCTGGCAGAGACACAACAAAAAAAGAGAATTTTAGATCAATATCCCTGATGAATATCGATGTAAAAATCCTCAGTAAAATACTGGCAAACCGAATCCAGCAGGACATCAAAAAGCTTATCCACCATGATCAAGTGGGCTTCATCCCTGGGATGCAGGCTGGTTCAACATACGCAAATCAATAAACGTAATCCAGCATATAAACAGAACCAAAGACAAAAACCACATGATTATCTCAATAGATGCAGAAAAGGCCTCTGACAAAATTCAACAGCCCTTCATGCTTTTGGTGTTTTAGACATGAAGTCCTTGCCCATGCCTATGTCCTGCATGGTATTCCCTAGGTTTTCTTCTAGGTTTTTTATGGTTTTAGGTCTAACATTTAAGTCTCTAATCCATGTTGACTAATTTTCGTATAAGGACTAAGGAAGGATCCAGTTTCAGCTTTCTACTTATGGCTAGCCAATTTTCCCAGCACCATTAATTAAATAGGGAATCCTTTCCCCATTTCTTGTTTTTGTCAGGTTTGTCAAAGAATAGATGGCTGTAGATGTGTGATATTATTTCTGAGGGCTCTGTTCCGTTCCATTGGTCTATATCTCTGTTTTGGTACCAGTACCATGCTGTTTTGGTTTCTGTAGCCTTGTAGTATAGTTTGAAGTCAGGTAGCGTGACGCCTCCAGTTTTGTTCTTTTGGCTTAGGATTGTCTTGGCTGTGCGGACGCTTTTTTGGTTCCATATGAACTTTAAAGCAGTTTTTTTTCCAATTCTGTGAAGAAACTCATTGGTAGTTTAATGGGGATGGCATGGAATCTGTAAATTACCTTGGGCAGTATGACCATTTTCACGATATTGATTCTTCCTATCCATGAGCATGGGATGTTCTTCCATTGGTTTGTGTTCTCTTTGATTTCACTGAGCAGTGGTTTGTAGTTCTCCTTGAAGAGGTCCTTTACATCCCTTGTAAGCTGGATTCCTAGGTATTTTATTCTCTTTGAAGCAATTGTGAATGGAAGTTCATTCCTGATTTGGCTCTCTGTTTGTCTGTTACTGGTGTATAAGAATGCTTGTGATTTTTGCAAATTGATTTTGAATCCCGAGACTTTGCTGAAGTTGCTTATCAGCTTAAGGAGACTTTGGGTTGAGACAATGGGGTTTTCTAATTACACAATCATGTCATCTGCAAACAGGGACAATTTGACTTCTTCTTTTCCTAACTGAATACCCTTGATTTCTTTCTCTGCCTGATTGCCCTAGCCAGAACTTCCAACACTATGTTGAATAGGAGTGGTGAGAGAGGCATCCCTGTCTTGTGCCAGTGTTCAAAAGAAATGCTTCCAGTTTTGCACATTCAGTATGATATTGGCTGTGAGTTTGTCATAAATAGCTCTTATTATTTTGAGATACGTTCCATCAATATCGAATTTATTGAGCGTTTTTAGCATGAAGGGCTGTTGAATTTTGTCAAAGGCCTTTTCTGCATCTATTGAGATAATTGTGTAGTTTTTGTGTTTGGGTCTGTTTATATGCTGGATTACGTTTATTGATTTGTGTATGCTGAACCAGCCTTGCATCCCAGGGATAAAGCCCACTTGATCATGGTGAATAAGCTTTTTGATGTGCTGCTGGATTCGGTTTGCCAATATTTTATTGAGGATTTTTCCATTGATGTTCATCAGGGATATTGGTCTAAAATTCTCTTTTTTTGGTTGTATCTCTGCCAGGCTTTGGTATCAGGATGATATTGGCCTCATAAAATGAGTTAGGGATGATTCTTTCTTTTTCTATTGATTGTAATAGTTTCAGAAAGAATGGTACCAAGTCCTCCTTGTACCTCGGGTAGAATTCAGCTGTGAATCCGTCTGGGCCTGGACTGTTTTTCGTTGGTAAGCTATTAATGATTGCCTCAATTTCAGAGCCTGTTATTTGTCTATTCAGGGATTTGACTTCTTCCTGGTTTAGTCTTGGAAGAGTGTAAGTGTCCAGGAAATTATCCATTTCCTCTAGGTTTTCTAGTTTATTTGCATAGAGGTATTTATAATATTCTCTGATGGTAGTTTGCATTTCTCTGGGATCGGTGGTGATATCCCCTTTATCATTTTTTTTTTTATTGTGTCTGTTTGATTCTTCTCTTTTTCTTCTTTATTAGTCTTGCTAGGGGTCTGTCAATTTCGTTGATCTTTTCAAAAAATCAGCTCCAGGATTCATTGATTTTTTGGAGGGTTTTTTGTGTCTCTTTCTCCTTCAGTTCGGCTCTGATCTTAGTTATTTCTTGCCTTCTGCTAGCTTTTGAATGTGGTTGCTCTTGCCTCTCTAGTTCTTTTAATTGTGATGTTAAAGTGTCAATATTAGATCTTCCAGCTTTCTCTTGTGGGCATTTAGTGCTATAAATTTCCCTCTACACACTGCTTTAAATGTTCCCAGAGATTCTGGTATGTTGTAGCTTTGTCTCATTGATTTCAAAGAACATCTTTATTCTACCTTCATTTCAATAGGTACCCAGTAGTCATTCAGGACCACGTTGTTCATTTTCCATATAGTTGAGCGTTTTTGATTGAGTTTCTTAGTCCTGAGTTCTAGTTTGATTGCACTGTGGTCTGAGAGACAGTTTGTTATAATTTCTGTTCTTATACATTTGCTGAGGAGTGCTTTACTTCCAATTATGTGGTCAATTTTGGAATAAGTGCGATGTGGTGCTGAGAAGAATGTATATTCCGTTGATTTGGGGTGGAGAGTTCTGTAGATGTCTATTAGATCCGCTTGGTGCAGATTGAGTTCAATTCTTGGATATCCGTGGTAACTTTCTGTCTTGTTGATCTGTCTCATGTTGATAGTGGAGTGTTAAAGTCTCCCATTATTATTGTATGGGAGTCTAAGTCTCTTTGTAAGTCTCTAAGGACTTGCTGTATGAATCTGGGTGCTCCTGTATTGGGTGCATATATAGTTAGGATAATTAGCTCTTCCTGATGAATTGATCCCTTTACCATTATGTAATGTCCTTCTTTGTCTCTTTTGATCTTTGATGGTTTAAAGTCTGTTTTATCAGAGACTAGGATTGCAACCCCTCCTTTTTTTTTATTTTCCATTTGCTTGGTAGATCTCCTCCATCCCTTTATTTTGAACTATGTGTGTCTCTACGTGTGAGATGGGTCTCCTGAATACAGCAAACTGATGGGTCTTGATCTTTTTCCCATTTGCCAGTCTTTGTCTTTTAATTGGACCATTTAGTCCATTTACATTTAAGGTTAATATTGTTATGTGTGAACTTGATCCTGCCATTATGGTATTAGCTGGTTATTTTGCTCGCTAGTTGATGCAGTTTCTTCCTAACATCGATGGTCTTTACATTTTGGCTTGTTTTTGCAATGACTGGTACCTGTTGTTCCTTTCCATGTTTAGGGCTTCCTTCAGGGTCTCTTGTAAGGCAGGTCTGGTGGTGACAAAATCTCTAAGCATTTGCTTATCTGGAAAGGATTTTATTTCTCCTTCACTTATGAAACTTAGTTTGGCTGGATATGAAATTCTTGGTTGAAAATACTTTTCTTTAAGAATGTTGAATATTGGTCCCCACTCTCTTCTGGCTTGTAGAGTTTCTGCTGATATATCTCTTGTTAATCTGATGGGCTTCCCTTTGTGGGTAACCTGACCTTTGTCTCTGGCTGCCCTTAACATTTTTTCCTTCATTTCAACTTCAGTGAATCTGACAATTTGTGACTTGGAGTTGCTCTTCTCGAGAATTATCTTTGTGGTATTCTCTGTATTTCCTGAATTTAATGTTGGCTTGCCTTACTAGGTTGGGGAAGTTCTCCTGAATGATATCCTGCAGAGTT